>NW_008236184.1:2728014-2784452 GCF_000691975.1 Corvus brachyrhynchos
TGTAGACAGGAGTTTTTATGGGGAACAGTCTGAACTGGGAAAGCGAGTTCCATAATTTTACCAAAAAGTTACCTCAAAATTGAACAAATAAACTACCCATAGTCCGAGAAAGCCAAATGTTCTGGACCTCTTGTCTGGGTGGTCTTCTCAGTTCTAATTTGTCCTGGTTTCACCCAAAGGAGGTTTTTGATACATTATATACCAATATTCACCAGCATTCATTTTTTCATGAGAACTGTTTGTATAGTATCTGTCAACACAAACTTAATTGATGATGAACTAAACCAATAATTCTGTCTAAAGAATTTCCATGGATACTTGTACATTTGGTAGAAAATGGGTGAGAATGTAGTTTACTTGGCAGTACAGTGAAAGTAGTCACATTACTAATATATAAAATCATGGAGTTGAATGTAATTTTTCTGTCAGATTTATGTGCCAGCACCTGAAAACAGCTGGCAGAAAAATTCCCTTGAGTGTATTAAAAGTACTGAGCCACTTGAACATTTTTGTGATGGGCAGGACAGAAAGAGAGTAACATTTTTGATTAAAAATAACCAGGCTGTTGGCATGTATGGGAAAGTGACAGAGTTTTTCTTTCCCAAGCTACTCCTTAACTCCTTATCCCCTGAGCTCTTGGTTTATGCTATCATCTTTTCTTTCTTTCTTTCTTTTTTTTATCCATTTCATATGTTTTACTTTCAACTGCTGGTATGGATTTAGTCTGCTAAATGTGCCAGCTCCCTCCCATGTTAGGAATTCTTGAGGCTGTAATTCCAGCCTAGAAGGACTCCAAGCCACTCTGCTCACATTGTTACACAATAAACTTGGTTTATTGAGGCAGGTGAGTTACACCAGGACAGAAAAGAACATATTCAAGCAGATCAGAAAGCTGAAACTAAGAGAAAGGTTTATCAAACAACTTACTGGACAAGTGGAATGGTAAATGTGAGGATGGTGTTTTGGCATATTGGTGGTCACAGACTTCTCACTGATAAAATAGAATTTAGAATTTAGACGTTTTTATAGTGCACATAACACTGGTGGAGCTGGGAAGCTTGAAAACCCAGATCTGCCATTTACTGTAATGTTAATATATTAATGGTAATAAGCAGAAGTCTCGAACTTTAAAAATAATAATAAAAAAAATTAAAATTATGCTTATGCTGCAGCAGCAATGAGAAAAATAACCCAGCAGCCATTCCTTTAAGGATATAGTTGAGTGCTTTGCAAAACTGAATTTTCAATACCCTGTTCTGTCATAATCCAATTGTAGCAATCAGAGCTGCTTGCAAGCAACATTCTTTTTTTTTTCAAGGAGTATAAGTTGATTGCTTTTGGTTTTCCTTTCACTTTGTACATTTTACAGTTTCTTCAATGCAAAATCGGAAGTCAGCTCAAGGTCACTAAGTTTTTTTTGGGGGGGGGAGATGACAGCAGACGTTCCTAGGAATCAGTTATCTTGCTTTTCTCTGTTTAGGAGATTGTCTTGAGTTCCACGTGGTTTCATTAAGCAGTTTTCATCAAGCTCCACACTTTCATGAAAAGTACTAAGCAAGTGAGCAATCAGGAAGGTTTTCACAAGGAGGTATTTCTTTAAGATCAGGAGGTGCTGGTTAAAAGCAGGCAAGAATATGAGTTTCAAACTCAGCTAAAAGTCGTCCAAACATTTGAAAGCTTCTCCATAATGCTTTTGTGAACTGTTTTGTTGTAGTCTATTGCTCATTTTTGTGACGTCTGTAACCCTCATAAAAAGCACAGTTCTAATGTTTCTGCTGAATATGATTCAGCTTGCTGAGGTTTGCTCATTTTGAGGACTGCAGTTTTGGTTTTTGCACACAAGCTGGGGTGATTTCAGAATTAAATTTTTTAATTCTTGCCATTCAAAACCAATAAACTTCCGTTAAAAAGAGAAAGCATGACAGTGGTATATAAAACTTTAAAGTGTTTCTGGAATCTTACCTGGGTAGTCAGAATATGCAGATTAAAGATGGGCTGTTTGGTTGTTCAGCTGGTTGTTCATGGGACTTCGTAATTAACTTTTCACAAAATCCCAGTTTGGAATGAATTGAATTTCATACAGCACAAATGTAGTATTTTCTTCTCCCCCACCCAAGAGTTCCAATTCCTTTTAGGCTTTTCATTTCTTGTACATCTTTATTGTAGGAAGAGTGTCTATGTGATGAAGGAAAATATTTTAGCAGTCAAATTGAGAATGGGCTGCAACATTAACTACTGTTTCTCAGTGAGCCAAAACGGACTAACTCTAATAGAGCCAAAAGGTGTATCTGAAATTCCCCAGGAAACATCTCATGCTGGTTTTCTAGTGTGTGTTTGTTGGGAAAGAAAGCAGTTCAGTTTTGGAGTGGTACATAATAGCTATTCATAACTATTAATGATATATTCATCAGTCTGTATATTTACTCTAGTATTTTTTTACACTTAAGAGCAAAAGCTATGTATTACCAACTCTGTAAAGTGTAGAGAAGGCTAGAGGCTGTACAGCCCTGAGCTGTGTCAGAATGACTTCTCAAAGTAGTTTTCAGCAGTATTTTCTTACTGGCTCATGTGTAACAGAACCTTTTGGTAACAGAACTGCTGACCTTGGACAGACCTTCCCATTGGCAAAGCCCTTCTGTCACATGCTAGTCTTGTACAGCAAAGAGACAAAGACATACTTTTTATCCCACTGGTAATCATCAGCTGGGCAGTTCTCATACACTGACATGGGAAACTTGCCCCTGAATTAAGTAGGACCATGATACCTTCAGTGGGACCAGTATGTTACAGCACTTGTGCTGCAAAACATGTGGGCTGGAGTATGAATACTTCTGCATCTTTGGGCTTGGGATTTGAGATAATGGCAAAATTTAAAGCCAAATAACACAAATCTGAAGTGATTATTTGAAAGGTGCTTTTTTTGCATGTTGTGTCTTGAGAACCTAATTGAAAGAAGCTGGTTGCTACCCATATCCATAGCCTCAACAGCAGTGCAGTCTGTTAGGAACGAGGTGTCAGTAGTTCAAATTAAAATTTAGCTTAATATGGGATTGAAAGATACAGTGCTTGAAAATGTGTTAGTTTTGAAATACACTGTATAATGAACTTTAATTGCGATAGTCTGGTAATGTTTGTAACTCAAGGAACAGTTTGTTTCTGGGGCAGTTGTCCAACTGTGGAGTCATGTGGGTTTGGGATTCAGTCCAGGAGAAGGTACCAGACACGCTGCCTGCCATCACTGACTTTAGGGGATTCTGAGGTGTCCTATCTAAGGGAAGGTAGATACTTCCAAGTTTGGGCAAGTCTCCTAACATTTTGTTTCTTACCTGTATACTGTTTGCTCCAAAGACATTTGTTTCATAGTGAATTTATTTCACTGCTAATTGTAAAGCTCATTACAGTTCCTTCAGGGAATGTATTATGTATTTCAGTTTTGTTTTTTGTGGAGTTAAGTAATTTCAGCCACTAAATGAGATAGAGACATCTTTGGATTGAATCAATTTTCTCTGCTTTCTGTAAGATGATACTCTGCTATTTCTAGCATCTTCTATTAGCACATGCCAGTATACACAATTTATGATTAAAATAAAAGTTGCAGATTAATATTTTTTAAACAAAAGTCCAAGGGATGTTAATAGCACTCTTGTGAATACTGGTGTGCCTGAACATGAATATGGTTTTAAGGAATTTGTCGTATGAAAACAACAGGGCCTGATACTAATGGTGCTGTGGAAAGGTGCTCAGAAAACCATTTTTATTTCTGTATTCCCTGCAGCAGATAACATTCAAACAGTACATCTCATGATGAAAGATTGTTAGCAGCTCTTGAACTTAAAATAACATTTTGAAATCACTTTAGAGATTCAAATTTACAGTAAATAAAGGCGTTAGATTAGAACACTGGCAGGGAATTTCGAAGACAAACATTGCTAGAGGCACTGCTGTGATCATGTGAAGAGCTTTATAATATATATATACTCATTGATTTCCTTCATGTGGGGCTTATTAGATCAATGAATATACTTCAAAATACACTTTCTTAAATTGCTGTTAATGATTTTTGTATTTTTTCCACAAGATTAAAGGTTTCTGTGCAAAAAAAGCTGCAATGAATGCTATATAGTAATATGGAGGAGAGGATGCACATTGGAATTTTCAGGGCTTGGAATCAACTTTGTACAAGGGATCTGCTTATAATAAACTTCTCTTCCAGTGCCTCAGTGTGCCTTGGGCTCAGTGGCTCTCCCACTGCATGAGAATTGTCAGTGCTCCATTGATAGTTCTTACATTTCTGTTCAAAACAAAAATCTGCAATTTCTCATGTGAGTTTATGGAATGCTGTAACCCAAAGCTATGCTATTATATATGTTTATTGTGATGGACTTGTGAGACCCCCCCCCCAAGGACTTGAACATTGTATTAATCATTGAGTGCATCCCTATATGTGTCAGTGCATTAGAGTTGGAAGGTCTCTCTTGCATATGCAGCTTCCTGAATGCATTACTTTAAAAAAAAATGTAATTACAATATCTGGACAAGAGTAACTATTTTTTTTACCTTTTGTTGTTTGTACTCTTGACTGTTCTCTGCTGGAGTTAAACAACAAAGATATTTCCTAGTACAGCCAACAATGTGCTCCAAACTGTGGAGAAAAGATTTAAGGAATCACTTCTTAAATAAACTGAAATTAGACACAGCAAGTTCAAACCATAAGGAAACTTCAGAGTAAATTATTAGTGTTTGAAGAGGCAATTACAATCAGTGTGTAAACTCAAGCAGAACATTTTGAATAATGTTCCTAAGAAATGCTTTTTATGATTAGGTATCCTAGTGAAACTGTTGTGTCCCTGTTTCCTGAATGCTGAACTGGAGAGTCAGGAAATACTACACAGGAAGAGGAATAACTTGGGGGGGTTTTGGAAAATGTTTGCACATCAAGCATTCCTATGAAAGCACGGAACTGGCAATATAAATTGATAACTCCTGGTTATTGGCTCCTGCCTTATCACTTTGTCTTCACTCAATCTTGTCCTTCAGTGCTTCAGATTCTATATTTGGTCAAATATTTTCTGACTACACCTGTTGGCCATTAATAGACACTTAAAAAATTTTGGGGCACCTCAGAAGTTTCAATTAAATGTCAGTTTTGGAAGAGACCTGATGAGCAGAGAAGATTCTGACTCTTTCCACTTAATTCAGTTTAGTTAGCTAGCATTGCTAGTTATACATACATTGATTCTCTGAATTAATAATGATTTTAATTAATAGCTCTCTGGGTGGCCATGCTTTCATTGAAAATCAACACAGGTCTCCTAAGAGACTTGTCTTTCTCACCAGGGATTTAAAACAGCCCCAATACTGAAGTGTCTGATGCTGACCTATCCAGGAAAGTGCTTTTCCATGACTGTTGTTTTACACACAGAAGCCCAGGATCTCATCAGACAAACATGCATGTTTTAGCAACTACCCAGTTCAGTGCCTGTGACCTAGTATTACGCTAATTGCTGACAGATTCCCTTCAGCATTTATGTTTAGACTGGGTATGCTGGCCTGACAAATTGAGTAGGTTGCATTTCCTTGAGCTGAAAAGTGTGGTATTGTGGTTAGTTGGTTATAGCTAAATGTGTTTAAATGGTGGATTTTGATCATTTCATGGTCTTCCTCTGCAAACTGCAGTTTCAGTATGTGTGGGGCCTACAGCTTGCTCTGCCATTAAGTGGTGTTAATTACCTTTACCATAGCCAGTCTGGCTACCACATCTGTTTGAGGGGTTCAAGGCAATGGGGGAGAGGTAGAGGGGTCTCTGTTTTATGCCTGGAGATGACAGGAATCTTAGAAGCATATTCTGTCTGGCAAGAAGTTCTGGATCAGTCTGAGTTTGGATCTTGCTCTTCGTGCTTGTATTCCTGTGTCTGCAGATAATGTATGTATGGATAAGCTACCAGGGAGAATTACGACTAACACGAGTTTGCTTCTCATGCAAAAGAGTTAAAAACTAATAGGAGACAGTATATCAAGGCAAATAAAGTTGTGTAATACTCCCTTTTTAGCATTTCTCACCTGTATTTCATTATTAGGTTGCCCAGTTCTCCCTGTACACACACTTACACTTCAATATCCTTTCGATTATTGTCCCTAAAATAGTTTCAAAATAATTTGTTGCAGGGAGTGTTTCTTTCACTAAATAAATGTCGATCTTACTGTAGCCAACATGTATTACTTGGCTGGGATGATCACTTACTAAAACCCTCAAAGCTGTTAAGACTTTGGATGAAATTCAACCCTGGTGTTAATGAATTCAATTCCACTGAATTCAAGTTGCACAAGCATCTTACCTGGTGTAATGACCTCTAGTCTGAACAGAATATATCCAGGACATTATTCTTTGCTGACCATATACTTTTTCAATACTGGTGTTGCTTAAATAGTTACAATTGAGAGTTTCTGGCAGGGTTATCTTATTACAGTAAATTCCAAGGTGACCTTTTCCCTTCTGGCTTCATTAAATAGCCAGCTGGTATCTAATACGCTGCATAGTGGTTTTTAGGGTTCCAGGCACATTTTGAAAACATACAAAAGAAATAATGGAACTTTCTCAAAAGGTAGTTTCTTCCTTTTTACAGATTAAGTGGCAGATCTTAAAAAAAATACAAAAAGACAGACTTTGCTACTCGTGTGTGATGGGAAATACTCTTTCCTCTGGCCTCAAGTTAAACCTTGATGGCTGGGTTAACTTGTGTGTCACAGTTTTCCACCACTTACTTGCAAAACAGTTCCTGCAAGTCACTGCCCACCGGTGTTTTCACTTAGGAGCTTCAAAATGAATTTCTCCTTGTTTGCTGAGGGCAGGAGGTCCGAGGGATAGCCCTGAGTTGGGGTGCTGAGCAAGAGGTGCCTTGCTTGGGAGGCTCATCACTTTCCATCTAGCCTGAATCTCTGGGAGAATTCTTCATGTTGCTAGTTTTCCAGGTGAATGTCTTCTTGGCCTTTATCCTCTGCATCTTGAAGAAGAATATGAATGTTTCTTTCCAGCTGCCTATGCTGGCTGTGCTTTTTGGCTCATACTTGCTCATTGGTGGCAGTGGTCGTGACCAGTTTTGAAACCCATAGAAATCACGTTTTCATTTCCTGTGTTTCCTAGTTGTGTCATCATATGACAGAGGTGGTGTTACATTTTTTTACCCTTTGTCTGTAAGCATTGTTCTTACAAAAACAGCACTTGCTGCAACAGAGCAGCAGCTGAAGCCTGCTGTTGCTTTGATGATCTGCCCTGCAAATACATCATCTGAACAGCAGCCAGCAGCAATGAGTCCCACTGAGGTGCTTGATTCATAAGTTCTGTATTAAAGGAATGGGGTTTTTTTCCTTCTCGTGAAATAAGGAAAGGTTGCTTTGAAAGGCAGGGAGACAGATAAATATGCAAAATAGCGAGAGGAAACTCAGAAAGGCTGGTTGTTCAGTTTGACTTGTAAAGCACCCAGCAATCTGGTTGCTTACATAACTTTGCAAACCCCCTTGGCATCGAAGCCTCTGGAGAACTGGCTCTGCAAGATTTTCAGTATTTCCTGCTTCTTGTCAGACCCCAAAATCTTTAATTTCAGCCTTTCTCACAGAGTTTTGATTAGACTTCTGTTTCCAGTTATGGACAGAACCAAGGAACTTGAATGCAAAAATTTCAAAGAAGATGCATTAAAACATGAAAGAGATGGGCTGTTTGAGCAGTTTTTATTAATCTGAACCCAGTTAATGGGAACTTTTTAGATCTTGAAGCTTTAGATTATTTTTGTCTTCTAGCTGATGACCAAACCACCAAGTAGTTTTCCATGAAAACACTCATTTGAAGGGCACACATTGTTTGGAATATCAGCACATTGTTTGTTCAAGGCTTCTTAGAAGATCTAAGCTCTCTGAACAGTGGGTGCTAATGGAGCACCTTTTGGAGTATGTATTTCATGGCACTGACCACTATCCTGTAACATGAATTCTCCTCTCACTAATGCAGCTGACTCTCAGCTTTCACTCCATTCTTCCTTTGTCTCTAAGAAGGCCTACAAGGGGCTGTGTTGGAAATGTCATGTATTCTTTGGAAGTCATTAGCTTTGAGAGTTGATTAAAATCCTTCCTATGTAATCTATTGCTCAGCTGTGTTTTACCTGGAGTAAACACTACTTTATAAAGTTGTTATCAAGGTGTAGTCACTGGTCTGATACAATACTATTCTCCTTTTCTTACAAATTTTAATTCAAAGTTAATTTTATTCTCTGACTTAGCTGTGCATAAAGAATGACCAGAGTCCGTCCAAATTCATAAAGTATCCATAGGCAAATTCCCAAATCTCATGAAGACACAATTCTTTCCTTTCATGCCAAGAGGAGAAGTTGTTACTAATTTAAATAGTTGTTCAAATGCTACACAGCAAAACTTAAGAAAAAATGGTTGAGAACCTGGTTTCAATTGTCATAGATATTTCTGTGCAGCATTCTTTGATTCCCTAATCTTATTTTATTCTGAGCAAAATTCTCTTTTGGATAGCAAAAAACCTTTCTTTGTTCCTTAAGCATCCCTTGATCTAGTCAGATAGAATGTGTTCTTACATCTTTGATTCTGTAAAAGAAACTTTTTTTTTTCTGTTCCTTCTCTTTTTTCCCTTTGAACTGCTCAGTTTCAACATTTTTGGATTTTACCCTTTTCAAAATCTCTTTTAGTAAAATAATCACCCAGTAGAAATTCTACATGATTAGTGGCTTCATGGTTGGATCCAATAAAGAGATTTCATCTGCAGAGAATATTTTTATATTGCAGCATTAAATTCCAGAAGAAATCCAAGTCTTTTCTAATACACAATATATATGGGGATTTAAAACTTGATTTATAGACTGTATGATTAAGTTAGTCAAGGGAGATTAAACTTTATCCTTTATTTCTTAACTTGCCCAGTGTCTTTGTGTTCTATTGAATATTACTTCAAACACTTTGTGTCAGAAGAGTTTGGGTGCTTAGAAGCACTACAGACCCAGTCTCCCTCTCATATTTGTACCCATGGCAGCAGTAGTTGCCTCACAGTCGTAACTCCAATTTTTAATACCAAATGACTGTAATTCTGAAAATGCTGGGAGTGTGCTTGAGAGATGTGGGTCAGGTGAATGTCTGCTATGAGATTATGGGCTGGATTTTAATGAGCTGCCTGGCAAAGGTTGCCAGCTTGCACAGCTAATCTAGCATGGCTTAGGGACCCCAAGACAGAACAACTGAGTATCTGTTGACCACTGATAACCATGAAGTGCTAGGGAAAGGTTTTCATGGCATAACAGTCCAGCTGCAGCTGCTGTGCATTGGGGTTAATCCTTAGTCCATCTCCTTCACTCCATTCCCCCACATCAGCTCTTCTATGGAAGAGAACACACGGCCTTGAGGCAGCTTTCTGTCACTTGGTGTGATTGCTGTGGCACGAGGGTTCCTCCACACCTGTAAAACCTTCTGCAGGTCCAGAGCAAGGAACACCTGAATGTAACTTCAAATAAGGATTTTCTGGAGGAGTTCCGCTGAAATCATGGGAGGTGAGCCTCAGGGAGAAGCAAGAGCAGAACTGTTCTTTGGGCAGGAGGACTCTAACCAAGCATGGGAACATTTAAATGATAAGCCATACCCGAGCTTTGGAAAACTTGGAAAAGAGATATATTTTTATTGGTGAAATGAGGCCTTGTCATTACAATTACTTGTAAGGACCTAAGGCAACAACACCTTAGTGTATAATGTGTCTGCAGATGTTCAGTCAGACTGCAGAATAAAGATTCCTTCAGTAAGTGGAATTAAAAGTTTACTGTTGAATTTCTGTCATAACACTTCATCGTTCTCTTCTAGGCTCATATTGCAGAGGGGGATTGAATTTTCCTCAAGTGTCTGGCACAGCTAGAAGAGGTTGTTCTATATTCAGAATGATAGTTCCTCAGATTTTTTGATTGTTCTTACAAAATACTTTTTCCTTCCTGCCCCAAGCCTAATTAACGTAGGGGAAGGCCAAGTCATGGAAATTTGTTTGGTTTGAGCTTAAATTTATGAACACGCATTATCTTTCTTCAGTTGTCTTCTGCCAATGAAAAAAAAACTCCAAAACTGAGAAGCATGATGCAGTTCTTAAATCTGTGTCAAGAGTTTGTAACTTTTCAGCATCAAAATCTTCTGTTGCATGTTTAGCAAAGTGGACTTTTGAAGAAAAGTCTCCCATGTGTCAGTTGAAACAAAAGAACATAGTCATAAGAACTTGTGGTTTCATCTGACTTTATCTATTGATACAGTGAGAAATCAATTTTTCCTCTAACCCTTGCCTCACTAAATAGCACATCATAGTTCATCCCTGAAGCTTTCGAGTCTCTAGTTCAGAAGAGTTGCTTGTGGATTGTTTTGATATTGAGTCCTAATGAGCACCAGACCTAGTTTATTGTTCTGCCAGCAGTTAGCTCTATTAGAGGGAGAGGTATTTTGCATTGAAACTTCAAAGTTTGTGAGTTACTTTAAGCAAGGGTTCACTGCTTTGTGAACGAAAGAGAGGATTCCTTCCACATGCCTATTAGTGTGAGCTCAGTTCTGAGCAGTTGTACAGATTTTGGAGAACTACAAAGGAAAATTACAGAATTTGATTCTGCTCTGTTTGTTTGTGAAGAAGTGTCACATGTTTGTAATTTGGTATGTTGCCATGAATGTTACAGATAGTATTATTTATAAAGATAAACATGGGAAATTCCATTAATGTGTTCAGGTCAACATTGAATTACCTTATCCTGGTGGTGGCCCTTGGGAGTGTTCCATTATGGCAAAAATCTGTGCTGTGTCTTTAGCATCTCCACTGCATACATTATTGAAGCAAAGATGAAATCAAATGGAATCATTTTGTTCCTACCTTGGACTATATCTAAAGGTTGAGAAGGAGGAGACAGGGAGTGTGGAGTGGGATGTAAGCATTTGTGTTTTATTTCAGTATCATCCCTAATGCAGATGTAGCAATAGAAATTGGACACTTTCCTGGAGGTGAATTGATGAAGGCTTTTTTCAGTCTTTTAGCTTCATCACTTGTTTTAAGCAGAAAACAGTGGTAATTTGATCTATGAGGTCTATGAGGTCTAACCCAAATCAGGCATGTTGGAATGCAGCTAAGCTTCAAAATTAGGTACATGCATCTCCACTGGCCTTAACTCTGCAGGTGCTGGGGAGTACTCTGTAAAGAAGCTTAGAGACCCTCAACTCTGCTTAGTATTAAAGCATTAATAAGCTGTCTGTCAGATTGTAAGGTGTCAAAATATGAGCGTCAGAGTGCTGCATGTTAGAACACAGGAATATCGTGACAGATCACATAGACTTGATTACACAGTGATGTTATAAAATTCTTAGTATTTCCTTAGTGTATTTTGTGTGTGCTTCTGAGATGCAGATTTTCCTGATAAACTTGGTGTCATTAGTAATGGTCTAATGCTGTTTTCTTTTCATTTGGTTGAATCGTGTCATTTTAATGTACTATGTTTGAATTTTCATTCTGTCTTAGAGGTAGAATCAATTAACACCAAATTGTAAGTTTATATGAGCAGATTATGGCATCTGCTCATATGTAAGTCACCTGTTGCTGTGGTCCTATCATTGGTACAGCATTGTTTATGTAGAGTCAAATTCCTGTTGGGTTTAGTTTTTATCAAGAACTGGAATTTGTTCTGCATCACCACCTACCTGGGCTTTTTCTTCTCTCCTCCAGTATAAAGCAACCATCCTGTTACGTTTTTCCCTTGAAAACCAGAAAAAAGCCTTTAATTTCTGAGTTGCAGTTCTTACCTCTTGTTCTTCTCTCCTAAGGCAGTTCAGTGCCACCACTTGCAAGGGTGAAACTTCTCTCACTAATTGTGCAGAATAATGCAGTAGTGGAATTCACTAGCTCTGCATAAGTGCTGACTCTGGCAACTTAAAACCTTGAAAACACACTCTATAGGTAAGGTTTTCAAGCAAATGTTTAATGTCAATAGTAATGTGTGTAATTGGTCTGAGTTACTGAAGTACAGATTCTGTTTTGGCATGTAGTATATCAGGTAAATTATAAGAATCTTTTACAAAGCATTGGGTTTCAGATCAAAGACGAAAGTGAGGTGCTACCAAAGGTGCTGCTTATTTGCATCCCCAGCAGAAATGACGGAATGGAATTAAATGTTTATTTAGAACCTCTTGGCTGTCATGATGATCCAGCTTTCACAGAGTCCATATCCATGGACTAGAAATGATCTTCTGAGGGAATGCAATAACAGGCCAGAGCTTTCATCTCCTGCATGGTTTAGCATTCATAGTGCCTATGAGCAGAAGCAGAGCTGCCCAGGTTTCTTAGTCTTTGAAAAGCTCCCAGACTTCAGTAGATCATTAAGATATTCCAGAAGTGTTTCAAGCCACTGCCTCTTAAAAGTAATCATAAATAGCAGTGGAGCTGTCTAGGGCTTAAAATCCATTCAGCATGGTAAGTAGTTCCAGAGGGAAAGTGGGAACAGTGACTAGAACTTCTTGCTGTGCAATGCTGCCTTCCGTTACCTTCTCTCGGTGGTGTTTTCTGCTGAAATCCACCAGTGTATGGGTTTGTATTTCATGCCTCCATCCAGAATTTGGCTTTTGAAACAAAAGCTCCTTGGTTCTTTAAGAAAATCATCACAAAAAGTGCTTCTTATCTTCAAAGTGTTTTTCTGACATTAATTAATTGGATCCTCATGATGCTTCTCAGGAGAAGGAGCAGCCTGGAAATGCCCATCAAGCACTCCTACTGCAATGAATTGTACTAAACACTTCTGCAGCCTAGCTGGATAAAATGGGGTTTTTATTCAACTGCCCAAATAACTTTAAAAGTGCTTGAAAAGAAGGACAGAGAAATTAAAACTGCTTTTGAACTTCAGCAGACTTTTATGCCTTCGTGCTTGTGGACGTAAAAAAGCTGCTGTTCAAACAAGCAGGGGCAGATCCTGTGCAGCTCTCAAATTACAATGGTGCCATTGATTTCCTTGGGCCTGGGCTGCCACAGGCCAGCTGAAGGGCCTGGCTCCTTGCTTGGGAAGTAAAGCAGTGTGTAGTAACACCTGATGTGAATAAAGAGCTTTAAAACCTAGTCATCATAATGGGAGTAATACCTAAAATGAAGATGCACTTGGAAACAGATGGAATGGATTTTGTGTGAGAGTCAAGAGAAAGACACATTAAAGGAATGGAAAAGAAAAGCAAAACAAAATAAAGTCATTGGTATTTGTGGATATAACCTAGTATGGAAATGGAAAATACTTTATCTCTCCACTGGATTACTGGAAATTCCTTTCTCTCTCAAATGACCATTATCCTAAACTGTACCTGACAGTAAGTAAAGGGAACCAATTTGTATTTTGGTATTTAGGGTGGGGTTTGTTTCTGTCTTCACTGAAGTTAATCAGGAAAATGCTATTAACCACTGAAGTTGCTGTGTGGATTTTTGGTAGGATTATAAATGAAAAAATATGCGTATGGATTGCTGATTACTTGCATTGGTAATAATAATCTCTGATAAAGACTTTTTTGGTTCTGTTAATTTGTTCAAATTTACCTTGTGCATTTTTTTAAATGCAGGTGACTCAACAGGTTTATTGACTGACTGCATCTCCAATTCAATTGCTTTATATTATATAATAACTCCCCAAGGTCTGCAAGCCTTGGCAGTTACTCCCAGCCCTGCTGTGCTGTACACAAACCAGTTGTATTCCACATGTCTAACCTCCAAAGGATCCCAAGGACTCTCTGAAGTTTATACAGTTGACTCTCTTTGGCTTTTTTCCTCTCCAAAAAGCTGTTCTTGGTCCTTTGGTCAGCAGTGAGACCATTTCCATGTTCCATTAGTCAGGAGTAAGAGGTGAACTGGAGGATGCAGCATGTGCTTCCAGTTTAACAGTTGTAATTAAGCAAAGGCCATGCACAGTTGTTCAGCAGATATTACAGTGCAGCACAGCAGTTTCTCCCAAGCCATGGCCCTTCCCACAGGATCCCAGGATGTGCAGATAAACAGCTGAGCCACCAGAGGAGGGACAGCCTGCTCTGTGCTTCCAGTTTAACAGTTGTAATTAAGCAAAGGCCATGCACAGTTGTTCAGCAGATTTACAGTGCAGCACAGCAGTTTCTCCCAAGCCATGGCCCTTCCCACAGGATCCCAGGATGTGCAGATAAACAGCTGAGCCACCAGAGGAGGGACAGCCTGCTCTGTTCATGTGTTAGGCTTTGGGAGGGGCTCTCTGAGGTCCTGTCACTGGAATACAATGTGCATAGAAACATCAGTGCTTTGATTTATGACTTGGCAGTGGCCTGTGAGTGTAATCACTTGAAATTATGGCAGTCATTACGGTCTAGTCCACAAAAACCTGGATTAAAAAAAGGATTTCTCTCTATTTACCCTCTCCCTGATAAAACTCCTAATTTTACTTTGAGTTGTATTGAAATAGGTCATGTAAAATTGAAGACTTTGTACACTGGTAAGAATCTGTGCTATCATTCAGTAGCATTAAGTATTTCCTAGACACGTGTAATCTGTTACATTGCAGTAATTGTTTCATGTGTGTTTATAACAGGAAACCACTTTTAATTACTTTGGGAGGGTAGATATTTAAAAGGCTTCTGACTCATAGACTGCATTCATAAAAAGACTTGCTTATTTATCTCAATCATGGAAAAAATGTTCCCAGCTGAGTGTGAAACTACGTGTGCTCGATGAACTTTTAAAAAATATTAAATTCACTATTAATGTAAACAGTGTGAAAAATTCTGTCTTAAATGTAGAAAAAGCAGATTATGTATTACATGAATTTTGGTTTAAACAAAAAGGCTGTAGCTAATCACTTTTTATGGTTCTGAAAAAGTGGTACTGGAGATATTCTATTAAAGGGAGAAGATAGAGTTTATCAAACTTTAATAAGACTTAATCAAAGACAGGAAGACAAGGATTTTTCTTTTCTAAGGTGGAATTGTAAAGGAAATACTAGAGACTTGCTTCTGCAATTTTGAAAATGTAATGTTCAGAATGATAAATTAATATCAGTCATGTTTCGTGGTTTAAGAGCATGGATATAACAGTCCCTGTTCAGTGTATTGATGAGGAGACCTGTGGGACTGATGCAGAAGGTCTAGAAAATCAAACTTAAGAGTTAATAGTAACTGTCTGCAGAGCAGTTTGCAAGTGATCTGCTTGCATACTGGAGGGGGAAAGAAAATAAGTTACTTCTTGCTAGAAGACGAAAGCAACTTTCTTTTTATTAATATGTTCTTTCCCACGTATGCTTGGAAAAACTTAAATTCAGTTCCTGATGGCAAAATAATTTTGTAGTTTGTACTAGTTATACTTAAGTCATTTTCTTCAGTTGTCTGTTTGGAATCTGGACTGCACTGTTTCATCTATGCTGCAGACAAAATACTGCCATTAATTAGCCAGACTTACCTGATGATCTGAGGTTAGACTCACAACTTGCATATCCATAATTTTTTCTTGTGTTTCTGTGAATAGTTTGATCAGAGAATTTTTTTTCCATTAGCTTAGTAGGTAGCTTGGGAATAAAGAACAGTGATAGAATGCTCTCTGCATTTGGAATGATTCTGTGCTAGTTTTTGTGAAATATTTCAATCATATTCTTTGTTGGTTTTGGAGCCATAAAAGTCATCAATAAAATGTGATGATTTCTGTCATGTCTATAGATTTCTGGGTTTACTTCCAGGTATCAGTTGTATGTTTCCCGTGGTTTGATAGCTTTGTCAAATAAATATCAAATCAGGTTCATCCTGGAACATCTTTTTAATGTTTCAGTGTGTGGACTGACATAAAAAATAACACATGTGATACTGCCCCAAGTCTTTATAGCCACAAGATAATGCCTGAGAAAGTGATGCCAGTGCTGTATTTCCAGCTTTCCTCTGACCACACAGCTTATTGTGCCAGGAATTCCTCTTCTGGCAGAGTGTACTCAGGTAAATGGAGACAGCCTCTCACAAGTGTCTGTGTCATTTTTCTTCTCTAGGAGCCAAATACTTCAGAGGATCTATAATAAATTAATGTTGTTTTAAGTGAAGGACTAAGGTTTACATGCTGTTGTCAACTTTTATTGGAAGAAAGAATGAGTGAAGAATTGAATGATTTTTTCAGGGCTGAACATGGGCAGTCTGTCTGCTTTAGTTTGTGGCCCATGTGCTTACTCTAATGGACACTGAATTAATCAAAGCACCTGTATCCTTACCATAAAGGCCACTAAATTAATCAAAGCCAATCTTCTCCCACCCATAGTCTTGTCTCTGTTTGCTGTTCAGTCCCCGTGCCCTGATGTCCCCTATGTGCTAGTCTGAGATTTGCCTGCACTGCTGGGCCAGTGGCTGCCTGGCCCCACAGACACTGTGGGCTCCTGCTCCACCCTGCTCTAGGACAGGAAAACCACTTCAGATCTCTCCTCCGTGCCAGTGTCGGCAGTCACTCACACCTGACTGTACTTGGGACTTCAGCATCTGTGTCAGCCCTGCCTGAAATCAGCCATGAGGTCTTAAAGCCCCCCAGAAAGTGGCAATATCAGACACTGGGCCAGAGCAATTCATGTCTGAGCTAAGGGACCCAACAGTGCTTTGCAGAGCACAGATCTGTGTGTTTTGCGTTACAGTGTTTAACTTTACCACACAGAGCATCCAAAATTCTTGAGAAATTCCACTTGAAATTCAAAACAGCTTAGGAGTATTCATGTAGCTCCAGTTTTTCATAGCAAGGAACAAAAGCTATTTAGCAAACAAAAGAAGCAGTTTCTACTTCAGCTTTTAATTCTTGTGAGATAAGAGTGGTTTTTTCTGCAGAGATGTCACAATCTGCTGGTTTAGTTTAGCTGTCATACAGTTATTCCAATTCTTGGCAGTTGTCAGGAGTGCAAGGAGGTACAAAACACTTTTTGTTATGCCAGCTGGAGAAAAGAGTGGGGTATTTACACGTGCATTTCACTAATCTGGCCCTTCTGACTGAAGTAGTGTCTAGATTAGAAGATAATTCAATTGCATTTATCTACCCAAAGGACTTTTGCCAAATGTGTGCTGAGTTTCTGTGCTGGGTTCACTAATGTGCAGCTGAACTGTGCCAGAAGGCTTAGCTATCATGTTCAGAGCCATTAGCAGCCAGTCTGATCAACTCCTGAAATATAAGAAGCAGATTCTAACTGAAATTATGTAACTAAGCCAAATACTGTCATCTGCAGATTCAGCTGGAGGTGCATAGTTAAAATATCACATGCTACATTGGAAATGTATGCCTGCTGGAGACTACTAGTCCTGAATGTTGTTTGTTAATTCTAAATCTGATTTACAGCTACTGCCAGTGGAGAGTACTTCCTGATGTTACTGAGGTAGGGTAGGAAATATGTTGTTGAGAATTCAAGCCCTGCTTTTTCAGTGGGCTTAGACAAAAATTCTAATTATGCCCTGTAAGAGCTGAAGTTCTGAGACTACCTCTTAGAAACTGTAACCTCAGTTATCTCCTGCCTTCTTTACAGAAAGAAATTAAGGATGTATAAGTAAGAATGGGAAAAGGGGTTTCAAGTTTCTATATTAAAAAACCCCCCTGCAATTATGACTTTAGAGCCTACTGATTGGTTTCTAGAGTCTTCTGAACCCCAGGAGTTCCTTTTGAGGTGCTACATTTCCCAAAACAAAACAGTAGATATGCAATGGCCTGTACCTTTAACATGGTATCTGTACAGATACAAGACATGCATGATTCTTACTCCAGTTCTCTGGGGTTGAGTGCTGTCTTTTTCTTCACATTTAATTTCTCTCAGTCTATGTTTTGTGCCAGCCCTTCTGTCCTTCCTCTTCTGTATTTTCAGGGCAGTGGTAAAATTACATACAAGTAAAGCAGAATATTTACATAGACTCCAGTGGAGTTGGGAATTTAGTCAATTACTGCTACCCCTTCAACTCAAGGGAAATTTTTGTGCAAGTTAAAAGAGAGAGAGGTTTTTATAGATTATTTTAGTAGTACTTACTAAAGTGTATTTGAGGTATATAATTATAGAGAATGGCTATGTAAAAATAAATGGAAAGTTCATAATTCTTACCATGTACTATCATTGTGTGTATCAATTGTGTAATTCCTTTTATATTTGGTCATTTGCAGAATAATGGAATCTGCTCATTTTCAGTTTTTGTTGGAATGATTCATACCTTCAGCAAGTGTTGCACTGGCCTTCTGGTAGCTTGTCTTGTACTTCCCCCCAGTATAGGGGGCTGTAATAGACTCCTCACAAAACACAGTTAACTGTTCAGGACTGATATCACTTCTAACAGGACTTCTTTACTCATTGCCCGTACTTCGATACAAAGTAGGCATTGAAACACCTACTTCTAACAGGACTTCTTTACTCATTGCAGTCCGTACTTCGATACAAAGTAGGCATTGAAACACCCGTGGTGAAGAACTGGGTTGTTGCATATTTAATTGTGGTGGTTAGTGAGATGCAGTGCCCACATTTGCATATGTCATGAACAGCATGGAGCATTAATGCCTTCACACTTCCCTGACTTTCATAAAGCCTGTCATGCTAAAGAGGCCTAGGCAGGTTTATTTTTGTGCTGGAGACCTCATAAACATAGCACTGGCCTAAGGATGAACTTCATCCCTGTTATTTCCTCTTATTCCTTCATTTGCTTTCCTGGTAAATGTTAGTATGGCCTCCAATAAATGCTTTTAGAAACTAATTGTATGATCTGGGTAAGCATACTCTAGACTGTTCCCTAATTCTCTGCCATATCTCAACATTCGGAGTTATTGCCTTGGCATAACTTAGTCCCCATGGAAAGCATGGGAGTCATGTAAGCATTATTAATTTTGTACTTATGAATAATAATATTAAAAGTCATCCATCACTCAAGAACACCTGCTTGAAAAATGGGAAAAGGCATTTTATGAGAGCAATTTTAAAGAAGGCAAACAGTCATAGGAAGAAAACTGAAAATGAAACCCAAGATGCAATTCATAAGGGGTGCTTATGCCTTGCAGTGGAAGAATTAACAAATTGCTGAAATGCTGCTTTAATGAACCTTGTTACTTGCATCATCAAACCTGCTTCATGAGTTCCTTGTTCCCAAAGCTCCAGGCTGTACACAGACATAGGTTTAGAGTCTTAGTGTAGCAGCTGGGTAATAGGATGCAAAACATTCACTGCCTGAGTAACACCACTGTTTATATGGGTTTTCCAAAGGTCCCTTGTTAGTTTTTCAGTGTTGCATGCTGCTTCCCACTGGGATTGAGGGTGATGTGTGGGAGAGCAGCAGTGACATTGAAGCACAGTAAATGCCATATGATCTCATTTTGCAAATGTCAGGTCATATATCTGTGTGTGTATTCTGCAGTACCTTGTGTGCCAAAGTCTCAGGAGTTGCAGTGTGAGAATGCTGTAGCCAAAGAGGGGGTTTCCTGCATTTTGCTTCTCATCTCACCAAAAAGACAGAAGAGGAAGCCTAGACTAGCTAATGTGGTTTTGTTTCAGTTGGTTCTTATTAATACCTATCAGGGAAGACTACTAAAAAAACATGGGGAAATCCTGCATCCTCTCCCGACAGAAGCTCAAGATTTGGTAACATGATCTTTCTTTGGGGATTTTATTGAAGCCATTGAGACTTCAACCCTGCTGTAGTGTCTGGGGCTGAACAGAGAGGACAAATCTGGGGGTTTTTCTCAAAGCCTATAATATTTATTTGCAGCAGTAGTTAATTGTCTGTTCTGCATTGCTGCCCCAGAATTTTCCTTGAGCTGATTCATCAACAGGGCTTTTGGAGTCAAGCAGAAAAAAGGAGCAGGCACAACTGAGAGAAGTGGAAGCTGCACCAGCAGAGGGAATTTGGAGAGCGATAGTTCAGTGAGTCCTCCAAAAGGAAAATTACTGTTTGCTGCAGTGCAGAAAAGGAGCATTTCTGTTTGCAGTGATTAACTGCAAAACCATTACCTTTAAGCAAGTAAATAGTATTTTCTTTTTGCAGGTAAAAAAAAAATCAGGAATCTTTTAAAAGCAAGTGGGATTTGCTGCTCTCATAATCATTAGGAAATGCATCCAGAAGATGTCTGCTTTCTCAAAACTGAAACAACAGTAAATTAGACCCAAGGCAACAGAATAGGAATCTCTTGCTTTTTTTTGACACTGTCATGGTGGGGGGATAAAACCTGCCAAAGTAGGACCTCAGGACAAACTTGGCAAAATTGGTTTAATGGAATTCACTGTTTCAAATTTATCCCCCTTTGAAGCAGGATTTCTTTTATATGACAGCTCCTTAAGGAGAATATCTAAATAACTTCTTGAGCAGGATTATGCTGTTGATGTGAAGTTCTACTGTTAATACTTTAGATAAGAAAGAAAACTGCAAACCTTTCCTTGGAAATAATACTATACTTGCATTATCATTTCCTTGTAATAGTGTTGGAAATCTGGTACTTTTATCTAGTATCTACTATAAAAATATTTAAGCAATTGCTTGAATGCTAATGCTAGCAATAAATACTATATGTCATATTTAATTTGCAATGTTATGACAGCTACTCAGTTCATGGATAAATGCAATAGTACCTTTACAAAATAAGGATAACCCCAAGCTATTCAAAGCTGTAAGCAAAGATGTTTGTTGGTTTTCTACAAAGCAGATTTTATAGTTTCTACTAGGTGAAAAAATGAGTAAGATTAGTAAGAATAGGGGTCTATATTATGGGGTAACTGTACAGAAAGACAGACAACCAAAATCTCAGATGCTTTGCAGATCCATACATGAATAAGTCCCTAAAATTTGAATACTTGTGCAGGAAGTTCTGATTCCTAGGCTTTGAAAAAGAACTGGAAGTACCACAGGATCCAGTTTACTCCTGGTTTCAGTCAGGAAAAACACATGCTGAGACATTTAATGTTATGTTTGTTTCTGGTCCTTCCTGGATTGAGGAATAGTGGAGACATACACTGGGGGACTTTTGTCTTATAAAGTTTGTATTAGAAAATACTATTTTGCATTAGGATTATGTAAGATCATAGAGCATTTCTTAGTGGAGAGTCCCACCCTCTGGTCCATGTCCTTTCTGACACAGTTGAAGTGACCAGTAATGGCTTTGAACTTCCAAAATGGTTGGAAATTCATGAACCCTGGGCCTCAGCTATGCACAGTTAGAAGATGCCCCACTTTTGTTACAGATCTGTACCCTTACCCTGTCTTGGTTGCCAGTGAAGAAACTAAATACCGTGCAAGAAGTAAAGGTGTTCAGCCTGCAGAGACACTGGATCCTGATTTAGGGCCAGTAAGTGATCTGCTGACCATTTTCTAATATCCTCCGTTGGCTCTGAAATAAGGTGTTTGTCGGATCAGATTGTTAAAATCATTTGACTCTTGCTGATCATGAGATCTTAGCCCTACTCATATTTCTTGAATTAAGCTCAGACTCCCGTGGGAGCTTTGCATGACCTCAATAGGAGTTTGAATTCAAAAATTCAGAGGCAAAAAATAGATAATTCAGTTAATGAGAAGTGTGCCAAATTTCTCTTGAATGTTCTGTAACTAAGGTGTATTCTAATAATAAGCAAATATCTATGCTTCTGGATTTTTTTGAGAATCCACTTGAACTAATGAATATTTCATTATTTTAAAACTGTTCATTGTGGAGTTTCTAGGCATATGGCTTTTTTCCTCATTGTGCAAAGGTATTTTAAAGTAGCTAGAAGCTGTGTCCTGTGACTTAGAGTGTTTCTAGATTGTGGTCCATGTGCTCTTTCTTCGTTGACCTAACAGGTCTTGTGTATTCCATCCTGCAAGGCTGACAGGCCTGAAGGCAAGCTATGTTTTGTGACACTGAATAGCTGGGGGTTTTGATGGTTTTTTTTGTTTGGTTGGGGTTTTTTGTGCTTTGTTTGGTTTGGTTTGGTTTTTTGGTTTTCTTTATGTCTGGATTGTTTTCAAGTACTTTTGGAGAAGAGAGTTTTACAATCTATGTGCAATCAGAAGTAGCCACTGGTTTTAGGAGTTACGCTGGTGTGGCAGCTGGTCAACAGGCTGTTAGGTGTGGCTGCTCAGAGTTAAAGGCCAGCTCAGTGCATTTTCTGGACTTTTCTCTTTGCTGGATTTTCCCAACAAACCCCTCCCTTTCAAGTTTCTTTTGCTGTTACGTTCCTCATGGTTTGTACCATTAAGCCAACTGACTTATATTACAGGAGATGTCACCAAAGGGTATCTGTGGGGTTTAGTCATGTCATACAAGATACACCACCCTGCACTGATTTTTATAAAGCAGTACATGAATATTTTAGATTTGTCTCTGAAAGCTCCATATAATGTATTTTTGTGCAGGAAAGATACACAGTAGAAGTTGCATGTTTCTTTCACTTCTCTCATCGAAGTGCTTATTCAGAAGCAGTCTTATTATTTACTGTAGCTGTATCTGGGCACTTTCTTTAAAGGTGCTGGGAAAGTGTTGTTTCTACAGAAAGCTGATATGGCCAAGACATTCTTGCATTTGAATTAAACTTAAAAAGCAACAGGATGAAATTTTTAAAAGCTTCTTAAAATAAAATATTTTAAAAAATGCTTCAAATGTGATGTGTCAAGTAAAGGTTGTGCTTATGTAAAAATAAGATAGTTGCTGCACTTTGCCTGTAAGATGGTTTGGTTTTTAATTGGCAGCTGCAAAGCAAATGCAGCCTGAGAGCCCCATCCATCTCACACACTCTCCTGTTCGAGGTGCCTTTGTTGAGGACCTTTATCAAAGAACATTTTATGATGTCTTTTCAATCTTTGACTTGCACCTGGAGTGCATCTGCAGCTTGTCAGGGTTCTCTGGATTAAATCACCAGTAAGACATTTGCAATTGACTTCAGCAGCCACACCTTGGTTTGGATTCCCACTGGCCACAGTTGCAAGGCTGCAGCCTCTTCCCAGAGTGAGGAACTACTCCCTGCTTCACTCTCTTTGGGTCAGGACCAAATGTGAGACACTTAATATATGGGAAAGAATTTCAATTCTGTCTGTCTGCAGCCTTATTATGGCTTGTAAAGCAATTAAGTAGGACTTAGGACACTGTTCTCCCAGACAGAAGAGCCTTAGGACAGAAAAATATACTGTATTACTCTCCATATTAGTGCTGTTGCCAGATTTAAGAGTTTCATGTTATTATTGGTACTGTGCCTATTTTGGGTGAAAATATACTGCAAATAGTGAGGTACTACACCCACACCTAAAATATTTCTCTTCAGATATGGTTAGAAGAATAGGAGTCATTCAGCAAGACACTTACAGTATATATCAAACTGTTAATATGGAGAAGGTAATCAGAATTTGTATCCTGAAATACTCCATATCACCAGTGCAAAACATTATTGAAGGCCACTGTAAACAATACAGTTTTAGTTAAAAGCCATTTCCAAGATGAAAGATAAATTAAATGAGCTGCAGCCTGTATGCAGAATTCCTCAAGAGGAATTAATGGTAAAGCTTCTCATAATCTTTCATGCTTTGGCTAAAAATATTAGTACCATAAAAATTCTTCAGAGGGCAGAGTTGAGGTGGTGGATGCAGAGTGATCAAAACATAAAAAAGGCACATTTTCCCTTTTTATGGAGAGGCCTCTTTCAAATCTGTCATATGATGGATTTGAAATGAAAGTTTAATGTGCACTCAGTTTCTCAGACAGCCATCTTTCTACAGCTTCATTATTAATAACAATTTAATCTTAGCCAGCTCTCTCTTTTTTTCTTGAGCTCTTGATGATTCATTTATCTTACTTGTTTAGCATCAATCTAAGAAAAAATACTCAGATCATAAAGTTAAGGAAGTGTTCCACATTAATAAACCAATGTAAAAGCAGTCTCCAATGCATTTTGCAGAAGTGTTTAATCCACAGTTGTTTGAATTAAAAAGTAACAAATTGTAAATAGCGTACAAATAGCAAGTAAATAATGTGACTGGATTTCATATTTAACCTGTATGTAATATTTTTTAGCTTTAATTTTTCCTCTCAGCACTATATGAGTACTGATGAGGCCATTTCCATGGCTGATACTGTATAAAATATTTTTCAACTAATGTTCACAGTACAGAGACTGTTTTGTTGGCATGTCAGTAAATGAGACCTGGGAAGCAAGTGGATGTATGATGGGTCTTGGGAAAATAAACATGTAGCATTAAGCAAAATAAAAGTTCAAAGTGTGTGAATACATTTGCAGGGTCTGATCCAAAGCCATTAAATTAATTTACATTTTTGCTTCAATAAAAATATTTCATCAATATTAAGCAAATTATAAATAGTTGGGTAGTCAGCAGCAACCCCTCCAAGTCAAAAGACTTTGAATTTTACAACCTAACAAGTCAAGGACACTGGCAGTGTCACACTGTCCCTTCACACGGGACATTCTGTTCTGAGTCCTGCAGCAAAAGCAGAAAGACTGCTTTTATTGATTAATTAAGTTAATTCAGATGTCTGGAATATGTACAAACAATTTTAGTTTCTTCTCTTATGTGTATTACTTTGGAATTAGTGGCATAAATTTAATTTCCTGTCATTTAGGCCACGCATGTAAGTTTTTCCCAGTAGCATAAATAGTTGTGTATAACGTTGAAAGCATTTTAACTGAGTGTCACAGTCGTTGAGACAGGGCAAAGCAGAAGCAGTCTCTGGAATAACTGGGTCCTTGACCCTAACTTTTTTTAAGTTCAAAGCCTGTACCTTGAATTTGCATTTTAAAAAGCAAATTACCAAGCAATATACAGCCAAGGGTATTACTAGATTTTGTTGTTTCTTTTAAAGTTTTTATTTAAAAGCAAATTCTTTTGTAATAAAATTGAAAATCTAGAGCCTTTGGAGAAAGGGTTGTGTCGTTCCTTTGTAGTTAAATAATGTCTGATAGGGTTTCAGCCTCTATATATATTTTGTTGTTATTGTTGTTTTTTAATAATGCAACTGTAATAATGCATAAATTATGCACATGTATGTGGCAGGAGTTTCTGACTTTAAGGATTGAAAATTATAGTCACAGACAGATAAAGAAAGTAGGAATGAGAAGGAACAGAGGCCCCTATGTCACCAACCCACTGATTTGCCCATAATAAAGGGAGTGCACTGCCCAACAGGATACTGAATCCAGATTTTATCAGTCCCTGGCTAGTATCTGATTTGCAAGTCACTTTTTTTTTATGCAGGAGATCCTACTGGCATTTTCAGAGGGCTCAGCACTCCAAGCAGTGCTGCAGGTGAGGGCTCTGCAGATGTTCTGACAAAAAAATAATGTTCTGAAAAGGAAGTGGAGGGACCAGCCAAGTCTTCATGAAGAATAACAGGAATATTTGGCAACTCAGGATATTCATGTGCCCCTAAATTGTTTGGTGTAATGCACTGATTTTCTGTATCTGCCTCTGTGTTCTGTTCTGCCTAACTCACAAAATAGTCCATGCAATGGGAAGAAAGTGCAGGAAAACCACTTCCTTGGCATCCATGTGAGTTGTGTGTGCTGCTGGCTGGCTGAGAGTCACGTGGCCACCTGGGAGAAACTGTTGAAAAGGGTTTCCAAGCTGTCTTTGATTTTTGTTTATTTTCCTACAGCATAAACCTACAAGGTGTTGAGACAGTTTTCTGAGATTGGTTTGTGTTTGGTTTGTTGGGTTTTATCCCACAACTACTAATGTAACTCTGTTCTTTTCAGCAGCTTTGTTCCCTGGTGTCAGGAATACCTAAGAGTGTTCCCTGCAGCTGTGGGGAACTGATTGGGCACCATTGTGGGAAGGGCTTTCCTCTGACCAAATCCTTGTGTTTGTGTCCCCCCTGCAGCCCTGCGGAGCCGCTCGGGACGCTCCATCATCAATGGGAACTGGGCCATCGATCGCCCGGGCAGATACGAAGGTGGTGGGACAATGTTCACTTACAGACGCCCCAATGAGATCTCCAGCACTGCAGGGGAGTCATTTTTAGCTGATGGGCCAACAAATGAAGTCCTTGATGTCTATGTGAGTTAGTATTTAAATTAATCTTCCTGATGGAAAAGAAATTGTTCATTGTTAACACGCAACACTAAAGTTGCATTCAGTACCAACACTTTGTTAATTTAATTTTGAAGTGCTATTTTTGATATTTTACACTTGTTTGCGGTTGTATCCATTTTGCTCCAGATCACAGGATGTTTAAATCAAGCCTTTTTCTCTCAGACCTTACTGATCCAGTAAAACCAATTTAACTTGTTCAGTAAAGTAGAAATAAAGCATACAAATGTCCAGGGCTTTTCTTTGGTGGACTGGATTTTTTCTGGATACTTTCCTATTGAAACAAATTTGGCATAGTTTAATTTTACAGTGAAGAAGCGAATACCTAAGCTAGACAAGGCCTCTCACCATCTCAGTTTCCTTTAAAAGAAACCGGTCCATAAACCTATAGAATGTAGGATTTGAAGCAGGGCAGTTTTAATATGAAGCTGTGATAGGAAGACCACAGATAATGGCTGTTTGAGGAAGGAAGAAAAGACAAATTGTGTCTGAGAGAAAGAAATCATGTTGAAAAAGCTTTTTACTTCAGATGGGATGGTTTTTTAGTTCATCATACTGAAATAAAAAATATAACTGGAATTAATTACAACTTATTCCAAGATAAATGGCGTGTTCTGAGATTATACACTCCCACACAGTAAAATTCATTTATTGAAAAACTAGGTTAACTGAATATATGATTCTTTCATCCAGCTGTGGCTTTTTTGTCCTTGAGAGCAATATGGGGTGGAAAAGTGAGTGTGCTGGATAATTTCATAGAAAAATTTATAGTAACTACCCTGATTACAAAGCTGGGAAAACTTAGACGTTGGCAAAATTATTCCCCATCTGCTATATGGTGTCTAATAAAGCAATGTAATAATTATGATAACACTTAGGATCACTAAGGTTGAAAAAGACCTCTAAGATAATCTAGTCCAACAGATCCAAACTTCTTTTCCAATTGATTGCAATGTATGACTGGCAAAAGCCTAGAAAAATAAACAATTGGGCTCCTAGATTGTGCAGTGCAGACTCTGTGTTTCTCAAGTGTTCATGTCACTGTGCAGTTACAGGATTTGTGAGTTGAGGCTTGGCCCTGAGTTTTTATTGCCAGCCAATTAATGCCTAATACATAATGACCCAGAGAGAAAAGGGTCGGGAAGTGGATTAAGCAGATATTTCCAAAGTAATATCATAAAAAATCTTTAAGTTTCGATCTGTGATATTGTGATATTTTAGTTTAGGCTTAGTGCCTGTAAGAAAGCTGCCATGATGGGAAGAGCTTTACCAGCTTTGCTCTGTGGCTGCTGCTGTGGATCGCCACTTCTGATTTGACTGCTCTCTCACCTGAGATGCTTCTGGTTGATGTGAGGAATACTGCAATTCAGTATAAGATGATAGTTTAGTCTCTTTTTTAATATAGTATGGGAAGATAAAGATGAATAGTGCAAGGTGCAAGAAAATCAATGCTCAGTATGACACAGCCTCTCTCCTGGATTCGAAATGTGTAGATAAGCAGATACAGATGTCTTTTTCCAGACTTCGTCTTGCTGTGCCTGAATCGTGTCATTTTCCATTCACCTATACTCATGATCTTTATACTCTGTGTAGAAAAATGAAGAGATTTGCAGATGAGAATTCCAAATGGCTTTCTGTTCTGTTTTCCTGAGATCATGTTGTCTTTCTTCCACTCTGAAATGTAGAGGAAAAAGCTTTCTGATTTACAGGAGTTTATAAATAACAAGAAAAAGAGATGCAAATTCTGTCCAAGTGTGAATATACATTGCTACAAAGACTTAGGTCCATTAACTCAAAGTAAAACTATTCTATCATTTCAGGTACTTTCCTGCAGGAAAGCTGGAACAATATACTAATTAGGGGCTTAATCAGTTAAGCACTCTCTAACATAAGCCTGTCAGTTGTTTTAAGAAATGTGATGGAAAAACCATCACATGGGAACCACTGCAAAGTTGTTCCTGGAACCATCTAAAGAACAGGGTCCTGGTTCTGGAAGGGGAAGTGTACTCTTCTGCTGAAGTCAGCTCACAGTTCTTGGTTCTCTCAGGACCACAAAGAGGGTGTATTTTTTGGATGACAAAGCGACATTGGAAGGACCCAACCGTACAAAAAATATTGCAGACAGTGCATTATTAGATGGTTCAGAAAAGTGAATGTTCTCTGAGGGACAGAGTTTAGAGAACCAGTGGTTATATTTGGCAAGGAAAAAGTGATTTTGACATAAGTTGAAACAAGGGTCTGAATCCCTAGTTGGTATTAATTGATGTGAATTTAGTGAAGCCTTGAAGCGTTAGTTGTGCTGGGTCACTGGGCCATTAGGATAGCAGGACTTTTTGCTTTTAGGTCCATGGATTGTGAGAACCAAAGAGCCAGGGCAAGCTCTGGTGTTTGCTTGTGGGTTTGTTTGGGGTTTTTGCTTGTTTGTGCTTTGGTTTGGTTTGGTTTTGTTTCATTTCATTTCGTTTGGTTTTAAAAGGTACTTTGGGTATAGTGTGAGGCTTGCACCAGACTAATCCCCACAGAGAGTTCAGGACTAAAACATACATGTCAGTAGAGCTGTGCTGAAGCAGTGAAACAAGCAGCTCATGACACCCATGCACTTCTCCTGTGGGTATGCTCAGGCTCACAGCAGCAATGCAATAGAACTCAGCTGGGAATGGAGTGTGCTGCTAACAGTTTAAAAAAGCTGTCCTAAAGTCATATCTGTCTCAGGTCCTGTTACGCCCAACTGCTTAAAAAAGCACACCTGGAGTTAACAGTGGCTTTCAGAATCATGCTCCTGTCAGCTCATGTGGGCTTGTGCAGCAGCATTCTGAAAACACTGAGCTTCATTTTCACATTTAAAGGAGAAAACCTTCTGGTTCCTGCCTGTGTTTCATAAAGAACACGTTGATAGAGTTGTGGCTGGCTGTAAAGCAGTGGGATTCTGGCTGCACTTACATTGCATCTTCATTCAGTTGAAAGTGAATGTGGAAGGATGCAGGAGGGCTGCGGACAATCTTCAGCTACTGCAACAGGTCCATGGGCCTTTGTACTCTGCTCCATGGCTATTTGCTGAGCAGTGCTTGTGGGGAGGGCAGCATGACAGCAGCAGCTTGAGCTGATCGATTGCTGGGGCTCCGTGGGGTGCCAAGGGAGCTGCGGTGCTGAAAGGAGCAGTTGACTTTGCAATAGGCACAGAGTAAAGTGTGTGTGCTGTCTGCAGGTGCTCTCCTCAGGCCACTGGGGAACCTTTCAAAAGGCAGGAGGCTGCCTGTCTAAGGTTGGGGGTTATGGTTTTTTTTTTTGTTTTTGTTTTTTTTTTGTTTTTTTTTTTTTTTGCTTTGTTTCTTCTTTGCTTTTGTTTCCTCAGACATCTGTCAAGTTCCTGCTATCTTAGAATGTTTTGATGACCTTAGGACCATCTCTTCTGCTGCTGAGGCCTGGTGTGAGCCTCTGCTGCTCACGTTGCTGATGGGGAAGGCTATGGCTGGCACAGCCCACAGCTCACCTTGGCCCCAAGCATGGCAGTCTTGGGTTTTTCAAAGAAGGTTTAGACAAATAGCTTCTCTGCCATCATAAGCTAGCTCAGTTTTGCAAACACAGGAACTTGTATTTTCTTCTTTTTGCATTCTTTGGAGAGAGTCATTAACCATTGCTTCTATCCCGATGTAGCTGATCGGTTCAAGCTGATATTTATATATAAGTGTTAGTAACATAACAAGTGGAAGAACTCAATGTATGGCTGGTTTTCTTTTTAGATGATACATCAGCAGCCTAACCCGGGTATACATTATGAATATATCATTCCAGGAGACAATGTCATTAGTCCTCAGTTGCTTGCTCACAGGAGGCCAGGTAAAATGCCACCATTTCCTTTTATCAAACATAATTTTGTTACTTAATAAGCTAGTGGAGAAATTTGTACCATTAAATTCAGTAAATGCTGCCATTGTTGTGGGAGAGGCCCAGAATTTCACCCTACATGTTGAATGAGAACTCAGCATAGATTTGCTAACTTCAGTGAATTAAAACTGGCAGGGTTTATTTATGCTTTAGCTGGGAAGATTACTACTTTGAGTAGGAGTGTTGTAACCATGTCTCAGAAATAAAATAGAACATGATTTTTCAGAGTCTTTTTCTTTTTGAGATGATTAAAACAACCTTCCACAGTTTCCCTTTCCTCTCGCAACTGGAGAGGATAAAATAGAGCAGTGTTTTCTTCCCAAGCAAGAACCTGGGCAGCTCCTGCCTGAGCTGTGGGTATGTGCTCCATATATTCCTAGGAAGTTCTGAAGGACAGGAGAAACTTTGCAAGTGAATTTGGTCCTCGTTTTAATGTTCGTGACTTGCTTTGACAAATTTCTGAGTGTTTGGTATGTTCATAATGAGGAGCAGCTGTGCTGTGACATGGGGAGGCACAGAATGCAAAGCATGGAACAAAACAAGCTTTGGGAAGTTTTGACACTGGGTGTGTTAACTCTATGTTGTCTTTGGAGATTCTTCAGTTTTTAGTTTTTAATGTATTTGCTGGCTAAGATTTGGTTATCTTAGTTTAAAACAACACAATCTTTGCAGGTCGTTATTAGGCAGTCTCTACATAGCAGATTAAAGCTACTTCCAAGTTTAATGATGTTCCAGTTTTAATTATTAGTGGATCATAACATAGAATAATATTTTTATGTGAAGCTCATTATTTTACTTTACTATTATTGTCCATCATCAGGGGAGCCATTGAATGGTCAGTTAGGAATGCCAGAAAGTGCAAGTCATGAGGATGAGGATTTGCATAGAGAGGCAGACATTCTCACTGGACAGTCAGCTGGAACTTTTCCAGTTATTCAGCCAGGAAGATTTCCTTCTCATCAGCCAGAAAACCAAGTGCCTGCTATGCAACCACCAAGACAAAACCGAGAACACAACTGGAAGCAGGTTGGAAAAACTGAGTGCACTACTACATGTGGGAAAGGTAAGTGCTTTGTGTGTGCACAAAACATTGTTAGACCTGCTGTTTTCTGTTATCTTACAACCAAAAGTCATGTCACAACTATTACCTGTGCTTATATTTAAATCAGTAGAAACAGCAAAATTAAAAATACAAAGCACATAAATTGTAAGGAAAGATATGATATTTGCCTCTGAAAGGAAATATTTCAGCAATTATGACAAGCTGCTATCTCCCATACCCTTGATACACAGCTGCTTTCCTCAACATTCGTTGGCATTCTTTACCATTCCCTTTTGCCTCTCCAGCTTTGTCAGATACACCCTCTGTGCTTTTTGTGTCTTTGTCAACAGCTTTCTGGCCTTCATGGGAGGCTTTCACAGGCATTTCATCAGATATATCTTTGTCTCATTGGATGTTGCTGGAGCAGCACTGGTGTGACTTCAGAAATCGGAGGTTTTAACAGGAGACAAGTGGGACAGAAAAGGGATGGAGAGGGCCTGGTAATTAGTGAGCTTTTGGGAAGTCGTGCATACACTGCTTGCATATACTGCAAAGATTAAGCTTGCTGTCAGACATTCACAGTGATCACAGATTCAATAATGCAGAACACAAGCAATTACTTGGAAGAATAAGTTTTTGTGATGGTAAAAGTGAAATCTCTTGTACTGTGCATAGCCACCCACCACCATAGCCAAAAAGCTGCAGAGGTTTAAAATAAACATGTACCAGTGTGGGAGCTCAGCTGACTGTTACCAGTTCATATACATATAGAACATTTGCTTCCTAATTAGTTTGAGAGCATACTTTGTGAATTTGGTCCAAGGCCAGATGAGTGTCCGTGTTACAGCTACAGATAGAGCTAAAAAATCCAGCAATAGTGATAGCAATCAAAATTGCTTCTCAGTTAAAAAAAAAAAGAGAGAACTTTTTTCCTTGGTAGTACTAGAGCTAAAATACAACCAGTAAAATTCAGACTTCTTGAAGTCAGCCCTTTTGTAAAGAAAAATATTTTAGTTGGCATTTAAGCACACTGTGCTTTTAATAGAAGTCTTATAGGCAGGATCCATAATTGTGTTTGATTATTGGCTAGCAGCAATCAGTGAATATCAACTGAATTTCCATATTCAAGGTGAATTTTAGTATGCAAATCAGGTAATTTATGGTGCAGTTGCAGGAACACATCAGGGTAAATGTATCCCTCCTTTCCATCATAGAAATCTTGGTTGTGTATCCCATGGCTTTTACAGACATTGGCACATAGTTCTCGTCCTCGTCCTTTCTGCGGAGATCTGGTCACTCTTGGCAGTGGTATTAATGAAATCTGAGTCAAAATAAAGATGGCAAAACTGTAGGACTTAAGAAAAAAAATTAAAAGGGTATCTTTCAGGCTCCTATACAGCTTAAATTTACTCCATGAAATTTAGCAACAGAACTGGCAAAAATAACTTTCTCTTTTCCCATTATATGAAAAATGTATGCATGTTCTGATTAAGTTAAATTCAAAAGAAACTGGATCTTGAGAGCAGGATCCTGAGACTATTGAGACTGTATGAACATTTCTTGTGATCTTGGTGTGAGACGCCTGTGACTCTCTGATGCCCCTAAGGCATTTCAAGCCAAACTAGGTTATATAGGCTGACAAAGAAGGGGGTGGAAAAATCAGGAAAAAAATCTATACTATTTAAGGCTTTGTTTTCATTTTGCATCATTCAGTGTAGGACACTTTCTACTTTTTTCTTCTCTCTGTGTTTTCTGTTTTCTTCTACTTTATTTCTTCATGCAGAAATAGAGATGATGCTTTTTAATTATTTTTTTATGATCCACCGAAGTTAAATAACCTTAGGAAGTTCTAAGTTGCAAGAAGAGAACAAGAAAAGTTATTTTCGTGCTACCTAAGGAAGAGGAAAGCTAAATTAACAGTTCTGATGTAAACCTGTGAGATTTCAAAGCACGTTAGTAAAACTTTGGCTTAGAAAAAGACTATTACATTTTTTTACAAAGTGAAAATGCTTCCCATGAGAACTGCCACCAACTCTTGTCCTGAATTTCCACTTAAGATGACTGAGCAAATAGATCTTCTGATATTCAGTGTGGAAACTGCTACCGCATCCTGTCAGCTCTTACATTTGGAAATTTTGGATAAAACCTTTGTCTGTGTTTCCTGTTGTCAGATCATGCTTTTCCTTTCTGCATCAGTGTTGGATGCTGCTGTTATTGTTGTGCGAGCCTTTACCTAATTGTCTATTTAATTTCAGGATCACAGTACCCGGTTTTCCACTGCGTCAACAGAATCACTCACGAGGAGGTACCTGAGGGTTACTGTGACAGCAGCACCAAGCCCATTCCAGAAGAGGAGGCCTGCAACCTCTTCCCATGCCCAGCTTTGTAAGATACTTTAAGTCAAGTGAAATAAGCCAATATCATTAAGATTTTGCATGTGGAAGAGGCTATTCTAAGTAGGAAAGTAGTTTGAACTTCTGAGTACAGTGCACTTGTGTCATAAATTGTAGTGGATTTTTTTTTCCGTAGTTGTTGGTGGCCTTCTTCCCCTTCACAGGGAGCAGTAGCTTTCAGAGTAGATAAAAGGGAACCTGGCAACAAGTAGGTGTAGCAGTTTCTCAAAATGGGTGTGATTGTTCAGGCAGACACACTCTGTGTGGTCTCTGTGGGTACATTTTTCTCAACTGAGAGGCTTCTGCATATGCCTGTCTAAAGAAGAGGCTCTGTAGGTCCTGTCACTCCACATGAGATCAGTGTGCTATAGTGGCCATATTGTCATTATTTAAAGATGAGACAGTGCTCACAACAGCCCCCTTGTACATTCACCTCTCTTCCCTGAATTGAGTAGTTCTTCGGCTCCAAGACTGGTTCTGAGGTGGTGGTCCTTGTTTCCAGCACACTGATACAACCAGCTCAGGTGTGGTTTCCTTCTGAAATCACTCTTGCTATTGGGAGACTGCAAATTGCAATTGGCCGAGCAACTTGTTTTAAATATTCAAAAATTTAAAAATAAATAAAAATTAAAAAAACAACCAAAAGGACTTTTCATCCAGGGTGTATACCAAGAAGAGAAAAGGGTTAAACCCAGTTGCCATTACAGCAACTTTGTTTTAGGTCAATTTTCTGTCTCTCTTGGGGTTATACTCTCCAGTTCTCTTCTGAGCAGCAAGTGGTCACTCCTTATCCCATGGAAGTTTCTAGTGGTGTAAGTGCCCTTACGGGCTCAGAGATATCTGATGAGCAATTTCCTAGTGCATATTAGATACTCAGGAACTTCTGAAATCATTTTCCTGGAGATGTCTTCTCTCACCAGAAGCATTTTCCTCACCTTTTTCATTCTAATAATTCATATTCATTCAGGATAGTATCAAGAGTACAAACAAAGAAATGTAAATATTTAAGTGCAGAGATTGCGCTTGCTATCCACAAGAGTTCTGAAATAAAATGTGTAAACAGTTCAGATACTTCCTTTAGGTGTGTGTCTGTCTTCATGCTTGTAAAGAAAAAATTGAAAATCAGGTATTTATACAAAGGTGCCTAAATCGATACAGTGAAATTTTGGAATGAGAAGAATATATCTAGAGATTTTTTCAATCTCTAAAATTAATTACATTTGTTCATTGCTTATTGTCTGCTATTTCAGTTTTACTGATGAATGAATGCCTGGATGGGTTTCGTGATTTTTGTGTTACTGGCCTTTTTTAGAGCCTTTGCTGCAGACAACTTTTATGTAGCACATCTTAAACTTTTGGGAAGTGTCAGTAGAGCAGTAATATATATTACAGATAGATCCTTCCAAAAACCAAGCAGCTATTACAGGCTTGAGTAACGTTTGTAATACGTCTTGAGACCATGGACTGTGTAATCTGTATCCATGCTCATTATTACCAACCTCTGCAGGAAGGCTGTGTACACAAGTGTGCGATGGTGCTTCCTAAGGGATTGTTGCACACACAGAGACCAAAGTGTGATTTTATAGGATTCTGGACCAGCATCAGAATCATGTCATTCCAGTTTTGTTAAGATCGGTGGTCGAAATTCTTTGTGGAACAAAGATAACCTTTTTTTTCCACTTCAGCTGGGATATAGGGGAGTGGTCTGAGTGCAGCAAAACCTGTGGGCTCGGAATGCAGCACCGCCAGATCCTGTGCCGGCAGATCTACGCCAACCGCACACTGACAGTGCAGCAGTACCGCTGCCAGCACCTGGAGAAACCTGACACAACCAGCACCTGCCAGCTCAAGATCTGCAGCGAGTGGCAGATCAGGACAGAGTGGACCTCAGTGAGTAGGATCCATTCATTTGGGGCAGAATACCTCAGAAAGAACATGAATTTTCTTCCAGGTATCACCATTCAAATATCAATTTGGTTTTGCTTAAAACAAGTGGAATATTAAAAGCCTTGGAAATAAGCAAATCTTAGTTCAGTAAATTCCTGCTTGACTATGACAATCAGTTTCCTACCCAGAAAGATGTCTTAGCGGGAGTGAATGAGCTGTATGGTCCCAGCTCCCTGGAAAACCACTGCACAGAGTCCTGATGCAACCTCCCTTTTGTTACAGTGTTCAGTGCCTTGTGGAGTGGGGCAGAGGACTCGAGATGTGAAGTGTGTCAGCAACCTTGGGGACATTGTTGATGATGAGGAATGTAACATGAAGCTGCGGCCAAATGATATCGAGAACTGCGACATGGGCCCCTGTGCCAAGAGCTGGTTCCTCACAGAATGGAGTGACAGGGTAAGGCTTCCCAGTATCTTTATCCTGCCAAACCTTCTAAAACAAGAGCATCAGAATGAAAAAATATTAATCTGTACAGCCATAAAAGGAGTAATCCTATTTTCCATGTTTATTCTTGGTCTTTTAAACATGCAAAAGCAAACAAAAAAATAATGATCCCAAGGGCTTCTTGAGTTTGTGTTTAGATACAAGAATGCATAGAAAGGGCAAGCATGTGGGTATATGGCCAAACATCCAGACTTAGAATTGGCTCTGAATCTGAACTTTCCAAAATATTGAGTGTGCTGAGATTTATTATTCTTCTCTGCTTAGTTCTGAGTCTCACGATTCAGACTCTTAAAAATTTTCCCACTGTTTTTTTAAGGGATACAGATTTGAGGCCTGATGTCTGGGTTTAAGTTCAAGCCATAAACGAATTATCTTATAGGTGTGAAAAGAGGGGAACAACCTCATAAACTCAGGCAGGCTTGATTCAGGCTCTTGTATTTTGTGAATGTGGATGTTGGGGTTAATTTTCTTCCAGTGAGTCAGATTCTCTGCATGAAAGCAATAAAACCAGTCATAATTTAAGTTATTTCATGATTGGGCTCAGAGTTGTTGTTCAGTGTGATATTTATATGTTTTCATTAAGAGGCTTACAAACATGGGCTAAGAAAAGCCTGGTGTTTTGGTCCCTCTTGTGGGTGTTTGCGTATCAGTTTAATCTATAGACAAGTTCAGCCTTCAGTCTGTAAAATCCCAGTTACATCTCCCTTTGCTTTGACAAGCAATGTAATCTGTCAGTGAAGCTGTAAGATTACATTCATAACTTCATGATTTCATTGTTTAGATCACTTTGTGGTAGTGCCTCTGAAAGCCAGGAGTGTCAGGCTCACAGGTTGTGCTTTCGTTTGGACACTCAGAAGATTTTCCCCACATGGTTTAGATGCAGAGATGGAGCAGGAACTTCACAAGTAGGGCAGGGACCTGCTATGTCACAGAACACAGTAAAAGGCAGATCTTGCTATAAGGTCTGCAAAATTTTCAGCCCCTAGACAACTCAAATAGGTTTTTTAAAGAAAGCAAAAATACAGACTGCTAAATCTGTGGTGGTGTGACTTTTTTTTCCTGTGTGTGCTCTTGCATACTGTGGACAGAACAATACCAGGAGAAGCAGAAGTATTAGTGCAAAGGGCAAAGATTTTTCTATAGGGAAATGGCAGTGCTTTTTTTATTTCTGCTTTTTTTTTTTTTTTTTTTTTTTTTTTTTTTTGCTTATAGATCTGTTCTTACAATGCTGTTAAATCCATTCTACCCTCAAAGACATCATTTGGCCCAACTGCTATCACCCAGATAAACATAAAGCACAGACATCGCAGTGAAAACTCTAGCACATAAAGCACAGACATCGCAGTGAAAACTCTAGCACCATTCTCTTCATTACTCTACACTGATATTTTGTCCTCTGCAGAATTAAAAGCAGCTTTTGAGCTGAAGGTTATAACTGTAGAATGTTATTATGCTTACTTAAACGTGTTAAATGAGACGTAGAAGTGAAGCAGGTAGTGTGGAAAATGTTGGAGTTTTTTTCTTACCACAAACTTTTTAGGGCCGGAGAGTAAAGAATGGATTTTGTTACCTTCTCAGTTTATATAAGTGTACAGATTAATTTCTTCCAAATGCTTGCTACTGTAGTTGGCATTATTCACCATCACTTCTGCCAGGAGTGGGTTTGGAGTTTGATTCACAAAGAGGATGTAAGAAACAGCTTATTTCAGGAAAAAAGTAGATTTGAGGTGGAATATGCAAGATCTCCTAAGATTTACACATACCTCATAACTCGGATGTTCTGACACTAAGTGGCAGTGATTACAGTGGCAGGCAGTGAAATACAGGAGCAGTGAACAGCTTTGCGAAGTCCTTTGGCCATTAGCTTTCATCTTGAACCTTGGAAGGGCTGTGTCTTAGGAGCAGAAGTCTCTCTTTGTAGAGGAGTGTGTTTCTATTAAAAAACAAGAGAAGAATTCTGTCATGGGCTAGAAAATGGGCATTCTCAGGTGTATGGGCTTTGCATGTGTCATTTCCCCAAACAATTCCTTAAAAAGTACTTTAAGCTAAGCCACACTTCAGCAATAAGCATAGATCAACGATGAGCAGCCACAAATGGTTCAGATAAGCAGCCAAAAGTTCAAATGCTTTAAAAAACCTTGTTCAAACCTCTTGAGTCTGCAAAACTGTGGTGGAAATCTCACAAGAACAGACCTTCTTTGTGAGATTTATTACATGCCTACTTCAAGTCCCAGCTGGAAATACCACAGAACAGTCTTTCCCATTGTATTTTGACATTTCAGCCGTGCCTAGAAATAAGAGGTAAAAGAACTTATCATAACTTCTGGAACTTTGAAATGGTTGAGTTCAAACTTAGTTACAGCTGTAAGAGAAGGCCTTCTCTGAACCCACTTTGCAAACAGTGTACATGTGTACAGTTGCACATGCAGCAAGTAGAGATTTCCAGGAGCCTGTCAGATACTGGTTAGGCACGTACTTCCTCTTTCAGCAAGGGATAGATCAGCCTTCCCTGTCTGGATTGATGGGATGCATGGTCCATTACAATATAGCCTTGGTTAACTAGCGTAACACCAAGAAAAAAGCAGAGCAACATAAAAATTACAGTTGTCTTTGCTGGCAACAGATGTTCAATTTCAGGATTTGATAACTGTAGTACATATTTGTGCAAAATTTGACAAGGGTATTCTTTAACACTGTTTTAAGAAAAGAACATGGTGTAATTTAGGAATGTTGAAAAGATCTTGTGTTTTCTTATTTTACTGAAACCTTGCAAAGTTTTAATTGATGCGAAAATCATGCTAGTTACCTATATTATCATTAACAGTTTCTGTGGTTCTGAATTATATATTTACATTTCCCTAAATGTAACTTAAGCAATATAGCATAAAAAAAGCACTTTAAAAGCTGCAGAGCACACACAAATTTGTGTGTAGGAGTTGTGTTTCTGTCCCAGGGTGGGCCGTATGTTGCTTTAGCCTGTAACTTGGTTACCTTCTTGCTGTGTTCCCCAGTCTTGTTTTCCCACGACGTATTTATGTATTTTATGGGCCACCTGTTTGGCCCCATGGCATTGACCTCCTTGGTGTTGGTTTCTGCACACACTGAATTTTTATATATGTAATTAAAAACCCTTTCGTGTTCCTAAGACAATACAGCTCTTGATTTGTGATATTTTGATAAACAGGTTTCAGAGTCCATTGTGTGTGTGTGTTACACAAATACTTTTCCTGCAAAGCTCAAGAGGTGTGTGGCCACCATGTGCACACTGGAAAGGAAGGAGGGAAAGCAATTCATTCTTGGGAAACAAACACTTCTTTTCTGAAAAGTATATACTCTTGTTCCTTGTATGGGAAGTAGGTCTAAACACCATATACTGATATCCTGCAGGCTCAGTCTTGAGAGAAGCAGAAATTTTTACCCATTTCAATGGAAAAGATTACAGGTTAAAAGTCTGTAGTAGCAAAGTGAGACTGGTCTTACTTTGTCTGTGCCTGTCTCTGCATTTATTGCTCTATCTTGAGCATAAATGAGAGAATTAACTTAAGTTTCATGGCTTTGACTTCTCCATGATCTTTAACCTCTTTTGCCTATAGAGAGTCTGGACAAACTTTTGTGATATTTTTATGTGCATTTGTAGAAAGATTGCTTCCTGTCTCATAATTCTCTAAAGATGTCATACTGCATTAAAACAGCAGAGTTCCACCAAACAGCATCCATTAATCAGTAGAGTAAATCTGGTGAACCTTACTGAACTTAGCAACAAAATGGGATTGATGGGAGCAGATGAGATTCTTGCAAACATTTCACATGACTGATTCTTTGACAGCTCTAATTGCTGGAAAGTTTACTTCTCCTATGGGTCAGGAGCGGGAAACTGCATTGTCCTGATTTACAGCAATGGGAGACTCACCAATGTTTCCTTCCAGCTAACTGGAGCATTCCCCTCCTGCATTTTTGTTTATTCCTCATTGCCATCTCCTCTGTTCATTTGTTTCTCATTTTATGTTTAGAGCCTACTTAGAAGAGAAGCCAAAATACAAACAATTCTTAGATGTTAATGAGATTCTGTGGCCAAAATAAAATCTTGGGAAGAAAGAAAAAAACGCTGCACGTCAGGGAACATAATCAAAACAAACCAAACACTGCTCTGGATTTCACTCTTCATTAAAAGGAGTAACAGCAATGCTTCTGTAATAATCTTCTGCAAGTGAACTGTAGTAAAAGGAGAACTTCATAAAAATCAATGTTTTATTCCTCTCAATTCTAAACATTGCCTAAAAGCTTCAAGTGGGTTTTTTAACCAAATGTGGAACCACCAATGAATATTGTGGCTTACATTTGTCTTTCACTGCTTGTTATCTAAATCTGAATACTTCACTTAAAATCTCCTGAATCTTGGGGGAAAAAAGAAAAATCACCATTAAGCTTGTGCAAGAGTTCATTATTTTTTATTATCACTGTTTATTTGTTTTAGTATAAAATGAAAACAAGATAAAATACCCCTTTTCATTGATTTCATGTGGGATTCATATGGAAATAGAAGGTTTGCATTCTTTATGTGTAAATATGTAACTCACTTCATAATTTGCAATGGAATATACAGCCAGGAGGGTTTTTATAGAAGGGTGGCCAAGGTCTACAGAGATTTGTGTTTCCTTCTGTAGACCTGGCCTTGCTTTGCCCCTAAAGCCTGCCTGGCTTTACCTGTGGCCCGGTGTTGCAGGGAGGATGGCATGCAGGGGCAAAACAGGGGCCACATTATCAGGCAAGATGCCAGTGATGAGGCAGGTGCATGGTCAAGCTGGGAAGTCCATTCAGTGACAGAACCCAGGGTCGGACCCAGCCCAGTGATCCTGGGGCAGGCCTGTGGGAATGAGGCAGGCCCAGGGTCCGGCTGGGGAGTGAGTCCCGGAGGGGGGATCATGGAAGTGCAGGCTGTGGCTGGGAAAAGGCACCTCTCCGAGCAAGCCCAGACAAGGACTGGTGGAGCAGGGCCAAGGTTAAAGGGAGATCTGGGCCATGAGCAAGGCGTGGCTGGGGCCCAGGTGAGGCTACAATGTGCTGGTGCATTCAGGCCCTGAGCAGTGCTGGCAGCTCTCCAGAGGGGTTATGGTGTGAGCCAGAGCAGTGAAGAAGTCTCTTCCCTGCTGGTAATTACTTCAGAGGGCATTGGTATTGTTAGCTTGGAAGGATGCCATGGAACTGCTGGACTGACCCAGCACCTGCTGTATGCATAGGTGCACTCTAAAGGGAAACAATTTAGATCTAGGTATCAGAAAATGTTTTGACAATGCAAAAGGATATTTTTTCCTACACTCTCTTTTAATTTTTTTTTTACTTTTTTAAGAAAAGGCAGCTCTCAGTGGGTTTATGTCCTTTGAAAATCTGCCCCAGTCTTGGAACTGTGGCAGAAGTGGTCTTCTGAAATACAATTTTGAGCGTATTATTGGAAAAACAAAGGTTACATTATCTGTCTAAAATCCCTTCTGAAATGGATTTTCTCAGAGTAGGTCAAATAATGCTAAGGAGTTTTACAGATATATTTGAAACATAGATCTTCATTTTTATTTTTTGCAGTAGTGTAACATCAGCAGGATGACTGATAAAAATCTATACTATCTTGTGAGGAATAAATAAGGTGATGAAGGTTAAAAGTGTGGTAAACAGAAGTCCTGCACAAATGGGGGTATTTTACAATTGTTTGTTACTTAAAAATTTAATTGAGGTTAGCAGTGATGCTGAGGCCTGGATGAAAGGACTCTGGAAGCCCAGGAGACTTCCTGTTGCCACTTTCCTGTGGGCTGTTGCCCCATTTGAGGGTAATGAGTAGGGCTGGCACATTAGTGAAGGGGAACTGGCACTGCTAAAAGGGATTTTTTTTGCTCTACCTTTGCCTTGTAGCTGTGACAAAATTCAGGCTTCCACTTACAGTTTTCCAAGTTTGCAGGAACTTGTCTTATTTTCCTGGACTGCTGCTCAGTTGTTTTCTGACACCTATCAGAGCCCTGAATGAGGGGTTTTATTTTTGGTTTTTAATGGGTATGGAAAGCTTCTGAAATTGAACTCATGAGGGAAGGACCTCAGGAAGAGGAAAAATGGCAGACTCCTTAAAACACAGACAGAGGTTTCTGAGGAATTTCTGCCAATTAAAACAAGACTGTGAAACAAAATATCTTTAATAATAGGACCAGAATAAAGCTGCAGCTTGTGAAAGTTCCTCATGTTTCACAGTGTTAGGTTATGGCAGTTACTGTGTATTAATGCAACAAATCAATGGCACCAAATTGAAAGTAATGGGTGTGTCAATTGTAAAAACCAAGGGGAGAGGATTCATTATGCAGCTCTCTGCATAATGGATGCCTTGGACTTTAGAAATCCATGGTCTTCACATAGAAGATTTTTGCTGAAAAGGAGATAAAAACATGAAAAAACAAATACATAATGTGAAACATTCAGGTTTAAGTTTGCTTTGTAAATCCTTAGAGGGTAGTTAATCTGTAGTAAAATCTTGCAGCAGAGAGTGGAACAACCCTATACCTTCCCATTTGGTATTTCCTCTGTTATTTGATACGCAAGCCTAGTTCATAACATAATCATTTAAAAGGTAAGACTAGGGAGATTTTCTGGATGACTTTACAGACTAAATTTGTTCCCAGCTCTAGTTTGCGAAGCAGAAAAGCAAACTAGATTGTCAAATGAAAATTAGTTAGCAATAAGAAAAGTATTTGCAGAGCACATGCATCGTTCTCTCTGCGTAATGTAATTGAACATACTTGCTGAGGATGGAATGGGAACAGCCACAGAATTGATTTCAGCACGGTTAGGTTTGAGTGGGAGCCACGGTGTGGGGCTCAGCTCACCTGGGAGTGGCCTGTCTGAAATGGATGAGCACAATTTACATCATTCTTGTATTTTCAAGATTTTGCTGCTTTACTTTGAAAAGGCCTCCTTAGCCATGAAATCGGTTTGCTGAGCAGGTAAATCTATTTTACATACCTGCATGAAGGTGGAAAATTTTGTAGTGCACCACCAACAAAAAAGGCTCATTAGGTTACTTCTAGGCATAATTTAAGAGAAGCTTAATTATTTGATCTTGCAGATGGAGGAAGAAACCTGAATTTCTAGTTTTTCAAAAATTGTACTTTGTTAGAAAAATTGCTTCTGAAGAGTTGAATCACTTCTTTAGTTTTCTAGGCATTCCATTTCAGTAAATCTTTGCTATTCTATTTGAACATCTTGTGAAAGGAATCAACTTGCTGATAGGAAAAGTGGTTTTCTATTCTGTATCTGTGAAATAAATGTAACATGACTACATGTTTCACACAAGTAACCAGTGTTCCTCTGCACAAGTGAATAAAGAGCAGTTTGCAACCAACAGGATTTTCAGTCACTGGTCTCTTGAGAGAAGATGAGTGACTCTATTGGTTGGTCTTGTTAATAATGGTGTTGTCGTGGCATCTGCAGTTTTGCAGCTGACTACGGGCAGTGAACCCTGACACTGTTACCAATGGCAGCTAAATCAAGTTAATGGTCGACTTTGTGTCTCATTACCAGTTTTTTGACTCATTCTTACTCAATATAATTTTAAAAATGTTCCAATGCAGAGTTATATTTATTCACAAGGAATGTAGTTCTCATTGTGGAAGTAATACACAGTTTCTCCTAATTACATTTTATGTTAAAAATAAAATCTGAAATTGTAATCAAATGCTTCTTTTTCTCCCATATATTACATATTTATATGTGGGTTTCTTTGCATGGGTAATATAATTGCTTTGTTTAACTTCTGTTATATACATATCTTTCAAAGATATGCACAAAGGTTTTTCTTTTATGTTAATGGTCTAGACATGAAATGCCAAATGCATTTTAACAGAAAACAAAAGGGAAGATTAAGAAATAATTAAGCAACAAAGGAACAGTCAAACACGAGAATTTCTTATTTCCTTGGCATGTTTCTGTTTTTTAAATGTCAGTAGCTTGGTGCTGCTTAGGACAGTGAAATATCAATGAGACTTTCCTCCTGCAGTAGATGAAAGAGCAAACTCTAAGGGCATAAATGGAATTTATCCTGTGATTTGTGGTTGACATCCATACTGTCTCTGAATATGTGACATAATCTGCATATCACTGTTTAGGAAGAGCTTTCAGAATTTAGCAGTGTAACTTTGAGAATGGTGAACATTAGTTACTGGAAAGTCTTATCATTAAAAGGCAACATTGAATGGACATAGGCTTCCATGGCCACCTCTTCTAAAACTAATTAAAAACTTATCATTGAAACAGGCTGGGCAGTAAATAACTGGTGGTAGCTACAGTTGTTTACTGAGAATTTACTTGAATCTTTTGAAACCAGCTGTCAAAAAAATTTGTAGTAGTTTTCTACTTTACTGTGCTGTCAGACTGTCAAGTTGTTATATGGAAAAGTTCCAGGGTGTACTGTGCAGTCACTTTACTCCTGGTGCCACAGCCCTCTGAGTCTTCCTAACCTTGTCCTTTCAGCCAGTGTGAGATCCACTTGGCTGACAGCTTGCATGGTTGAAGGAGAAACTCGGTGAACAAGTCAAAGGCTGAAATAGGACTGCTGCCTTTTATGGAAATTATCCATTCTCAGAGCTTTTAATTAGGGTGAAAAAAGATGAATAAAATTAAAACTGAAAGAATTTATGGATAGGAGGAAGGAAGGAAAAGTAACAAAGCTTACAAAAACTGTAAAATGAGATTTCTTTCTTAGCTAATTCTTTCATTTTTGACTGTAAAGACAGGTACTACTAGTAGTGTTTTCAGAAGTATGATACTGTAAGACAATTTGCTACAGCTGAATTACAAGTAAAAATAATGGACTTTGTATAAATGATTGACTTCCATGACTGTTGCTTGTCATTTCGTTGTGCAGTCTGGGGAGCACACAGGTGACTGTGTCGTGTCTCTTGCTCGCAGTGCTCTGCAGAGTGCGGGGACGGGATCCGCACGCGCTCCGTGGTTTGCATGACCAACCACGTCAGCAGTTTGCCTCTGGAAGGCTGTGGCAACAACAGACCCTCGGAAACAACTCCCTGTAATAACGGGCCCTGCACTGGGAAAGTGGAGTGGTTTGCGGGGGGCTGGACACAGGTAAGCCAAGTTCTGTATCTAACATATCTGCTGCTTTTCTACTGGTATTTTACTTTTAAACTTGTGGTTTTATGCAATGAATATGTGTGCCGTAAGGTATTTCTTCATCTCTCTAGAGTATCTGGGCATTTTTTTCCTGTATTTTACTGAGTTGATGTTCAGTACTTTTCAGCATCTGCTGGGTTTTTTTACTTTGATTAAAAAAAAGATTTTGTTCTTCTCCTCCTCTCTATCTTCATATTTTATTTTTCATCTACTGACCCTACGTATTTATGAAATGAATGATGACAGAATGCTGCTTAGCATGTTCAGGTGACAGGTTTGCAACTTCTAAAGTAGAGCCTTTGTGATCATGCTTAAATGCAGGAAGATACATACCTATGCATTTATATGAATATGGAATTTCCAACAGGTAAGGCAAAAAACAGTGGCTACATCAGAAAGTTAGCTTTGGTATTGTTGTGCTGAAAGTCATTACAATAGGCAAAAGGACAAATTTTGGTTAGTGGCCTCTATACTGATGCTCTTTCCTCGAAGCAGATTCTTCTCTTTATCCACATCTAGTAGTCCTTCATGTTCCAGATAAACATTTCTGCTGTCAGGCACAAAGGCATTTCAGAAGCTGTTGGCTCATGCCCCAGGCATTTATGTCCCTTTGTGTAGGCTCTGGCATAGCCTGGAGAGCCTTTGGGGCTGCTGGTGCCAGCACTTGTGGAGCTGTGCTGTTAAGTCGCTGCACTGCAGATCCCACGGTCCTTCCAGGAGATAAGGAGCTGGAAATTAAACTGGTACAGCTAAGGGGGAGATTACAGGGCTACAACTATGCTAATGCTTTCAAGTGTAAGTGATAATTATTGTGTATAAGAATATGTGTAAGAATAATAAAAAAATTCAAATTTAAAAAATCTTTTTCTGCAGTTCTAATAACAGATGAAATCCAGGCCTTGTTACTCAGACTTCTCCAGATGGTGAACAGGAACTCTCTACTCATTTTTGCTGCCCTGGAGAGGTGTTCAGTCAGAGCATCCTGACTGTTCTTTGAATTCCCCTTCTTTCTTTGCATGGAATTGAATTGTTTGATGCACACAAGGGTACAAAGTCTTTACTGACCCGAAAGCAATGTCTGACAACATCAATTCTACCAGACAAGTTCTGGCTTTTAATAGCAAAATGAGACCAGTCAGTAGGGCAGAGCAGGGGCTAAGGTGGGGTGTTCAGATACTGCCTGTAGGAGGAACCATTAAAAGACAGCAGTAACTGAGAGGTTCTATATTAAAGAATGTGCAGTTACTGTACTTCCTGTAGAATTTATTTGGGTGCATTTATCTTAAGGTTCTTCAATCAGCTCAAGAGTTTTGTGGGAATCTGGTAAAGGGATTGTAAACTCTACCGAAAATACCAACAAAATCCCCAGTGTTAGAAACATTTGATTGGTGTAGGCTGGAAAAAGCCTTCTTAAAATCATAGTCCTTTATGCAACATAGAAACAAATATGTTCCTGTAATCATCTTCTAAAAACATTTCTACAAGTGCCAGAAACAGTATTGTGTGTGTACTTAACCTTTATATGGGCAGTAGGAATCCAAGCGAGTCAAATTCACTTTTCAGATCTGGAACCAACAGTACATCACATAGATACTTGCAAACATGAAAATAACACCCTGGCAGATCAAGGCATTTTCTAAAACCAGCACAGAATGTAAGGCTTTGTAAAGCTGCAAAACTGTGCTCTGACCTTATAACCCTCCAAAGTTCAGTGCAGCACATATTATGATCCTGCTTCAGCAAGAAGCAGTAACACTATTTATGGAGAAAGGGAGTTACATTTCTCCTCTGATTAGAAAAATAAATACCAGTTCCTTTTTGTAGCTACAGGTAAAACTACACTTTAAGATTTTTCCAGAAATACACTTAGAGTCATATGTCTTCTTCATAAAGATAATTAGATATATGTTTTGAGTCTGTGGTACCATGTGATGAGGAGAAACATATTACTTTGTAAACAAGTTGAAAGACATGAGGAGAATAACAGATTTCCCCACTTTTTTTGGTCTCTGATGCAGTGCTCTACTGAATGTGGTAGTGGAACTCAACAGAGAGAAGTAATTTGTGTTAGGAAAACTGAAGGTAATTTTGATGTTTTGAACCCCTATGAATGTTCACATTTGGAAAAACCTCCCAGCCAGCAATCCTGCTACCTCAAGCCATGTGGATCTAAGTGGTTTCATACAGAATGGAGCACAGTAAGTCTATCGTGTTTTCCTGTATTTGTACTTTGTTTGATACATCTTTTTCTGTTTATATTGAAAGAGAACACCATTTGGATACAACCATCAATCCTTAAATTGATTTAATTTTGCACAGGAATGATAATAAAAAGAAAGCATACTCTTTACCCAGTGGAGCTTAGAAAATTTAGGAAGTATCTTGACCAGAAAGAGACACTGCACAGTTGTCGTTTTATCGCTGATCTCTTCTTCATAGAATCTTCCTGTTTTGTAAAGTTGATTTGGCCCTTACAATGACACAATGTGGTGCACTTAGAAGTTCCTTTCAGATCTCTAGTTTCATTAAAATTAAGGAGCATTTAATAAAGAATGAGGGATGTATTCATTTTTTAGAGTCAGTTTTATCGTAATATTTTACTGTAGACTCTTCACTGTAAGACTTAGAACTTCTCTGAGAGAAAATGTATTGTACAACTTCTTGCATCTTCAGTTTCCCCTGGAAGTGGACCAGCTACATTCATCACAAAATGCTTTGGTTTCATCTTACCTTTCTATAATTTCCTATATCTGACATAGTTTATTGGGCTTTTTTACCAAAAAAAAAAAAAAAAAAACAACCAAAAACAAACAAAAACCCAACATTTTTGTCCTAAACGAAAATCAGAAAGTCCATTGTCATCTCAGAATGAGATGACATCGTATCGAATGCAGTAACTCGGACCCTTTGTCGAGCCTTAAGTCAGATTCCCAGTGGCAGCTCTGCAATGCGGATGCAGCTCAGAATGGTTTGTGTGAGGTGTGATGTGCTTAAGATCTCTGCAAACCTGAAGTTCTTATGGCTGGATGTGGAATAATTACAGTATTCTATACAGGCATGTAACAGGAGTAACTCTATAAAAACCATGTTCTGTTACTGCTGCACGTGGCTGCCCTTTCAAATGCAGGTAAGGGTTGTACTTAAAGATGAAAAAGCAGTTAAAAATATAATATTGAGAATACTTTGGTTAGTTTTTTGCAATATATGATTTTATGATCATGATAAGTTGTTTATGCAATGTTAAGAAAAGAAGTAATTATGCTAAAAATGTCAGAAAGAAAACATTCTTACTAGTTTTGGGCTATTAAGGTTTTAATTGTAAATGTTTTTGAGCATTACATCAAACTGGACAGTGAGCCAAATCTCAGAGACCTCAATCAGGCAAAATCCTTGGTCAGTGGGTGTTTGCTTCAGTATGGGCAGAAATGTGTAATAATTTGCTTTAAAAATACCATAACAAGCAAGTACAAAAGTCTCTGGCTTCATCACAGACCCTGAAGGAGCACAGAAATATTTCCTTTAGAAATTCAAAGAAACTTCTAACGCTTAGTAAAATCATTGTGCTGCAAGATGTGAAAAATAATTGAGTGCTAGAAAAAATAAGGCAATTAAAATTACTCCTGCTTTTATATAAATGGCAGAAGGAACAGTGGAGGGCAGGGCAGTCAAGTAGTAAAGTTCAGTGAAGTAAGTTCTTAAAGCAGGAAATGTGAACACTGTGGAAAGAGTAGATTTGGGAGATATGTCTAAATGAGAGAGAACAACCAGACTAATTGAAGAAGCAAGATGCTAAGTAATAAATTCAGAAAGGGAGCTATCCTAGCTTACTTTCAGTTGCACAGCACCCACTACATTTATTTATCCAGTTGTTGCTCCTAAAGTCAAAAATGTTTGGGAATCTTTAACAAAGTTTTACCTGTGTATTAAGAGCTTCATAGGTAGAAAATAAAAACCAGTAGGGTGAAGTTGATAAAAGGCTGCAGTGATAGCTGGGTCTGGCTTCAAGGTTCCCTTTTTTTTCTTTCTGTAATTACACATCTCCTATGGTCTTCATGAACTTCAGCTTAATTGTTTCAGTGTTCCAAATCCTGTGAAGGAGGATTTCGGGTTCGGGAGGTGCGATGTCTGTCAGATGACATGGCAGCCAGTACTCAGTGTGATCCACAGCTCAAACCTGAAGAGAAGGAACCCTGTAATACACAAGATTGTGTCCCTGAAATAGGTGAGGCAGAGGAAACTTCTGTTTTAACTATGGAACTCCATCTAGTGGAGAAGTTATTTTATAGTCTTGCAGAGGCTTTAATAGCATATTTTTTTAATCAAGTTCAGAGTTTCATTTTTACACAAAATACAGCTGTTTTCTGTGCTTTAAAAGTAGGTTTCCAATAAAAATGTTTTCCTTGTAATGAGTAAGAAACTGGCTTACTCTTGAAGTTGCTGAGAATGTGAGAGATCTGCTTCTGTGAAAATGGTACATACAGGGTGTTTTTCTGCAGCCTCCTTGCATTCTCCAGCATTTCTCTTGGAAGAGTATTTAAAACAAAAAAAAAGGATCATTATATACTGTATTTGGTAACAGGTTCTATAAGAACCAAGAACATTAAATTAAGATACTAAGTGCAATTAAGCAATTTGCTTTTGTATGTAGTAAATACACAGATACACTTAATTTGCATTGGAATTAGTTATTCATCTCATACAGATTTGATTTTTATAGTAATGAGAATGGCTAGGAAGAGAAAGATGCAAGAATTTAGAAACAGCTTTAACTCTGAATGTTGTCCAACAATTTTCAGTTGAGAATTATTCAACATACTTTAATATAACATAAAAACCCTGGGGAAATGGGGATAGGTACATTTCTTCCATGCTTTATGTATCTTTATATGAAATCTTAAATTGTCTTATTTGTGTAGATAACCTGTTTTGACCTGACAATGAGAGTTTAAATACAGGTCCAAGGGATTTTACATAGTAAAAGGAAGGGAATTGTTTATTTGTTGCTCTCGTACATTTTTTTAGTTTCTTCTCTCTTCCTTTCTCTCCGCAGATGAGAACTGCAAGGATAAATACTACAACTGTAATGTGGTGGTCCAGGCCCGGCTCTGTGTGTACACCTATTACAAAACAGCCTGTTGTGCATCCTGTACCCGTGTGGCAAACAGACAGTCGGGGTTCCTGGGGCGTAGATAACAAATACTGCTCTGCTCAGAGCAGCAATGGCACTCTTCACATGGAGCTTGAACAGTGCTACTGCTTTGACTGCAGCAATTGTAGCTTCTTAGAGATGGGGTTTATATTGCTGAGTGCATCAAGAGTATGGTTAAATCTCACACCCTTTCAGTTACAGTAATTGTGCAGTTATCTCTTTTAAGATGTTTGTTGTAAAATCATGACCTTTTTTAAGCATTCATTTTTAATGATACTGTGATTTGCATCTGCTCATCAGATAATTATTTAAGGAACATACTGGCCTTAAAATTGTGAAATTAATGAAAACTAAAATCAATTGCAGGCAATTACTGGAGATAACTGACCAGTATGGTTGCAGCTGCTCCATTATTTTCTGAGTGCTTACTTTTACTTGGTATTTTGGACTGCCTTAAGTTAGATGACTAAATCAATGAAACATGTGCATGAGAAAAATGACTTCCCAAAGAACCAGACCCTTGAAAACTATTTATCATCAGTTTCTTAGCACTCTTAACGTATATTTTTAACTACTTCAGTCCATTCATAATAAATCAGTCACTGTTAAGCTCTCTCAGTTGTACTTTTAGCTAACGTCCTGTCCTTAGGCAGCAAATATATATTGACTGCCAGAAGGTGCCTTTATATTTAATTCATAAACTCGTGAAGATACACTTTTATAATTTTGTATGGATTTTAAAATACAGTACCTACCAGAGTGACACTAGTATCTAGCCCTTTAAGTCTTTAACAACTGCAGCTGTCAGTGAGACAGGTTAACCAGAAAGGTGAAGAGCCTTTGCTGGTATAAAAAGTGATTGTTTCCATTGGTGAGGCCTCTTTTCTGTAGGGACTTATTTCAGAACTGGGATCTTGCCTAATTCTTGTCTCTGCACTATTGTTTAACAACTACCAAACCAAAGTACTTTGTCCAGACCTAGTCTGGATAAGTCACCAGTTTCTGAAACAACCACCAAAGAATAGAGGCCTGTGTGCCTTATAGCAGTCTGTTACTCTTGGTATCAGGCAGCAGTATGAGTGTAGTAGCTGAGTATCTGTAAAAAGGGGATCTTAGCTATTGACATTCTTCAGGTTTTGATCAGTTATTAGAACATACTTGTCTTTTTTTACTCAATGTTTCATTGCACAGATCTATTCATACCACTCCTTTTCTATTACTCAAGAATGGCTGCAGACTTAGAGCTGAATTTAAGTGGTGATTTTTCATTTCTGCAATGTACTCAGCCTTGAGACTTGCTAAAATCAAATAGTATACTATGCAGTGCAGATGAGATTTTGCATTATCTGCATGTTCTCTAGCCTTTACTTGAGAGGTCTTTCAAATGTGTAAATAAGGCTGAGGGGAAAAAAATAAACACCTCTGCTTATTCAGCTGTTTATTACAGCATATTGCTTGTAAATGCCCATCTATGCATCTGTTCCTAAGGTGCCGAGTTGTAAAACAGCTGTAATAATCTATGTTCAGTCACTCTCAGAGATGTGGTTTAGGTATCCTGCTACTGATGCAGAGCCAGGTTTGAGCCTCATTGTGTATCCTTTTCTTCTTGCTACTTTGATGGAGATGATGTGGCAAGGGAATGGAGTGCTGTGAGGCGAAGGTTGCTGGGTGTGGTACCAGTCACATCAGTTTGTGTGCTGAGAGCCACAGGAAGGTGGAATTCCTGTACTCTAAAAGTTGCATTGAGATAAACTTTTGACTGTTTTGATTCGGTCACTCTTGGAAAATATATTTTTGGACATGATGAACTACTACTGTTTGGCTACATGAAATGAAGAAGTGTTTCCCCTAAAATTTGAAGGTCTTCTTTGTGACTCTAAATTGTCATATGTCAGCCAATAATGTCATTGGCTGTTTCTGTACACCTTGACTCGGGCCTTTTCACTGTAAATAATAGATATAAAGTTGTTAGAAAATCTAATTAGGAAACTTCTAATTCAAGTTCATTAATCTTTCACAGTCCTCCTGTTCCCTTGTATTACAAAGATTTATTCATGAAGATAACTTACAGTTTTGTTATCATATTATATTCCTTAGATTCTTGACCAAAGAATGATATGGATAAAGTGCAGTGTAAACAGCTCTGGAATCCAGTACTTCTGAATACAGATTTTCATCTGTGTATCTCATTGCAGCAAATCTTGACATACATTATATAATTTTTGCTGTTGTCTCTTTCGTCCCAAGGAAGTGTTTCCTGTCAGCTTGAGGGAAATACCTGTTCCATAAAAAGGCTTCCTGAAAACCCCAAGGCAAATGAGATGCAGAGAGAATCAGGTTTGCAGTCATAGAACAAATTCTTCTTACACACACTTTGGCTGTGAGACCATCAGTGACTCAGCACATAGACAGATCCTCCTATTTTATAAAATCTGTTATTTTGCTCTGGAATATATGGCCATTAGCTTATTTTACAAAGATTATCATCTTGTAGGTTCTGTTAAGCTGCCACTGAAGTAAACAGTGTGACAGCTATCAAATAGTATATATATACACATAACAGTATAACTCTGTATTACAGCTAATGTATACATCTTTGTGAATTGAATGTAGTGAGCTATGGTTATACAAATTGTACTTTGTAAGTAAAGAGACATTTTTCAGATGTACCAGATTAAAAAATACAGTTTTACCTAATTAAACATCTAAAGGTAAGGAAAGTGCCAGAATGCTGCTGAACTTAATCATTTATCATCTCTTCTCATGTGCCAGCATTATTAAAATAGTTGTTCCTGCAAAATAAAGAGCCCTTTTCATCAGCACTTTGATACACTAATATTGTCTGCACAAAGTAAGTGCTGTGCTAAGATTTCACCATCTCACAAAGCATAGTTTTGAAATTGGGCCTATAGCGTTTGTTCTAATGGAGCAGTGCCCCAGCTTAGTATGATGCCTGCAGAGGATCTGACTTTACTTTCTGGAAGCCAAAGGTGGCCTTAATGAATGTAGTAGACTTAGAGCAGATACAACATCAGTATAAGTAAGAAATTGTGCATACTATCAATTGCAAATATCAATTATGCAGACTTCTGATTTTTAATGTTTTCTTTTTCTGACATTGTAACATCAGTCAAAATCATGCAGGATAGTGGAAAAAAATGCTTCCTTGCCTTGAAGGTGCTTTACACAATCCAGGAAGACCAGAGTAAGTTAGATACTTTATTGAAAGAGTCCAGCTGCTTACGGGGTAAAATCTGCATAAAAGTTTCATGTCTTACAGACATGTGGCTGGCCAAATCAGCTTCATCCAGAGCAGGCTCTGTGTCTCAAAGCACTTTCCTTTTGGAATGGAGGATTCCTGGTGCAGTTGTTTATCAACTTACCAAGGGCCTGTCAGAGTTTGCTACCTCCTGTGCAATGTCACCTTCAAGCATATGTAGGTAGAATTCCTTGTGTGCCCCAAATGCATGCCAAGTTTGAGAGACCGAATTCATGGAATCCTCCCTTCCTCTCACAGAGGATGATGTGGAAGCATGAGGGTTGCTCCTGTCATGAAGGAGTGACCCTGTGAATGTGTCTGACTTAGCCAGCAATGAGACAGAGTTAGTGTTTGCTTCGGTGTCTCTGACCTTCAGCCCCAGGGCTCTGAAGAGGGAAGGGCTTGTTGGGAGGCAGGGCAGTGCTGGGGAGTGCAGTGCAAACTTGGGTGTGCTGCAAGCCTGCCAGCCTTGAATCCACCCCTACTGGATGGCCACGGGCTCAGTGCAGGACCACCTCAGAATCCCTGTACAGGGAACTGGTGTCTTCCTCATTACTCACATAAACGTCTCTTTTTTTCCCCCAATACTTCAGCAAATGGAGAACTTTCTGTATGAATAAAGCAATGTCTAACATTAATGTTATTGCTTAGATCCCAGTTTTGTGGCAATATGGTGCAGTTTTATACCAGTCATATAGTCTATAATCCTAGAAAGTGCCAGTGGTCACCACTGAGGGAGGAAGGAGGGAGGTGCTCAAACAGCCTATGGCTCATATAGGGGAGGTTATGTCTTGCTGAAGAAAACGCTTCGCTCCTCTCTTTGTGGTGTGCACCACTGCAAGAAGTAAAATGTGCGTTTTAGGGCTTTGCTTTTCCCCATCCTCATCCTGACCTATCCCTTTTACACCCACACCAAGGCTTCTCCTCTCCTTCTTACCTTGTTTTCATCCCTTTATCCTTTGGATGACAATATTAAATTTTGCCAGAATTACTGAAAATCCTGAACTGGCCTTTGGTTTATAAGAATCTGTGTTAGAAATAAGCCCAACTGTTAAGAGAAGAGTGTTTCTGCCAGCCCCTGGATTTTTGTGTCTCTGCATATCCATGTTGGCTAGTTTTAAATGCACAGTAGCAAAGGACACAGTGAATTAATTCCTGTGATTGCACAGCTGTTGAAGTCTGTAGTGGCCCTTTATTCTCACATGTAACATCTATTGAAGAAAAAGAGTTATGGTCCTCACAAAGGACAAGCTGTGTGTTACCTGGTTTTCTTGAGACTTAGTGTCTCTTAAGAGCTGTTCTTTGTATTGGACAGATAATTTGTGTGCATGCCTGTAACTGGAACACAAAACATGAAATATTGAACATGAAGGTAAACTTTATTTCTGAACTTACAGAATGTTTGTGGGAGATGAAATTAGGCATTGTTTAGAAAACAGAGTAAAATAATTATTTCTACGTCAGAAATGAAAAATCATCCACTAAACATTTTCAAAATATTTTAAAGCAAGCTTATAATCATTATAATACTTCAGTGTGGGCAAAATTCAGACCTGGTGAAAGGGAGAAAATTCCATTTAAGAGAATTCATAGCAGACCTGAATTTGGCTCTGTGCTTCTCAGCTTTTAATAACCAGAAGTTCAGAAGAGTAAGTTCCCAATTTTATATATCCCTATGTAGTGTAATTGGATACAGATAAGTACCATCATACCTGGAGAGGAGGGGAGCTTAATTCTGATGAATCATTGACCTTTCAGCAACAGTCATTGCTGCTTATCCTGACCTGTTTTTCCATGCTGTTTGGGTCTCCTGAGACCAGTGGCCTTGGCAGGGGTTGGGTACATACGAGCTTGTGATGTCCCATCATAGTCACTCACGATCTACAGAGAGGATCAGGAAGGACAGGAAAAGAAAGAAAAGAAAAGAAACTCTTAACCTTTTTTAATATGTATAAAATTGTCTACTTGACCCTCATAATTGATTTTGGCAGAAGGATATACTTTATTATAACTTATTTTGTTGTTATTTGTAAATACAAGATGTCTATGGGAAATATGTAATTCTGAGCTGTGTCTGTGGAACAAGCCACTGCACCAAAATATTTCAAATATTTAGAATAGGCAGATATTTTAATTAAAAGGGACCTAATATGTATTTATTTACATATACCATTCAGATTTTGTCCAGCTTTTTCATTATACTAACCCATCTTTTTAGGGAATTTTATAGCACAGTTATTACATATATATTTTTGTATATATGTCATACTGTAAATCCATAATACAATTTTCTAAACTTTCTGATTAGCCAGTTCCTTGAGTGAATTCAAGGGGGAGAGTATAATTGCTTTCTGACTCGTTCAGGAATATGTATCCCTGGCAATGTACCTGAACCAGAACTGTACAGCATCCTTTTCATATTGTATACATTTTCTCTTTGATGAAAAAAATGTTAACTATTTTTGTTTATGACTAATTTATTTTTTATTATTGTGAAAAATAAAGTAACTCAAGATTAATTTATGTGACATGTTTGGGTTTTTTTGGTTGATGTGTACTTGAGTTTCTTGAGAATTAAGGAAAAGCATAAACAAGGGTACAAACACACTAAGGGAACTTAGCAAATACAGGGGTGGGCACAATATAACCAAGTTGCAGAAAGCTGTGTAACCCGTGTGCCAGCCTTTGAGGGGTGACAGCCAAGCTCTGGGATGTCCCAGGACAGCGGTGAGTGTTACACAGGGAGCGCAGCTCCCTGTCCTGGGCGCTGGGGATCGGCCTCTCCCCAGGTGCAGCCTCTGCTGTAACTGATGAAGGGTTGGACTGGTTCTTCCCCACTCTGACATAACCAGAGCAGCACTACAGACAGTTCTCTGCAGATTTAAGAGTAATTTCACTATAAATAAGCGAAGTCACAGAATCATAGAATCATTAAGGCTGGAAAAGAGCTCTGAGATCATCAAGTCCAGCCTTTGACCAAACACGACGACATCCCCCAGACCACAGCACTGAGAGCCGCATCTGGTCGTTGAAGTCCCAGGGGAGCAAAACCACACGAGCACTTTTTTGGAGGTAAGCCGCTGTTATTTGTCCTTTGATCTTTGCAGCTACCAGAGGCTGTGCCGC
>NW_008236184.1:2784695-2816343 GCF_000691975.1 Corvus brachyrhynchos
GGCGCCTTCCTGCCCGCCGGGCTCTGAGGGGACGGGAGCGCCTGGCCTGGGGCGGGCCGGGGCGGCAGCGCGGTGTCCTTGCTGTGTCTCACGGTGTCCCCGCGGTGTCCTCGCTGTATCCTCACGGTGTCCCCTCATTCCGGGGAACCAGTGCCTGTGTCTCTCTCTGGGGACACAGAGATTTTAAGTGTTTCATAAACGTGTGGGAGGTTTTTGCTTGGGTTTTTTTGGTTGGTTGGTTATTTGGTTTGGCTAGGTTTTTAAAGTAGAACTTGAGTTATTAAGCTATAAAATTATACAATAGTAAATGCGTTGCTCTTCCCCCAGATGTTCTTTGTGTTTAAAATAAAACTTCAGTGTAAAATTACAAAAAAAGCCCTTAGCAGCTGCAGTACTTCCCTGTGGTGATTCGTCTGAGCCCTCAAGCCTGAGGAGCTTGAGAAGGATTCCACATCACCAGCTGATGCTGGTTTCCGAGTCCCTGCTTTCCGTGATGCCTGCAAAGAGTGGACCTCTAAGGTAAATACAGAGGCTGTAGCCAAAGTTACAAGAGCTGTGTGCAACCCTGCACTGAGCAGTTGTTGAGTAAAAATGCTCCTCTTTAATACCTGTCTCCATAGCCTATTTCCATGTTAAACTCTAATTTGTTGATTCAGAATATTCTAATGCAAACCATTTTTACATAGTTACTGCTAGCCACAGTATTAAAAGGAAATTGTTATAAACATATATTATAGTATTGGCTTCTCGCAAAGTATTAAAGTAGATATTATATAATGTTAGAAATGCTTTTTGCTGTGTGGATGTAGTTTTCTCTCGTTTTAGCAAGAATGTTAGCAAGTGTGAGCAAGTAAGATAACCTCCAATCGAGCAGAGGATGAGGCCCAAGGAGCTGCTAATCAACACTTTGTCCAGCGAACAAAAGGGCCCAAAGGCTGCTCTGCCCAGAGAAAGGGCGGCCAGGAGGGTCTGAGAGCCCTTATCACCGCTCTGCCCGGGGGGCAAAGAGGCCCATCGGCCCGGGGGGCAAGGAGGCCCAAAGCTGCAATCAGCCCTGACTGTCTGAGGAATTAAGAGATCCACCCCACCATCGACTCTTACCTAGCGGGCCCAACCCCAAGAATCAAAAGAAATAAAACCACAAGGCCGAAGACTACGCATGCTCTAAAAAGGCAGACCCAAGGAGTGGCCATGCAGATCAATTCCTAGAAAAGTTTTAATATGAATAGAGAACAGACAGTAAAAATGGTATAAAAAGGACTCACCTCGGGCATCAGGCATGCTCTTGGCAGAGCGCCAAGGCACCCGGCCGTTATCCCTTTGCTTTATTTTATGTGTCTCTTATTGTCTTTATATTAAACTCTTTAAATTCTAACAGGAGAGTGAACCTTGTTTTTCACAGAAATGGAAACCATTACGGAGATTTATTGATGAGGTAAAATTCAAAGAGATATTCTTAAATTAACCCAAAAACTTGCTTTTGGTTCTCCACAGATGCAAGTTCCAATGAGGAGCAAATATAGAAAAGGCAATGCTGGCTTCCTGCCCTGTTTTCAGATGTAGCTAGGCTGACCTGAGCATTGATTAAGAATTAGCTGCTGGCGTTGATCTGGTTGGCTTTGGTGGGGATTTTTTGAAGCATATAAACAAAGTGAATGTAGTATAACACCTATCCACAGAAAAGTGTGAAGCTCCCGATAGACTAGTAAGGTTGGAATGCATCCCGGGAGACCATCTGCTTTAACCTCTCTACTCACAGCAGTGTCACCTACAGCAAATTGCCCAGATCTGTGTCCAGTCAAGTTTTCAATGTCATCCAAAGGATGAAATTTCCTGGGTTTTGTTCAGTTTGTGCCCTTTGCCTCTAGTCCTGTAACTGCAAAGTCCTGAGAAGCACCCGGCTCCATTGTCTTCATTCCTTCCCTTCAGGTCTTCAGAAAGTTGAAGAGAAGTGCTCCATAGTTTATTTCTCTGAACTATGAAGACTGTTAATGCTAGAATATTGTGTTGTCATTGTGTTGTCTTCAGTGAGGTGACTTCTACAGTTTAAAAGCCTGAGAAGATTTTAAGTCCAATCTTGAGATCCAAAGCAGAGATTTTAGTATCAAGTTGAAGCAGTTACTGAGGGTAAGAAAGGAAATTAATGCATATAAATGTTTGGCACAGCTTTGGGCACTGTAGATAATTTCTATTGTATTTCCTTTGTTACTCTGGGCTGTTTTATTTTGTTTGTTCTCTGTTACTCATTTTTGCTTGGGATACATTGAAAGAAAACCGAATATTTGAAGAAGAAAGACTCCAACTTTCAAAGGAGGAAAAATCCAATAGGGTAGATCAGGAACCAAAAGTAAATTTGCTCTAATATTTAAATAACTTTCATACTTCATTCCTACTTAGTGTATAATTTTGAGTAAGGCATAGGAAGGTAGATATTTAAAGTGCACATAATATGGAATTAGTAATGTACCTGTACTGAACTTGGAATTACTAGGACATACACATGCAAATGAATCAAAGAAGCATACCAGTAATTGTGAAGAAAATCACATTGTGTCCTTTCTATGTATTTGGTGTCCAGCAACTGTAAAACCATGAGTTCAGTTTGTGCCAGACTAACTGTGTCGGGGTTTAGCCCCAGCAGACACCGAGCCCTGCACAGCTGCTTTCTCAGACCCTTGCGGTGGGATGGGGGAGGAGTCAGAAGAATAAAAGTCAGAAAACTTGTGGGCTCAGATAAAGACGGTCTATAGGTAAAGCAAAAGCCACATGCACAAGCAAAGCAAGGAATTCATTCACCCCTTTCCACAGGCAGGGAGGTGTTCAGCCATCCCCAGGGCTGTGTCCTCTGCCAGCTTCTTGTGCCCCCCCCAGCCTCCTCGCTGGCAGGGTCATGTGAGGAGCAGAAAAGGCCTTGGCTCTGCTTAAGCACTGCTTAGCAATGATGGAAATATCCCTGTGTCATCAATACTGTTTCCAGCACAAATCCAAAACATATTCCCATACTAGCTACTGTGGAGGAAATTAACACTATCCCAGCCAAAACCAGCACAAACTGCTATTTGGAATGCAGGTGATCTTTCTCCAGAGTGGCATATAAGGTGCAATCTGAACATTCTATCAAGGAACTGTAGCTTTGCGAATTCTTGTGATAAATAAATGTAAATAATATATTTCCCAGCATTCTAATTTGGTTTTCATGCTACTTAGGTTAAAAAATAAAAAAATCACTTCAGTCCTTAGTAAATGATCCTGTACAATTGTGTGGATTATAACTACTTCAGCCTTAGTATCTCTAGTTCCAGCTGAATCTTAAGTCAGATGACTGAAGTAGCAGTAGATAGCAGTGTAATATTAACCCAGTGGAAGTTGAATCCTTTTGGGATAGGGAACTGTCTGCATTTTTAATTATTTTTGTTTATTATTAAGGCATATGAGCAAGAGTCAGCCCTCATGAAGAAAAGGTAGCTGCTGTTGTCTATATTGCCCAGACTCTGCAACAGTGAACACATGCAGACAGTTCCTACTTCCCAATTCAAGTTGCCAGCTGGCTTTTGTATTGTCACCTGTCCCTCTGGTGTGAGGTTGAAAGCAAGCACAAAGTTCACCAAGGAGAAACTACTGATTTGGAATTGTGTTGTTGTGGAATTTTGGGAAGGTACCCTTCCTTGCTCTGGAAAACAGAACCATGAATCTGATGGTTGGAGAGTAAATCATAAAATTCCATTGAAACTAAGGAAACTATGCCAGGCTGCTATACCAGGCAGTCTGTGCTAAATTTTTAAAAAAGAGAAAGCATTTCCATGATTTGAATGGATCTATTTTTACCTGCAAGAGAGTATCAAAACTGAATTAAAAGTGTGAAGTGTGTTGTCCTGGGAAATACAGTAAACTTGTTTTCTCTCCCTTAGAACAAAGCTAGCTGTTGCTTCAAATTGGCCTAGGCCTTGGAAGGGATGGACCTTCTGACTTAGAGCAAAATAGAAGAAACATGCCAGTGGAAGAAAATGTCACTGGAGCTGAAGGTATTGCTTTGGAGCAAGTCTAAGGTATCCTCTGTTGTTTTTTCTTAAGGACTGTTCATTTTATTATATATCTCCAGAACTTAAAAGTTTTTTAAGTTCCAGCCTTCACTGCTCTTGCAGCTCTTTACCTACAATTTGTGACATAGCTACTCTGCTGGTCTCAGCAACCCATTGAAAAAGCTGCTGCTAGTTCTAATTCCCAGTCAAGTGGTGTCAGACTGCAGAAGGTACTTCAAATAGGTCAGAAGGCCTACTTAGTTAAAATAAAGTAACAGGTAACACAGAAGAAGTAGCATGTTACTGTTTCTCCAAGAAGCATTTAGCGTGCTCCTCCTAGTACGGGTTAACTGGGTTTTGCAAGTTCATCACAAACGCTATTTCCAGCAGTAGTATGTTCTCTTTGAAACAGATTTCCTGCTGTCTGGAGAAGTCTCTTGACTTTTTTATTTTTTTTTTTGTGGAAAGAATGCTTCCTGATTTTTCACAGTTAAGGGCTAACTTTTCTTGGAAATGGTTGCTATTGCCCTAGAATGGGCGAGTATGCTATGGATGCAGAATTAAGAAGTAGCCAGAATGTGGCCTGCTCAAAAAGACTGTCGTAAATTCACTAGGTCAAGTGGGCTTTTAACGATGAGTGGATGCTCTTTGGCTGCCACAGAATAAGGGAAAATGAGAATTTGTAAAATCCAGTCCAGCTTAATTATAAAGCAGCACCTGTCTGAAAAATTATTTTTGCTTGTAACCAACCTGACTTGCTCAGCACTGAACTTTGGCTGAGAGTGGAGAATAAAATGTAGTCATTCTTTCTGTTTTCAGCCTAGAGATTGGCAAGTGATGCTCTCGGCTATATAAATGCATGAGACAGTCAGATTTTTGATATATATTGGTTCAAAAATGTAAAGCATTGGGAGCCTATAGCAGCACTAAACCTTTATGCTATTTTAACAACAAAGTAGTGAAGGAGAGAACAAGGAAAAACATCCAAATGTTCTACCAACTTTTTTATGGTTGTTAGCAGATAACCTTGGGAAAAGGTGTTTATTTGAACAATTGCTTCCAAAAAAAAGGAAAGAGAAATTCTGTGCATACTTCACATTCTAACACTTAAAACACAGTGTCCATTTTTAATCATGTTCTTGCTGTAGCAATTTAACACATAGTTCTTTTAACTTAAAATGTCTCCAGTGTGGGAGCTATTGTTTTTCTTGAAAACATCATGATTTTTTATACTGAACTGTAATAAGTGGGTTCCTTTCCACCTCTGATTTTTTTTTTTATTGGGCATAGTCTTCCTTAGCTTACAAAAAAGAATCCTAAAATTGCCCAACTTGCCGTATCTTTTCTTGATGTAAATTGATGAGTTATACTGTTGTACCGGGTTGGTAATTTCAACCTATGGGTCTTTGATGCAGAGCACAAAATACTTTTTATTAAATAAAGAATGAGTGCAGCAGATCATATGTGTGTGGAAGACATTCAGACAATGGATCAGATTCTTAGCTTGCTCATTCTTGCTAATGTGTAATTATATGAATACATATTCTATCTCCATGTTTTATGCAAGCACTTTTAAGGGCAAGATTAGAGAGCAAACTGTGAACTGCAAATGTAATCTGAAATCAATAAAATGAAATTAAATAGAGAAAGGTTACATTATAAAATACTGCATTTGGAGTGCAAAATTTATTGATCAAATGTAAACTGAAGAATTACAAAAAATCAAACTAAATGATTAATTACAGGTAACACTTCCAGCAGTGTTTTTTTCTTAGCAACATGAGTTAATGCAAGAATAGGGATTTGCCTCTCAGTAGCATTTACAAGATCTATACTTAAATCATGTGTCACACGGAAAATATTGTGGGAGATTTGAAAGGAGTCTGAAAAAGGGAAATGAAAATAAATATATTTGTCTCTACCCACTATGAGCAATTTTTAAACTAATTAAATTTGTTTATTCTACAAGGTAAAGCCTGGACATGGATTTAGCAGTCCACAGTGTTAAGGTTTTGGATTTAATTATTTTGATCATTAGGAGGCCAGTGTTCAATAAGAGAGTCTTGGCAAGGATAAGGGGGGGGGAAAAAGCAATGTAATTTTCAAGAAAAAAGATGGCACTTACTATGTGTAAATAACAGAATTATTTTCTGACCGGGGGATATGATGCAATGGATGCAGGATAAGGATACTTTAGAAGGGCATCTATTTTTGTGTCTTGCTTCAGGACAGGAAGATGGACTAAGCAGTCTTTTAAAACTTCTTCAATGTACAGTACAGCAGTAATGATAAGAATAATAAAGTATTCTGTTTGTCTTGGTTGTTCTGTGTCCCGTGAAATAGGGAATAAGCTGTGCTTAATTTTGGGAAATAGGCTTATTCAGAGTGGGGGGATGCTCTCAGAAAAGACTCTTGTTTGATCAGGGACCTGGCAGGAACGGGTAAGTACATAAAATTTTTATACAACCTCCCCTTGCTGAGAGCATCCAATTTATTTTGATTTTAATGAGCTCTGAATGCAGAACTTGTTTCTTGCTAAAGGACAGTAGTTTAATTGTGATTCAGCTAGATTCATATCCCACATCAGGGATATGTTTTTTTCTGGTGTTTTTTGTTTTGTTTTGTTGGGGTTTGTTTTGTTTTGGGTTTTTTGGGGGTTTTTTTGGTTTGTTTTGTTTGTTGGTGGTGGGTTTGTTTGTTTGGGATTTTTAAAAATGAATATGTATTTTTAAATATGTGTGCATACGAAGTATGTTCTAGTTATGAAAAGTCAATCCTCTGGGTCTATATCTTCTAGAGAACGCTGTTCCTTGCTAGGTGCAAGCTCTTGTCCTTGTCATGCTGGAGTTGAACTTGGATGTCTGGCCTGGGAAACCACAGGCTGAAATTTCCTTTGGATGTATTCAGTTTTTCAGTCAAAAGTCTGTATTGCTTAAAGCTACTCTTGTCCACTCATTTGTTCTAGAATCTTGCTTGCATACCTGATTCCTAATTCCTTGCATGCATTTTCTGTCTTTTTCAGGCTGAGTTTTCAGTGTATAGATACTTCTTAAACAGCAAGAGAAATACAATTCAAAGCTGTTTCACTTAAATAACAGTCCTTCACAAACTGCTAGGGTACACCATTCTTTGGGTGGGAATTTCTACAGTGTTTATGTGAAGATACAGATTTCTCTTTTGTTGTAAGATTTCTGCAATATCAGAGCCTCAAACATTTTAGCATAGTCCTGTTGGTTCCCAATTTGTCACTTTTCCACTGTGATGATGAATGTTTTTAGCAAAAAGGCTGAAGCATTTGGCAGCCCACATGAGCAATCACTGATCAGACTGAGTGCTATAAAGCGCAGTTGCCACTTCTGCCATTCCTTTTCTGCTGCTGAAAACTGGTAATTTTTCTTTTAGAAGTGCAGAGGGAATTACTTCCTTCCCATCCCCCTGCTTCCAGCTGTAAACATGTAGTTTCTCCTCACTAAGACAGTGTCAGCGCATTTGGCATCTTTTCAGTCCTGTGCTGGAAATACATTGTATAATTCAGTGTGAGGCTTCTTGGGTTTCTTGATAATAATGCTCAATTGATAACATAGCTGCATGTGATACAGTACTTGCATCTTCTTTTTTATCACTCAGAGTAAGATTGCAATAAAAGACTTGAAAGTAGTTATCAGCTAGTTTACTTCTTTCCATCTGACTCTACAGCCTCATAGTATTCTGCAGAGATTCAAAGTCACTTTTTACCAAAATAGAACAGATTTACTTTTCAGTTTAAGCTTATTAATATTTATTGGAAACTAAAATCTGTCACTCATTTGAAAGTGACTTGATGAATCTTGATAAGTATTGTCAGTATTTTCATGTAGATGAATTTAGTATCATGGGCCCTTGTGTTTAAATACATGTATTTCAGTTACATACCCACCTTTTATGGCTCAATGTGCTGCACAGTAGTAATCTGCACAGTAATATTTGAATGTGCTTTGAACTGAATACATCCCAAGCTCTGCCTACTCTCTGGGTGGAACCTTTTTTTACCCTGCAGTTATCAGCAGCAGCTGGAAAGTTGGATAGGAATTTAATTCTAATGCTTAGATCCTTTCAGTTTCACAGTCTGCTCATGCAGAGTACCTGTATGAGAAGGTCACTTCCTTTGTACTTGATGTAGATGGTTTTAGTCTGAGGCAACAAGTTGCCTTGAGGCACTTGAAGCAAAGCTAAGAGAATTTTGAAATAAAACGTGATCCTTTCATTTCCATTTAAGTTAATGCCATTAAGAAAAACAATCCTTTCCACAACTGAAATTAAAGTTATTACACAGGAGAAGGAATGGAAATTTTGTTTCCAGGTAGAAATTATGTTTCCTCTGCAACTTTCTATTTTGGATTTCTGTTAGCATATCTTTTGTGGCTTTTCAGTTAGAAAATATTAGCTGCAATTGAGATTGAAGGTGCCTCACTTCAGAGACAGTCAAATGACAATTTCAGCTAATATCAATGTGAACACTGTATTTTGGGTTGTTTTGCTGTGATTTTTTGGTAACTATCTTATTTTTGTTTTATTTTTCAGCATAAGTCAACATTTAGCTATGCTTGAGGAGTAGCGTGAGTTTTCCTTGTACAGTGCCTTTCATTTTTAGAACATTGCACTATGCTTTCCAAAAATTGGAAAGTTGGAAACAGAAAATCTTTAACAGTGCCTTGCCCATTTCATACTGAAGAAACTTGACAAGGAGTTCTATTGAACCAGCAGAAGAGCCTTGTAATAGCACTGTCAGAGGGCTGTGGGAGTACTGAATCTCCCAATACCCTCTCTGTGAGGAATCCAGAGCTTTTTTGCTAGGGGAAGTTCTAATCAGGGTTATGGATCAGGCAGTTGATTTGTGTTCTCTTCTAACACAGTGATAATGAGAATGTAAAACTTTTCTTCCTCATACAAATCTGAAGTATAGAATGTTTTACCAGAATGTGTAATAAGTTTATCTGAATCAGTTTTGTAACACTGCAATATCCCCACCCTGCAAAATACCAGAAAAAATTCCTTAAGTTGCTTTCCTTTTCACGAGGTTTTCATAGGAATGTTTTCCTGTTCTGTTTCTCACGAAACCTACCTCCCAGTCATTGTGTTACAAGTAGTGAGAATGTTGTTTGAAAACTAAATGAAAAAATAATCTTTTTTTGACACAGTTCAGGGACAAGTACTTGTTGTGTTATACATTGCTTTGTGAGAGCTTAACTTGGTTTCCAGACTGTACAGAGAAAAACTCCTGCCATAAGTCCTGCACACACAGACCCCAGGGGAAGCTGCTGAAGAAGACTCGAGGGCTGGGCCTTTTCATGCAAGTGTCTTTCCACACAGCAAATGATCCAAAGAGCAACTTCTATAAATAGTGTCATTTCCAACTGCAGAGGTTTCTGTCCTTTCCTGTGGATTCCTTGCCAAGCATTTTCTCAGTTCTGAAGTAGAGATGGTTCTGTAGCCAGCATGCACTTAAATAGCCCTTGGAGAGCTGTATTAGATTTTTGTTGGCTTTCATTTGAACTTTTAAACTGTCAGATTATTTTAGCAGCATCTGTAGAAAAGCATTGGCTCTTGGTGTTGCTTGTTCTTTACCATTGTCGTAACAACATAGTAAAACAAGGTTGTGGCTGATACCTTTGTAACATTTATACGAAGGGTATTGCATTGCCATGCAGCGCTTTTCTGAACAGTGTCTTCTTTACCTTAGAGTACAAAGAACTGCGGCTCAACAAAACTTTTTGAGCAGAGGGGATATAGATTTATTTGCGGATTTTGCAGTCAAGTCTTGGCACTTCTTGTGTCTGAAGAAACTGTATTGAAAAAATGTTGATTTGTCTACTGGATGATTTTGAAAGGGAAATATAGTTAATGGTCATAAATCAGAAGTGAGAAAAGCTCCATTTAAAGGGTTGTATTTAACAGAATAACTGTGTTGTGACAACTTCCAAGTATTAAGTAGCTAAGATATTTATTGATAAATAAGGGATGCAAAGATACAGCTGGTTTATCAAGAATCAAGTTTCAATCAAGTACTTGATCCTGGCATATATGTGTTTGTGTTGCCACAGCATCTTTGCACTTTTGGAGAATATTAATGCAAGTTTCAATGTTCCCTTTTTCTCATAGGTAGTTTCTGGTTGTTTCTTAACTCTGTTACTGCAATATTGCAAAAACCTCTTCATCTTGTGATCATACCACTAAATTCAGCAATCTTCTACAAGAACATCTTAAAATTAGAGTTATAAGTTCATGCTTTGGGATGCATGGCATTTTTGTAATTTCATGGAGAACTTTGCATAGAGACTTCTATTGAGGGAGCTTGGAGCTTGTTAGTGCAAGATCTGTTTTCATTGCAGGTGGCTGTGGTAAAATGGCAAGAGAAAGTACTGGGCCCTGAAGGTTGTCCAGCAAAAAAATTATTTCCTTCTTTTTGTTTACAGTGCATATTCTGACATCATTTGAGACAACTACAACTACACAGTTTGGTAATGCAATTCATGACGTGTCAGGTACAGCAGATGGATGCATGCCAGCATTTCAAGGAATTAAAATGGTTTCTTTCTCTAGGTTGTTCTGGAGAGCTCCTGGTCCAGAGATTTTTTTTTTGTTTTAAAGCAAGATATTTTTTCAGATGTCTTTATTAAATTCTAAAAAGCAGCTGCAATTGCTAGCAAGTATCTGAATGAGTTCACAATGATATTCCTGAAGTACTATCTCAAACTAATTACTCATTCTTTCCAACATGCTGTCTAGTGGTGATGAGTTTACCACCAAGCATAATGTCTACATGTTCAAACTGCTGTGAGTTGCAGCTGGGTTACTGTCTAGGGAGTCAAGTGTGTATAGTTGTGATCTTTCTTTGTAAATGAAGAACAATAATTATAATAAGCCTTTTCACTGTGATCCTTATTTGGGGAAAAAAAAAGAAGACAATGTAATACCTTTAGGATTTTAAACTAATAAAATACATATTGTTCGTTGTGTACCTTGCCAGTAAAGGCTTGCAGATTTGATGCAAGGGGTTTAGCATTTGTAAGTCATTCATGATAAAATCTAATCCCTTATGTGCCATGGAAAGCAGAAAGAAATGCTAGTTGCAGTTAAACAACTGATAGATTGATAGTTGCAATTACGCTTCATTTACTAAGTATTGAATGCCAGCTGCTGGATAGGACTCAGATTCCATTTTGGAACCTCCTGGTTCCATTGCAGCCTAACCCAACTGAACCCAGCTGAAATGGGTAGTCATTATTTCTTCTGAATTTTTAACCGTAAATCACTTCAGTGGGTGTTTTCCTGCATCAGTCTACAGCCATTTAAGCATAAACATTCCAGTGGAGTTCTAGCTGGATAGAACTATGGCAGAAAGTTGCCAGCAAAACAATCATGTTCAGGTCCCTTGCTTCAAGAGAAGAAGGTATAACTGAGCTTGGCTGAAAGCAGAACTGTTTTTACAGTGAAAAGCATCTGACATGGGCTTAGTTCAGTAGCTAAATGTCACAGTAATGACTATGGGAACCATATAGTACTGTGAGAAAAGAACAAAGGAAAAGGGAAGTGTATTGTGAGAGGAGGACAAGAAAATGTGGGTGTGCTGTTGTCTGTCTGGGAGGAGGAAGAGTGAGAAGGTTCTTTGCTCTTTTATGCCTTCTCCTTTAGCTTTCATGAGTATATTAACCATTCAGACTTCTGATTACTTCATCTGAACAGCATGAATATTTTGTCAAAAACACTACTGCTTTATGGGATATTTGGAAAAATGAGTAATCCTTCAAATCAGCATACTATCCCAAAACCTACTTTGGTCTAGGCTCTGCTGTAGAAGCTCAGTTGGAGGTTGAGGCTGTAAATGGCATCCTGCAATTCTGTACTTCCATAAAAAGCTTGGCTTTGATCTCAGTACACTGTATGAAGTTAGAAGATTATTAGAAATTAAATTAATTCTTTGTAAATATTATGCTTGATATTTGGCAAAGTGTTATAAAAAATTGGTGTAAAAACCCATGAAACATCACAAACTGAAATGCAATTGCCTACTGTTTATATAGAGTGTTGTTTTTCATGCCACAAATACTTTTGACCATCCAAACTGTGCAGTATAAGGTTGTGCCAAACAGAGTAGAACTCAGTGTACCAAACAGAAACCACCTTCACAGAGACAGTAAGCAATAAAAATGAACCATGAAACAATTCAGTCTTCAGTTCTGGTTGCTAGAGGTATTTTTTGAGGTTGGTCAAGGCTGACAAAAGTTTGAAAAATCAAAAATAAAGATTACTGCTTATATGTTCTTATTTCTTTTAAACAAGGAATTCTGCTAATCTTTTTTTTTTTTTTCCCATATTCTGAATAACATTTGTCGAGTCCACCTCAGTCAGTTATACTGTAGCAATTGGATGTCCCTCGCCCGTCTCCCCAGATGCCATTAATAGGAAGTTTCAGTGCCTGACCATATAGAAGTGTTCACCGGGGGCTGTTCAAGAGAGTCAAATATAGGAGCTGCTGTGAGAACTAAATTCACACTGGTGTTAGCCGTGGAGTTTTGTTCTTTTCTAGTACCTCTCAGCACAAATGTTTGCTTGGGAAGTTTTACTTCTGCGTGTTGGAGGTTTGAGCTTTATTCCCTTTGCTTTATTTTACCCTGGTGTTTTGTGGTACAGGTGCTTTCTCTTTGTCTTAATGAAGCATCACCCTCCTCTAGTGGTTGCAATCCTCAGCTGGAAGAACTAATCCTTGCTGCAGGTGCTGTGGTTTAGTTTGTTCAGTGGTTGTTTAATATCATGTGGCTCTTACAGAACATGGCTTCTTCTCCAGGTTAGAGACCTTGCCCCTGCTCTCTTTTCTTGGCTCTAAAAATTCTGTTCTAAGTTTATAAAAAATGTGAAACTTGGTCTATTGGTTTCCTTGTTCTGGCATGTTAAAATTCTGTTTTAAGTTTATAAAAAATGTGGAACTTGGTCTATTGGTTTCCTTGTTCTGGCATGTAAATTGCTTAAGTTGACCAATTTGGTGTGGTAGCTGATGAAATTTGAGTTTGTCAGCTGTGATTGTGTTCCTCAGATGCTAGAACTAATTATAAACTGATTTTACAACAGTCCTGTTTGAACAGTATTCCTGTGCAAAAGTTTTATTAAGGTTCAAGACAAAAAAAAATATAAACCATTGTATTTCATCATTCATAATTGAGTATTTCTTATCTGAGATTTTTTTTTGTTTGTGAATTTAATTTTCATGAAAAATTATCCCAGCACACTGTGCCAAATGTGACGTATTATCCACCAGCATTCTTAATTTCTATGGGGCTCATAGGAGTTAAATGCAATATCTCATCCTTTAATTGCTTTATTTTGTCTTTAGTGAGTTTGCTCTAATCCTTGAATCAGCTACAGCATGAAGCTCAGATGAGCCCTTGGGACTGAGCAGTTCTGTGAATATTGACACAGGCTCATGAGGAAGAACAGTTTGTCCTGTAGAATTCAGAAAATACATTGGTAAATGAACTCAAAGCCTGTGGTCTGGGAATACGGTATTTGTGTAAGAGGCTAAGAAAAGGAGTGAAAGTTTGATCGGAAGTGCTGTTTATCCTAAATAATTTACACTTGTAAAGGCTGAAGAGTCCCAGAAAATGGATACTAAAATGTGAGATTATGTTGAGCTGCATTGAATTTTAAGTGACCCACATGGATGGGGAAATCCTAATGTTGCATGTGAAGCAATGATCCATGAGCTGACCACTAACTCCTCAGGAATTAATGTTCTGTTTTGCTAGTAAGAGCAAAAATTAAAAAGAAAAAAAGCTTCCATGGATATCTTGTTTTCTTTGAGACAATCTGAAATGCAGTTGCTTATCTATGTCCAGATTCTGCTCAGACTTGCCAGCAGCACAAGGGGAATTAATGAGAGGAGTTAGGGAAAAGCATCCATCAACTTCGTAATGTATGTGCTAGGAAATCTAATTATCTGATTATGCTGGAACACCGTGAAAGCAGGGTAGCAAGGAATGGCTCTGGGATTAGTGAGCTTTGTGGCAGTTTCCCCAGAAAGCAAAGTTGAGAAGCATTATGTTCAAGCTGAGTACTGTGTATGCCATCTTTTTCTTCCGCTTTTTTTTCTTGCAGTGGGAATTGTGGATTAGTATAAACTAATTAATTTCACATGTATATTGGAATATCTTCTGTGTTCAGCTAGGCAGAAGCACCAGTGCAGTGCACATATAACAAAATCCAAACAGCTGCATAAAGGAAATGCCTCTTTTATATCCACAGGAAGGTCATTAGGAGTAATGTGGTTTTGCCCTTCATGTGGCTGAGTGTGGGGTGAGTAAAGGTGACTTGCAGAGTCAAGTGAGTGGGTCAGGAAGTGAGCTTCTGTTTGTGAAGGGTTAGAGGATGTTTCCTAGCTCTAGAGCCTGGTGCAGTACAGATGCTGTGGGAAGAGCTGCTCTTTGTAGCATTTCTCCTCGGCACTCAGAAGCAGCCAAAAGAATCCTTTTTACCTTTATTACAGTAGTTATTGCAAAGGCTCTGTTCCCCTGCAGGCAGCTGGTGAAGTGGCCCAGAAAATGGTGGGGAAGAGTTAATCAGTATAAAATGTGTGTACTGACTGATCAGTGAATCCAAGAACTTACTACAAAAGGAAGATTTTGTGCTTTTTTATGTTAGTTTCTCACATTTTCAAGTATAAATGTATTCTGATTACTGTCAATTTTATTTGTGTGATCACAGCTCTAACTGTCATTACTGAAGGAACAATGTCCTGTCTTTGTAACTGCCAAAGAGATCAAATCATAACTTTTTCTAGGGTAAACAAAGCATTTTGCAGAAAGAATTATCACCTGCATTATGTTGTACTCTTTTTATTTTGTCAGCAGGGCGATTTTAAATATGCAGGATATTTTAAATGTGACTTGTTTGTCCTTCTACACTTTGCCAAGATTCAGAAATGTTATGACTTTTGGTTCAAAAGACTGGATATTATAAAAAAGTCTTAAAAATGTGCAACTTTTTTCATTTCCTCCCACTCCCCCCTTTTTTTTATATGAACCTATTAGAAATCCTGTGCAGTTTTTCAAATTACACCAAGCTATATGTAAATTTCTCTCTAGAAAGAATTGAAATTAGTTAATTTTTTTTCCCTTTTTAAGCAAAATTTTAGCTCACTTCTGGTACCATTAAATGTGTTATTCACAGGAGTGTATGTAAGAATGTGGTCTTTATTTCTTGATCCTTAACCTGGATTATACTAAAATAGGTCTGAAAAACAAGTGCCACTTTCTCTTCAACTGTTGGAGGTGGCTTTGAGTTAGTCTGAATTTGATTACCATTGTCATTGGTTTGACAGCAAGAGCCCTTCAGAGGTCATGTTGGAAAGCTTTGGGAGGGCAAAGCAGACAATCTTTTTTTTCAGTTGGAATTGCAATTAATAATGTGGTTTTGGGCTTTGTCTATTACTTTTGACTAGTTTTAGATGTAGAAGATGAAACAGCCTGTTCAGAATGCATTGTGCATAATCATTTAAAAAATAAGATTCAAGCCTTTTTGAGGCTTCCTACTGACAGTACTTTGGGAGTTACTTACATGTCGAATCATGAGTTAGTTTTACTCAGTGCTATAGTAGTATTGAAAGTGCTGAATGATTGATAGATACTGTACCATAGAAGAATCCACAGTCTCTCTCATCTGATTATTATTTTATCATGTGATTTAAATTGAATCTTACTCATCTTCAGCAACTTGGGAATTTAACTGTTTTCCTCTTATAGGATACCATAGTTACTGTTCATGTTGCTGTCTTTAGAAAGGAAATTGAAGGAAGTCAGTTTTTGGGGGCAATGATGCTGAATTGAATAGTTTGGTGTATCTGTTCTGGTTGATACAATTACTTGGTACAATTATCTGACAGTGTATCATGTCTAATAATGTTCTTGGTATTTGCAGCCTTTTTGTGTTTCCTCTTAGTAACTTGAGGACTAAATTGTTATTGCAGTCTGGGGAGGTGATTTCTGCCCTGCATTAGTTGGGCTGATGCTCAGCCTAGGTGTGCATAGAAGCTGCTTTGTGACTTTACCCTTGTACTGTGCTTCTCTGTGTTGCCTGGAATAATTAAATATGAAAGTGTGATTAGACAAGATCCTTGCCCTTCCCCAGCCTTTGCATGGCTGACTGCACATACAGTAGGAAGATTTTTAAGGAGAGAAACATACTGCTTCCTTCTGTGTCTGATAAATACTCTGGTGGGAAAGATACTACTTTTATTTTGTTTGGGTTATAAAGCAGCTACATTAGAAATATTAAAAGAAATCAGAATTTGATGCAGACTGGTTTGACAGCAGATTCCAATAGCACATACACACTTGACTTCAATTCAGAGCAAATTGCAAGCACTGCTTGGGAAATTTTACAGTTTGAAATCATTTGATCTTAGCTGTGTAATGAAGCTATCAACAGTTGATGAAAGCTGATATATATTCAGACACGTAAGAATGTAATCTGAGGTGCAGAACACATTTGTGTTTAGAACTGCTGAGCATAGTTTTGGAAACTGCCTCATGGCTGTAAGCTGTGTGTGGCAGGGGAAAGGAGAGGAGGGATTCACTAAAGATGGTGTGCCAATGATAATCTTAAATCACTTTTAAAAGCTGAGAGTTGAAGTTTGCTGATGGTACCATATGCCACCTTGTCCTACCATACATTCCAGGTGGGTTTCACTTCTCTGGAGGATGATGTGTGTTCATCCAATAATCTGAGCTTCTGTGAGTAAAATGGAGAGTTAGGTGCCATGTAGATCTTGGGGAAGGTGTTAGCCCATATTGCAAGGATCTAAACAAGATGGGATTCTGTATGTTCCTTTGATAATTTTCCCCTTTTATTCTGTTCAGTCAGGTTGTCTGCAACGTGCAGAGATTAAATATATTTATCTTGGCATGTATTGTATTTTTAATGCATTATAGATGACAGGAATTGTTTTTGTGAAGTTCTATCTTACTTGCTATATTTTATTTCCTCATTTTGCCATGAAATCCTGTTTGAAGAAAATCTACCATGATTTAAGAAAATAAACAAAAGCTTGAGAGGTCAAAAAAATGCATTTATAGTGACAAACTCATTTACCTAAAAGTCCTTGTGACATACAAAACAAACATAATGTTATTATAGTCTCTCCATCAGAAATTAAGGGAAAGCAGCAGATGTCCTGTATGAATGTAAAATGTCCAAGAATGATTATGCTGAAAGGAAAATCAAATAATTTAAATGCTAAAGCACTCTAAGCTTTTAATCGCTTACTTAATGTATATGGCATTAAATTAACCGTTTAAGTTTATATACTTTTGTGCTGATTAAAATTCTCAGTTTGGAAAAATCCTGGCCTAAACTTCCCTAGTGTTTGCACCAGTGGGCGGGTGCTCTGTGCAGGCTTTAGTGAGAGGCCATAGTGAGTCTTGGGAGGATGACACAGCAGGCCAGGCTGGGTTGGTTTTTACTGTGCTGCACAGGGGCTCTTTTACCTTATTGCAGACACCTGATAGAGCAGAGCCTTTCTGCTCAGGTTAGTTACACACCTCCATCTGCAGTCTGATAACACAGCCTGACTGCAGCTGAACTTCTTGTTTCCTGTCTAGCGCAAATCTTTGTCAGCAAATTTAGCAGGTTTTTCTTTCTCCCTGTTGCCTGGAAGTCTGTTGCAGGAGTCCTCATAATTCAAGCCTAAGCAACGAAAATGGAGTCGTAAGAATGAAGAGCTTGGGTGTCAAAAGATGCCCTTTTTCTTGGTCACATCGATATGAGTCAGTGTTCCAAGAACAACCGTGTGTTAATCTGCACACTACAGGGCTTAACCTACCTGAGAGGAGCTGATCTGAGAGTCACTTCATGTGACAGTGTTTTTCTTTTAAATGATAAAACACAAGCAGGCCTTAAAATTTGAAGTGGCATCTTCTGAAGGTATATAAGGAGGCAGTAGTCAGCTTTGCAAGCAAACTGAAGTTGGAAGATAAAATTTGTTGCTTTAGCAATTACAGAAACACACATTTGAATTTTTTTTTTTTTTTTTTTTGTCTGAAGTGTGTAAATAGAAAACATAGTCACTTCGTTTTTGTTAATTTGGAAATTTTTGTCACCTGGCTCCTAAGATTTGCATACCAAAGTGAGTAGCAGTGTTGCATTTGGGAAGTATAAGACTAGAATACTAAGCACTGAATCTCCAGGGCTGGAAGAGTAAATTAGGTGACTGTACCATCTTCTGAAGTAGGTGGTGGTTGGAAAACATTACATTGAATATTCAGTCCTAAATTAAATGCAAATTTACATAAATCTTGGATCACATGTTGCCTTTAAGCCATGTTTGTTCAGATAGAGCACAAAAGCTTCTCAAAGCTCCAGAGGAGAGCATTTCTGAAGGTGCTATAGGTGATTTCCTTTGTCAGGAGTCTACCTCAGTGGCTGAAAAATCCCATCCTTTCCTTTGTAGAGATTAATGGTGCAAATTGAGGTAAGTCCTTTATATTAATCCAAAAGAAAAATATGCTGTCAGTTTTTTAATTCTCTTCAGACTTGTGAGCAGGCCTATACCAGTAATTAGCTTCAACCTTAATCCTTGAACAGAAAATAACATCAGAGTTTATCAGCAAGAGCAGGTTTCTCAACTAGAATAAATCAACACAATTTTAATTAAAGCAGCTGGTTCAATGTAGCTGTTATTTAATGTAGCAGCTGTTTGCTCAATGTAAGAATCATGCTGTATAGAGAGTCAAATTCACATGTCTTGAGTAATGAGTTCTTAAAACAGAAGAAAGCAAATGGCAGAACAGTCCCTTATCTGGTATAGCCTTCAAGTTTGCAGAAGAAAATGGCTTAGGACCTGTTTGAGCCGGTATTTCTATGTGGACTCGAAGATGATGAAAGGATTCTGTCTAAATGAGGTACTACAGTGAAACTAGGGAGAGTTCACTCTTCTTTCGTTACCTAATTTCTTGGTACTATTTCTATTCTTGTTCTAGAAATTGCAGTGGTGGAAATGGTGGACGGGAAATACCACATCTTCCCTCTCCTTTTCGTAGTCTTCAGCTGTCCACTAGCAGAGAATGACAGGCTGCTTGAAGAGTACCTTCCTTAAGTATAGGTGAAGTCCCAAACAGTGATGGAAATGTTTTGAAATAAAATGCGTTCTAGCAGGAAATGGCACAAGTCCTAAACCATGGGTGGGCCATGATTCTGTTTTCAAAAGCAGTGTTCAACGTAGCTGAAGATTATCAACCTTCTAGGCCCTCAATCAAAAGGATCCTTTCAGAATTGAAAGGAAGTTTTAGTTATTCTTTGAAATGATGTGGTAGTTAAAATATATGGTATTACTTGTCAGTGTAAAATGTGTAAAAATTAGATTAAAGTGGCTCCTCTAATATTCATCACTGTATTTATATGGACTTGTAAAATGTCTTTTTTTAAATTAAGAAAGCCTTAAATTTCTTTGGGGTTTTTGAGTTATGAGCTTTATTCTGATCAACAGACAATGTTATTTCGGTGTATGAGAACTTTAGAGTAACGTTTTCCTGGTTTGCCGTTTGTATTTTGCTGCTTACTTTTCTTGTAGTTCATAGAATCAGTTGTACAGAGATACTTTGTCCATGTTTTTTCTGATTCCTTGAACATCAGGATCCTGATGTACCTCTGAAGTTCCTTGCAAGGCACATTATACTAATCGTAAATGCAAATCCAAATAATTTATAGACTGCTAAAACATTTGAAAATCACAAATTTATGGTATCTTCATATTGTCATCTTAAAGATTATTGGAACATGTACATTGACATGAAAACTGTGCACAAGACAATGTCCAGCACATGGCTGTGTCTCAGGACAAGAAAGGGTGTGAATTTGGAGAGGCTCCTTTATTCATGTGAATGGTACTAGCTCAGTCACAAAGGTTTCTTTAGTTTTAGTGCAAATTCTAAAGGACTGTTAATGTAAAAGGAATTTAACAGCTGGCAAAGTTCTGTTATAGTTATGACATGATTTGGAATTGTGCAGTTTGTTCTCAGCAAGATAAATGTTACAACTATGGTAAAAGCATGAGCAGAGATTCAAAGGAGACTTTCCCCTTATTTCTGCTCTCCACTGTGGCTTAAAAATTGTTGTCTTGGAGCCAGTTACCTAAATCAATAATGTGCAAGACTGCTTTCTTTTATTTTTGATTTTTGTTTTTTACAAGCAGAAGGTCTATTAGAAGTTAAAAGACTGAGAAGCCATTAAGGGTCTTTCCAAGTTTGGTTTAAATCATTTAAAATGTTCCTGTCTCCTGTGTATAATTCCTTGGCGAGCAAGTAATGATGGATGCCACTTAATGGCTCTGCAGAATGTGACTAAAATAGAAAAATCTTTCACATTCAGAAAACAGAAATTATACAAGATGGATATTTCATGTGTTTCAGAAATAATGTATGCCCTTCTTGATAGCAAGCATAAATTGTAATGGAAAAATATGCATTAACTTCCTTCAGTGAACATTATTTTTCTGTCTGTGATGCATCTTTCTAAACTGGTTTGTACCTTATTCAGCATCTTCAGTGCCACAGAGGGAAGAAGTCCTTTTTAATCCTGAAGGCAGATACTCGGCATCAAAGTATATCAACTCAGCATCAGGGTGAATCATCAGCTCTCTTTGGCACTCTGTTTTCTATTGGAGTATTTATCTAGATGCATTGGAAACTTCAAAAAATAAATAGCTTCAGCATAATAATCTTTTGCCCATGTTGAACAAACCGTGAGCATAAAAATGAAAATATTTCATATTGGCTGCAATGTAGGATTATTTTCTTGTTAAGAACCTGAGTAGCAGTTATATGGCTTGAAATTGAAATTAATTAGTTTCTGTTGAAGGCACTTATTAATTCTTACTATTATTATAAATACTTGGGGAACATGATCCAATGAAACAGAAAATCAGATGATCAATGAAATGATAAAATAATGACTTCACGTTGTTATTATTACGAAGTCAAGTTGTGCATTTCACAATTCTTTAGAACAGTGATTAATTAGATCACTTTGACTTCCATCAAAGCATTTACAAATACTAGCAAGCATGTGGTTCTCATTTTTTGTATCTAGACCTTGGAAACATTTTATCTATGGCCTTTCTAATCTTACACAGTGCTGTAGGGGTTTGGACTTTTTTCAGTGTCTTTGCCCAAGCTGTTTCTCATACTCTGTTATGATAGCCCTGGTTTTTGGGAGGAATGCCATGCTGAGTCAGCTTTGATAGTGGCAGACAATATAGAGTCTTGGGAAATATCTTCACCTTACTCCATTTTATTTTATTTATAATGTGAAGCAGAGATTATGTCCTCTTACAAGATCATTACAGACACTTTAGTAGCATTTGCAGTCTTCCTTAAAAAGAATAAAATATAAATGAATTATGGAGTTGTTCCACAGTGATGAGGCTGAGCCAACATCCAGATAGGAAATAGGGTCCACAGGTGTGGATCAAAGGGGTTCATGGCCAGGCACAGGCATGGCAGAGCTGGAGACAGGGATAACAGTGAGACCTCAGACAGGGATAAAGGCTCAAGCTGAAATGGAGCCTCCAGCACCATCTGCAAGAGCTCTGTGGAGAGGCTCCCAGTGAGGCTGGGCAATGCTCTTAAGGCTGTTAGCACACTCATAGCCCTGATATTGGCTCATATCCGTGTGTGGCTTTAAAGATAAGATGCTTTTCCAGGAGGAAAATAGGAAATAATATCCTGAGGAACAGAGAGCAATTTGAAATGTTATATAGGAACTTTATGCAATTAAAACATGTCAAAGGCAATAATTAAGTGTAGTGGTCATGGGCAGTTCTGCAATACAAGCAGCAGCTGCCAGAAGGGAAAGGCACTGGATGACAGCCAGTCAAATTACTGTGGCCCTTATGGCCACAAGTTTGCCGAAGATGACTGGAGAGCCTCAGTAGACAACAGACACTATTGGAGAAGGTTTTTCTTATCCCCTGACTGCTGACCATAAATACGATAAGTGTAAAAATTCAAGTCTCTGTTTCATACTGAAGTGGAAAAAGGATTCTATCTGCAGGGTCTGCTTGCTTTTCTGGTGGGTTCTAATGGGGAAGAAAAGTTGTAATCAGCCTTTGATGTTCTATTGTTGCTATCTTGGTCCTCACATTGAGGAAAACCTCATATAAAAACTGTGCCCTCTCGTTCTATTTGATGGTCTTTACACAAATCTCAGTTAAAACATGACAGGGAGGGCAGTGAGCAGAGGGTAGAGGGCTGACTGAAGGTTTCAGTGCTGAGGTAACAGAATAGGGAAAAGCCTTTGTCCATATGAGGTCCAGACCATTTACAGAAACAAGACAGGCCCATTTTCTCAGAGAATCATTAGAATTGTTTCTGGTTTTGGATAAACTATTAATATATTAGAGATTTATTCCCTTGAATTTTCAATGAAAACCAAAGTGATTAAAATACACAAAACAAAACTGCAAGCAAGCAGGTCAAATATTTGATGTAAATGCATGTTTTCCAATGGCAAATCCAGCCCCCCTCCTTGTCCCTTCTCAGTGATGTTTGATGCCATCATGTCTGTCAGTACAGGCAACCTTAGCAGAATCTGCTTTTCTTTCTCAGTAGTGGTTATGACATTAATTTACAAATGCTGTTCACTTTCCCAGCTTAAGGTATTTTGTAATCAATTAATTCCACAGAATAGTTTAATAGGGTAATATAAAAAGATGAGGGCATAATTTCCCAGTTATTAAATATATTCCACTGATAGATAAGATACATGATGGGCCTCTGGTGATAACTTTTTCTTTTCAGGGAGCTTACTTCTTGCAGCTTTCCTGAATTAACATGATAATGAAGCTGCAAATATATCTTGGCAGGCACTGATGAATCAGGGTTTATGCTACATAATTTGGAATACCTACTTTTTAGCTACTGAGTTGCTTAACTGAGCTTGTTACCCTGCATGTTTTTGCATTAATTTTCCTGCATTGCTCCTCTTTCAATTAACTGATTTGATCAGTTAACCCTTTTTTTTTTCAATAAAAGTATGTCATTTTTTCCTCTAGCAAAGTGAGATTAAGTTACATCAGAAGAGAATAGGACATTATTTTTTTTACCTACCCAGTGCTGGGTTTGAATGTTTACTCCCTTCTGAGAGAAAAACAGCTTGCAGATGTTTGCTTCAATCAATAAACTCCTGCTAATTTAATGAGGAACATGGTGTGTTAGCAATATTTTTGAGTTTATCAGAAGTGTACAACACTTCAGTAATGGAATGTACTGGAATTTATAACGCTTTCACCATTTTAAGATAGTGCGATGATGTATGTGTGACTGTATGTCTTCAGTTTCCATCTGTGTTAATAGTCACCAACAGCTTTTAGTGTTTCAGGATAAAGACTGATGGGCATTTATAACACAGTAGCTAGAGAAGGCCATTCCTTTCTTATATAAATACGCGCATCCTTATATGGGGGCTCATTTTTCATTTACTTTTTAGAAGCAAAGCTCATTTTAGTGAATTTTTCAAGTACTATAAGAGAACATAAATGCTGTGTAAGTTTTGGTATTACAGAGCTCCTTTCATTACTACAGAATTATTTTGCTACCATAAAAATGTTGTGACACTTGCAAAATTATTTGTTTCAATGACAGCAATAGTAAGAACTGATGCCTTTGAGGTCTGAACATCGACTTTGAAATATTAAGTCTTTCTGGAGCTTTAGATTGAAGTCCCAGAAGGGAGTTAGTAAATTAAGGAGGTTTTGCAGTCTCTTGTGACAGATGTGTTGGCTGAGACCTTGCAAAGTCAAGTGCCATCAGGTCTGTTTTGGACATCAGCAGTTTTTGTCACAATGTGGAAGTATCCATTGTCCTTGCTCTTTCCACTTACCTAATGGGTTTATCTTCATATAATACCTTTCCAATTTGTCTGTCTAGATTCCAGTAGCATGGGCTTTGTATGGACCAAGTGAATTTCTTCCTCTAGTGAAGGGAACATAGAGTGTGAGAAGGAGCTCTCCAAAGGTTACAGGATTGCAAAATAGTTGTTTTACAGCCTGGGAATTGCAATCCTCTAAAAGCGAACTTTGTGCTGGCCACCTGCAAGAAGTGCTACAGCAGTGCTTGGTAATGGATCATCTTAGGCAACAGGGTGTTTTCTTCTCCTAAATACTTTTTGGACCAAAAACCTGTTGTTCTGTAATTCTAGTGGTGAATGCTTGATGAAATCTTTTTTATTCTAGTAAGAGAAAAAGCAGGTGACACTCTATCTATGCCTGTGTGACCTGTCACATGAACTTTCTCATCATTAATTTTTATGTAAACCTTAGTAAATCTGAGTTTTTCTTTATCAAGATGCTAATACCTTGACAGTACAGAATTTTATCACTAAACAAGATTTTAATGACTAGAATCACTATAAAAAAAAAGTTTTATTAAGATACCATAGTGCTCTTTCAAGAAAACAATATACTAGTATTCTGAATGTCTAGAAGTGTTTACAGTGTTATCTTCAGAACATTTTATCATTTTCAGGGCGCTTCAGTTTTCAGGTGTCATCAGTACTGAATGCTAGAGATATTCATACTAAAATACAGTAGCTGATATTTTGGTATCATACAAAAAAGATTTCTTGACATCTTGGGTTCATTACCTCTGTGTGCTTATTTACAAGCTTGTCTTGCACTGTCTCAGGACCCTTTTGGCAGAGCTGGCATTAGAAAGTTATTGCAAATTATTAATAAAAAAAGGGGGGGTTGAAAGAGGCTATACTATGGATTGTCCAAAGGTAGAAAATTTTGTAATGTAAACAAAGAGAAAAAACCCACTTTAGTACCCAATACAAATCTACCTATGGAAGATTTAATAGTTTAGTAGTAGTTTAACACCCAGTGCAAATCTGTATAGGTCGATATTATGCTCTGAAAGATTTGTGTAGGGTTTGTCTTTGAGTTACACAGGAAGTAGTTTGATTTCCAAAAGATGAGATTAGTCCAAGAAAAGCGTAAAATAGATGAAGACTGCAGGAGATGTTGAAAGCAAGAAAAATCCTCAGGCATAAAAGAAGCCTTATTAACTAAAAATATAAATGAGTGGAGGATTGTTTCCTTTTCTTTTGCAATTACAAACAGCTGCTCGTAATCTCCTAAAAACCAGTATAGCTAAGAGTAGTCACTGCAGTAATAATGGACTTCCTCCTTTAGTAAAAATGAATGCTTCTAGGAAATTAAATAATTTTAAAATATATAATATACCTGTAACTTGGAGCAATCCATTTTTGCTGCTCATAGAGACTAAATCTAACGGCCTGTTAGACTTATAATCACAGTTTGTAGATATAGTGGATTCTGACTTGTGATGATAGCAGTACAAAATATTTTCTGGTTATTTCTCTACTTGTCACTGCTACGCTTTCTTTTTCTGGATTTGCAGAGCTCTGGTCTTGTCTTTCAAAACCTGACAGACTTGTGTGTGTTTGCAGAAGCTTTATATTGCCAATACTTCGGAGTTTTGGTGCAGGTTTTGCACCATTTAAGGTGTTGCTCTCTTTCTAGAACAGCAATTAAATTGTTGAAGGGAATTAGAATAGACTAGAACTTAAAAAAAGCAAATGTTGCCAAATGATAAAGTCTTTTTTTAATAGTCTTTCATTATGCATTGCCCCTCTATCTCAAGCATACTATTAGAAAAGGTCACATACCATCAGCCAGACAAGAAATCATTGTGCAAATGTGCCTGTAAATGTCAAAGACTTCTAAAGTAACTGCAAGGGACTTCAATTTAGTCTTACATCCATACACTGTGTCCTGATGTGTCAGACCTACTGCACATTGACAGCTGGCTGGAGAGGACGCTTCAAACTGTGCCTGAGGCTTCAGCTGTGTGGGCCTGGCCCCTGTTCAAAAATAACACTGGTTACTGGTTTTATCAGATTTGACTATGGGTTGGTCTGCAGTGGAGCTTCTAATCAGATCAGCTACTCTGCACTCAATAAACTGTTGCTGGAACAAAGCTTTAATGTGGCAGGTTGTAAGCTTCACCTATGGTCTGCCAAATGTGGAGTGGATTCACAAATTACCAAATTGCTGTCTCTAGTGGTACGAGGTTTTGTAAGCCTGGGTGGTGTTGGGGGATTTTTTAATTATAAAGTTAGGAATTGAGACAGCAACTGCTGTTGTGTCCTTTTCTGCCCGTTTAGTTTTGTTACATACCATTTTCTGTTAGTTCTACAATAAACTTTGGAACTTTAAAACTTTAAAACCTTGAAATGTACTATGCCCTTTTCCAATCACCCTGAAGGTGGTTGATAGTAGTTGAAAGGTAAGGGGTGAACTAACCAAACTTGTCTCTTTCCTGCTTCTCTTTTTATCATCATACAGATTATCATGCAGGTTTTGGAAACTGTCGCAAAACCAGTTAACAGTTACAGTTTGCTGGTTAGCCTGAGCTGTGTGTGGACTGTGGCCAAAGGGGTTTCAGCACTACCTGTTTGTAGCTCCCTTCTCAAAGTCAGGAAGAAGGGTTCATGTGGCTGCATGGGGAACGGGAGCCCAGGAGCTGAGTATTAAACAGAATGACCTTCTCAGTGAAACCCTTGGATTTAGGGTACATCAGTGCTCAGATTTCATGAGACCTGTGGGGAAATTCACTAAAGGTTGTGTGGTAGGTGCTAAGGATTTCTTTCCCAAAGCTGTTTTGCTAAATGCCTTGTCTTTCCATGGAGGAGGTGGGGTTTGATTGTCTGGCTCTGAACCCTCCTTTCCATTCTTGAGGCAAGTTGTCCAACTTGCTTCCTACTGCAGGTGTATACTTGGCTTGATATTTCCAAGCTTGGATATCTTAAAAAGCAGATTAAGCTAGTTTCATATATTGAAATAGTGCCTTTGCTGGGGAACATCCTGTTGCCGTAAGTGAAGAGGTACAGCAATTTCACTAGAAATCACTCAAACACGTAGTCTGGTTCTCTTTATTGCACCATTTAAATTTCAGAAATGAGTAACTTCAAAATTATTAGCACAACTATGGAATATTGCAATAACAAGTGTCAGGTATAGTTGTGATTTCTTAGTTGTGGGTTAACTTCCTTCTGTTAGTTTGATTCTCTGATCCATTATCTTGTGGGATTTATATTACAATGGAGTAATGAAAACTTAAACAAACCCCAGCCCTTCAACATTCTGAACAGGATAGCAAGACAAGATTTGAGAAAGAAATCCAAGTTCTTCTGACTGCTACATGATAATGTCGTGAAGATAAAGCTGTAAAAATAGCTGTATACAGTTTATGGCTAAATGTCACTTCAGAAACTGGTGCCCCTAGATGGTGCTATAACTCAGAGCCTGGTTTCCTAGGAAGGCATTTTCCTGATCAATTTTATTTTGCCCAGATGATGCATGAGGTGCACAGTGAAGTTAGTGTAAGCTGTATTGATTTAATAAACAATAATTAAGCACAGAAAATTTTATATAACACCACTGATGGTGAGGACTCTTTAACACTATGAAAGGATTGAGCTGTACATTTATGAGGGCTCCAGGGTGGGTATTTTTGTAAATAAGCAGTTCATGCCCTACCAGGAAAGAGGGTTATAAGGATCTGTCAGCCACATCTGTATATATAAATGATGACTTTGGACCTGTATCATACCTTGGATAAATAACTAAGAATTGTTGGCATTCATTTAGTATAAAAGTAGGTCTGATTTTCGAATAACACAGTGAATTTTGCAAAACAATGTATAGTATTTTAACAATGCCATCATTTTAATTAGGCACATGTGAATGTTGCACTATCAGTTAATCCCAAGGGAAGCAGTGAATATAAGCCTTAAATTCTCTGAAGCAGAAATTTGATGAGATGTGGTCCTGTTATATTTCCTTCATGTGAACTGATATTTTACTAGATATTTTACTAGATTTACTATTTTACTAGATTTTTCCTTTCTGCTTATTTTCCATCAATTCTATAGGAATAATTACAGTAAAATTCTTTTTTCTGAGCAGTGCTCTGGACACATTTTAGAATACATTTCTGATGCAATAGATTTGCTTTTCATTTTTCATTGTTTGAATAAGCAAAAGCAAAACATCATACTAATAGAAGTACCATGACATAAATAGAGTCAGAGAGACATTCTGACTAGATATCCCCAAATAATCTCTCTCAGCTGTTTTCAGGCACTTTTTAAATTTGAATTTTTCTACATGAAGAGAAACTTGTTTCTCTTGGGATCTTTGTAAATGATCTTTTCCACACAAGTCAATTGCTGTCATTTAACATTTCTACGCAGCTGAACAGATTGAATAACATCTGTAAAGGAAACCAGTTAAACATCTATGTAGTGCTGGGATCAACAAGTTGGCTTCAGCAGTTGCATCTTAAAATCAGTCCCAGTTCCTGAATCTATAGAATTTTTTATTGTAAATAAAATTCAGTTTCCCAACATGGATGCTGTACTTACTTGTGTGTAAATAAAACATAATTAAGAATAAAGAGATAAACAGCCTTTAAATCAAGGTAACTATTCCAAGTGGTCCTCAGAAACTCCCAAATCAACTCTGCCAATTTGCAAGTATAGTAATGGTGAAATGTCATTGACTTTGTGAAGTTGATCTAGAATTGTATTAAGATACTCTTTCTGGAAGATGTAAAGATGCACATCTGTCACATGCAGAGATGACTTAATACCTCCTCTTAATGCATCCCAAGGGGCGAGTGAACACCATGCAAGGAGTCAACATAAAATCTGCATCCTAAACTGAAGTTACAGAGTCAGCTATGACTGGGGGAAGGACTGCAACAAGAAGGGGTGATACACCAGTGTGCAGAATTATCCACTGACTCCTGTCGGGACTTCTCCCATTTTCCTCTTCTGATTTGCCTTGCTATCCTTTGCCTGAATTGTCTCTGTACTGACTCCTTTGTGTCCAGTTCTGTGTAATCCCTCCATGACACTTTTTATCATGTTGAGTGCATGGAATATTCCTTGGGCACTTCAAAGATTCTGTTTGATTTTTTCTTAATATATCTTCATATTCTTTTTGGTCAAAAAAACCCAGTAAAGCTGAGTTTAAGTGAAATACAGACCTTTTCCTGTGGCTTTATCAGCGAGAGAGTTTTTAAAATCCTGCTCTGTTACACTGGTGCAAGTTTGTCATCAATAATGAACTACCGAGATGTTACTGAGGTCATAATTTGATCTGTATATCTTTATTGCTTTTGATAGTGCATGAGAAGGGAGCAATGCAGCTTGGTTTTAGGAGTTTTCATGACAGCTAAAGAAAAAAGTGTTACTGTAGATTGAACAAACGTCATTACAAGTATTGAGAAGTGGTCATTATGGAACCTGACAACTGCATGTTCAGAGAAATTATCTGAGTGATAAATGCGGTTCTTAAAACTATTCCCTTCTTTTTAAAGGATCATTAATTCCTGCATCTCTGCAACTGAAGGATAACATGCAAAAAGAGGGAAAAGTATTTTAAAAATCCACCAGTCCAGAAGGGTCACTAAACCCATGATGTGCATATTAAGCATCTACTTGTACAAACTCCTCTTCAGCACAATGCTTGAGCCTTTTAGCTGTATGTCAAATTATGTCAGAGACTCTGATCTGTAAAGAAGCTGTTAGCCTCAAAGCTGCTTCCAGCAAAGTGCCTATCCAGGAATATCGATGAGTTTGGTGTAGCTGGGACTTTGTGTATGTGTGTGTGCACATGCACATAAATTCTTTGTTAGACTTGTACTGATTCCATAAATGTAGATGATTAGGATTGTAAAGCAGTTAGCTGAAATTTTGTGGGGGTTTTTCTTAAGCAGTGAGAAACTGGCTGCTATTTGGAAGTATTGCTGCAGAAGCTTTGCAAGCTGAGCATGCCGGGCACACTGCACTAAACTGGGACAAGTTTGTGTAGCACAGGTTGTGCCCCTGGAGAGTCACTCTCTGTGAACGCTGTCTTCCTTTAAAACAGAGCCCTGGGACTTTGCTGCTGCTTGTCCTGTTTGTTCAAGTGTGTCTAACAGAACTGTTGCTGTGAAAGTGATGTTTCTCTTTTCTTTGTGAATGAAGTTCTGAGGGCAATTAGGTTTTAGTGGGTTTTTTTGATAGTGGGAGTAGGTAGGCAAATAAGCACGAATATTGTGTGTGAAGGAAGATGCTGATGCTTTGTCTTTCTCCAAAATGTAATCAGAGTTTGACAAACCATAGAAAACCTGCAACAAGAGTGAGTTTAGACCTACTACTGCCATTAGTTTCAGTATAAGATAATTAAACTGAAAATAGCGTGGTTTTGTGTGCCTTAAAACTGGTCATCATCATTTGGTATACTGATGAAAGTGGGCTGGGGCAAACTAGTATTAGTTGATGTAAATCCAAATTAATATAATAACCTTCCCCTTCTGGATGAGTCAACAGAATTAACAAATGGTGTAATCTCATTTATTCCTCTGTGGTTCATGTAAGTAGTTCATAAATAGCAAAAGGAAATGGCAGGACTGCCTCTGATACAAGAAGGAAGGGATAAGTGTGCTTTATTTTCATCTACAAATCTTCCAGTTCTGAGTGTGTCCTATGATTTCAGAAAAGAACTTTTAGTCTTATAAGGCTATTTGAGACCCTTTGATTTATGAGATTATGGATCACTTACCCTTTGAAAAGAAATATTTATGAGGGTATTTGCCTTGCTCCAGCCCACAAATGGCAGAATAAATATAAGGGAGAGACATTTGAAAGTCAAGGGGTCTCTTGACTCGTAATTTCTATTAGGAGTAAGTGAAAAGCTGGAGCCTGCTCCATGAAGAGACCTGTGTATTCAAGTGCTACTTAGCCACCTAACTCAGTGATTTTGTGTCTGCTTTAAGATCTGGACTTTATCTGAGTGAATTACATGTTGAGATTATATTTGTCTCTTAAAATTTGCTTCCCTGAAGTATTTGCAAGTATTGTCACAAGAAGTGAGTTGTTTCTAAGTGTTCGTAGTAGGGAGCCTTGTCCTTGTTTTATTTGCTATGACTTGGATTCTCTGCTCAGGCTTTTTTATTCCAGAGTGCCTTTGTTCTGGGCCAAGGTAATATATGGGAGATATTTCTTTTGAGATGGTTTATCTTTCCGTTACATTCCAGTGAGAAAAGACTTCAACTCCTTTAAGCTGTGGTCCTACCCAGCTGGTTCAGAAAAATGCTGTATTTGGAATATGAAAGAGAAATGTATATTCCTGGCTGAAATTCTGGTGGAAACTAGATTACACTGCAGAGATTCTGGGCTGAGCTTCCTGGTGTGATGAAGAGCTTTGCTTCAGAAACAACTTTTGAAGGTGGCAGTGAAGTTCTTTACCTGACTTTTTTACCTCTTTAGAAGTAGAAGCACAATAAAAATGGCAGGTACCAGAGTTGTCCTTTTCTACAAATCATTCCATGAGTTACCTCTGCCTACATTTTCATTTTTCTTTAAAAGTAGTTGCAGAATTAAGTTTGCAAATGTCAGCAAGAATTATAAATAACTAAGGGATGCAGCCAAAAATTCACTTTTTTTCCTTCAGACTATTTCCAAGTTGATCTCCTTTTTAAAAATAAGGTTTGTGATTCAGTTTTGCTGTTTAATTTGATGCAGCTTTTCCCTAC
>NW_008236184.1:2816438-2821088 GCF_000691975.1 Corvus brachyrhynchos
GATAAGATGCAGCTTTTCCCGACAGATTATTCAGAAGATGAAGCCATCATGTTTTTGTCTAAGTCTTTCTGACCTTTTCTTTTTGTCCTTTTTTTTAATATTCCTATAGATCTTGTGCATGATTTAAATCTTCAGGCAGCATTGTAATGGAACAGTTTTCCTCCTGTCTAATAATTTTTAAAACCAATTCACATGCTGATAAATGTTTTATCCAGGAAAGAATTTTAAGAGCACTGATTATGATATCAAGATCACTAAACTTTTTCTAACCTTTCAGTTAAGATGCTGATCTTTTAGATTGTCCCACCCCTCCTTTGCCTGTCAACCAGTTAGTAATAAGAAGGGAAGATTGCAGGATGTACAAGATGTGTCAAATTCACTCCTAATGGATGCTTTTGGCAGCAGGGGGTAGTGAGGTGCCTTTGAGATGAATATTGCTGAACCCCCACTGAACTGCAGGGTATGACAATGCTGTATTCTCACTGGGGAAGTGCAAAATGCAAAAATGGGCAGTGGTAACTTGTCAGCTTATTGATCATGTCAAACCAGGCTTACAGCAGTAGGATGTCAGTGGATTCATGATGATGCTTTTAGATTACACAAAGTTACATGGTAGCCTGACCAAGGTTCTGGAATGGAGCTGTATCATGGACTGGTGGACAGTGGAGGGGAGACAGAAAGCAGAGAATTCCTGCATGCAGCACTCAGTCTTCACTGCTTGTCATGCCTCTGGTTATTGCTGGTACGGGTTCACTTTCTATCCTTACCTTGGAGCTCTCCACTTCTCTGCAGTGGTCAGTAACATCTCATCTGAAACCTGTTGTTAGGGCTGTTTACTGCACACTTGATGCTGTTAGTTTAGTTTTTATGGGAATGCATCCTGCATTTTGGGTATTTAAGTCCCATGAGTAAAACTGTATATTAAAGGTTGTATACTTTATTTCCAAGAAGATAGAATGTAAGGGCTCAAAAGTGAAGATTGTGTAAACTCAAAATAATTGAAATATCCAAATGACCAAATCCTTCTTCCAGTGCTGTAACAGATCTACAGCTGGTACATCTACACTGCAAATATCTTCTGTGTTCTGGAACTGCTGCCAAAAACAGCAGTTTGTGATTTGGAACACCACCTTAGTAAAGGGAAAACAACAGGAGCTGAAAATGTTTTGATCCTCAGCTCTAATGGATTTGGAAGTTATGTTTAATTTTGACCTTTCCCTGGATGAGTTGCTGTAGTATAATAGCCATAAGTTTGCCCAGAGGGTGCATGGGCAGGTTATTTTGATATATTCATCTATATCAATATTTATCTATATTTGTCTATATATTGGGGTACTGTTAGACTAAAACAACCTACCTTTTTTTATTTACACTTTTTTTTTTAACATCTGTTCAGGTGGTGAATTTCATTTTAGTTTAGCTTTTTGTCATTCTAGTTGCCTTCTGTAACTTGTTCTGATCTTCAGTAACTGGTTGGAGCTAATTGATCTGAATTCAAGTATTGGAACAAATTCAGAAGAGAAAAGTGATGTCATGGTCTTTACTGAAATTCTGTTTCCTTTTGACAGTCATTCTGTCAGTGCAGTATTACAGCTGCGTTCTTGGCCACTTCTCTCTGTCTTTTAACAGAGCCTTTGAAATATATGAATTTATTGTGTAGTTGACTTTGCTAGGAAATTCCTATCCATTCTCAAGGAGGTGAAATATCAGCATTTGATCCTAAGTAATTACATGAAAGGAAAAAGGAAAACTAATTTGCTCAGATTGTCTTTTCATTTCTTTGAATTATTTGCCGGTTATAGGCAATGTATTTTGTTATTTTTTTATTTATTGAAAATGAGTCCTGAAGTAATGGAGTAAAAGCTTGTTATTCAGAATGATAAACTGGAAGAAAAACAAATATTGATAAACGATGAGTATGTACAGCTTGCCCAAATGAGAGTTAAACTCTTCAGGTTCTATACTTCATTTATAGTAAGAATTGTTTCAATATTATTATTTTACTGGAAAAGAAACTCAGTTGTAGGAAATCAAGCCTATTTTTCTGTTTTGACTGTGACATTTTGTTCCATATTTAAATGGATCAGTGTCCTAATGCTGTTGTCATGTCGTTTCTGACTCATACACATGCATTTGAACACGAGATGAGCAATTACTTTTCATGTATCTGTTGTTTGGCTGTAATGGGAAAGTGAATTGGATCTACAAAGTGCAGCCAGGTCTTCAGGTGTTGTGTCCCATGGACTAACATACAGAAAACTTGAGAAATTTTGCAAAGTAATACTGGATTCTTTCTCTCCTTTAAGGAGAGAAAGGAAGAAGGAATTTTACAGAATTCTTAATCCTTATTGTATAATGTTAAATGCCATCTCACTGTTGCTGAGTAACTCTGCTCTTCAAAGAGGCATATTGAAGGAAATCTAAAGGGTTATCTCTGGAAGTGGGCATTCTTGATTCCTTCACTGTCTTCATGCGGAGATGTTTTTTCTTGGCTGCAACTGGAAAAAAAAATTGGAAATTGGAAATACACTTTGGGGGAATGCACCTGCCAATAACTAGAGGGAATTGTTCTGAGCTTAGATTCTGTTCTTGTGTTTGGCAAGAATTCTCCTTCACTCCTCTGCATGTCTTTCTAGACTAATCTCTCTAGATTTGTCTGTTCTAGCCCAAAAATAGAGCTATAGACAAGAGTTATCCTGGTAGCTGTCAGTGGCCTAAATGCGTTATCAAGGAGGAAGACAGAGGCCAATGCTGTAGGTCTGAAACCATTTTTTCCCTTGACATCCCATCTGTATGTGTTTAATTTGTTCCAGGGGTCAGAGTTCTGTTTGCATTACTGTCACTAGCCATGTCTTTTGACAGGCATTGAGCAAAATTCAGAAAGGAAATCTCTTTGCTGAAAAATATTTATTTTGAAGAGACACATTGTGTTGGTTTTCATCTTAAAATGAAAACAAGCTCCCAGGGAATGATGGCTAACTTCTCCTCAGTAAGCCATCTCTAGATTCACATGGATGCCTTTTACTTCAAGTAACAGCTGGTGGGTGATTATCGACAGTGAGCTGTGCTGTACTTTTTGGTTGCCACACAGTTTGTATAACATTTAGTGTTGGTTGCCACACAGTTTGTATAACATTCAGTGCTCTATAGTGCACTTGCAAAAAAAGAAGACAAATCTCAAGTTAAAGTATGTATGTATGCCATATGGCTGGCTGTACCCAAAATCACTACCCCTGTTTCTCTGCAGTCAAAGAGAATATAAAAATTGAAAAAAGACTCCCTGAGTTACTGAAATATTTTTTGTATTTTTAAACCAATTTTCTCTTAGGGAAACTATAATAGAAGAATATAGTGTTTTTAAAGATTCAAGTGTTACTGTGTAAAAAAAAAAAGGATAATTTTGAGGCCACAGCTTCTGATCTAAACATTTTCCACAGTTTCTACAATAATTTGTCATGACATTAAAGTGTTTGAGCTGACAATACTCCAATATAAATCTAGCTGGATTTTTCATCCAAAAATCAGCCATGTGTTTCCTTGGTATCACTGTTATTTGTACCTTAGTTGGGCTCCACTAATATTTCTGCTGTGATGGGAAAATGCAGCAACCGAGCATCTTGTTAAATGACAATGAAATTTCTCTGTGAGGGTGTCTGTCATATCCTTTGCCTAAGAGTCTGGAAAGGCATTTACTGACATGGAAATTCTTAAACTGGCATTCATTTATCACATCGCACTTGAAAAATATATGAGGCCTTCTGGCCTGTGGCCTTGTTGCTTTTATTTGTCACCATTTAATTGGTTTCGTCATGCTTTCAGTTTATTATACTGACAGCAAATGGAGGCACATTAATAGCTTGATGTGGAGGAATTTTAGTCAAATACACATTTTTGTATAAAGTTCCCCTTTTTTCAACATAAAGCTTGTCACATCATCAAGGGAAGATGTCTTTGCTATCTTTTCTTTTTACTGAAGAACCCATGCTGGATTTGTTTCTTACATGAGGAAGCCTCTGTGCCTAACAAGTTTGGCCTTTGGCAGTAGAAGACAATCTAATACCCTCTCTCAAGTCCAGTTTCCAGTTGGTCTTAGTTTCTTACTCAGGGTTGGTTGGTTTGTTTGTTTATTTTTCTATACTCAACCATTGATTTAAAGAATCATTTTTTTATCTTTCTGTATAGTCTGACAATTGCCAAAGGTTTTCCTCCTATTTCTCTGCGTTTCTCCCAAACACCATCCGGTTACTGAAATAAACTGTTGTAGCCATTCAACCTATGCTGTAAGCTCTCATGTGAGAGGAAAGGTTGGTTCAACCTTCTTCCTACTTTGATTTCCTAGGTGATTGTGATCAGAAGGGTCATTGTTTTCCTGAGCAAACAAACCAGCTGATGCAGGAGCCAGTCAGGCAACCCCAGCAGGTCTGGTTACACGAGAGCATCCTTACATTCCCATTTTCCCTGTAATTCAGTCTGAACATCACTGCTTACACGGGTTGTGGAAACAACTTTCTAGTTATTCTAGACTACTTTGTGAGTCATTCCTCAGTCTTGGCTCACAGTATGGTTAGAAGAGAAGATTACTTGCCATGTGATGGGATTTTAAAGCTTTTGATTTCTTTTTTCAGTAACACTCCACGTGGTCTTGCAAGG
>NW_008236184.1:2821280-2837352 GCF_000691975.1 Corvus brachyrhynchos
GGGAAAGAGGGGGATTTTGCTGATTTCTTTGTCTCATACCTGAAAGGCTCAGGAGGAGAATCTAACAAAGTCAGTCCCTTGTGCTATACTGTTACTGTAAGGATCTGCAGAGAGCTGGTAATATATACAGTAAATAGAGGCCAGAATGTTCCTATTTTATTCCCAGATTTATTGAAATTGTGGAGATGAATGAGGTATCAAAAAGAATTGCCACAGAAAGAAATTGTCTGAATTTTAATCAGGGTCAAATCATTGAGCACAGCTGTGACAGATGAATGCAAAATTTAGTAAAGTATCTATTGTGAGACTGTAAATTAGATGTCTCAAATAGTTGACATACTACTTAGCAATGTAATCAGTCTGGGTTAAACACTTGCACATAAATTATTTTTGCGAACGGTTCCTTGATATACAAATGATGAATTCAATTTTTGGAAGAGATAGATGCTTTGTCCTTGTTGTTCATATTTTTGGAAGAGGTTAAAAAGCACTTGTTTGTAGCAGTAAGGGAGTTTGTTTTGCCTTGAAGGAGTTATTACTAGATTAGAAGCTGCACAGTTATGTAAACTTTTGAAACAGCTTTCCTACTTTTGTTGCTGGAGAAATTCAATGGTTCTGGTAGCACATTCAAATGAAAGTATAATCTGTGATCTGGGAGAGCAATTTTTAAAAAGGAGGAAGAGGAGAAGAAGAAGATTTGAAGATGTGTTTCTTCAGAACTGTTTTTATTAGGGGCAATAATATCAACTCAGACCTCATGATGGAGGCAGACATGCCAAACTTCTGTAAATTAACACACACCTTGTGTGCCAGTAGCAATTTCTTAATGTGTTTATAATTTAAAAGCATGTTGTTCAGAATATACAACAAATAGCATGGTGCAGTGCTGGCCACGAGAGCAACCCACACTGGTGGAGTCTGAAAGAAGAACTCAATGCTAGAGAACATCCAGTGCATCTGAAATGACCACAGAATGCAGAAGCTGCAGCTCAGCTACACAAGTCACACGGGTGCCACTGTGAGTGTGGCTGTGACTGTAAATGTGCACTGTCCAACCCCAGCATGAAGGGATCTGGCAGAGACTGGGACTCACTGACAGCATCTATAGCCAGCTACATGACTCATGCAGGCATTTATAATTAGATGAGAATATTTGATAAAAGCTGGGTATAAAACCTGCTACAGCAGCATCATAAAGATGCCAAGATGAATATCAGTCTTATGTTAAATACAAATTATAAGGAAGCATGAAATTATCCTCTGTTTTATGCAAGCGCTATGTGCAGAGAAAAGTACTGGTAGCTGCTGCTGCTGTTTAACAAAAGCATGGCAGCAAGTCTTGGAGTGTCCAGAATACGAGATTTTTGGGGCCTGTGCCAACCAGCAGGGAACAGGGTATTGTGTGTGTTTCTAAATACAGTATGAGGTTAGAATAGGTCCAGAAAACAAAATGGTTAGACATAGGAAACATGCAGTAGGATAGATAATCAATCCTAATACTTACAGCTTAATCTTTGGGGAGGAGTAGTATGTGCCCTCACTTTCAGCAAGAGAGGAAACTGATGGGCAAAATTTATCCTACACACATGTAAACCATGATGTTCTTGCTTCAATATTGTACCATACAGAAAAAATATACGCAAGAATCTGTTCTTCTGCCTGTGTCATTACTCCATATCCCAATGTGCAGTGCTGCTCAACCCTTCTGCTGAATTTGCTGTAGTTTATATAAATGAGACATCAGTATCATTTATGTCTTCTGACATTAAGATCTTTCATTCCTGTTGTAAGAAGAGAAACTCTGGTGTTTGGTTTGGGGAAAGCATTCCTAAAAAATTAAAATGCAAATGAACAATATTAGCAGATGGGGTTCTACAGTATCATGAAAGGAAGGCAATTTTCCCAAAGGATAAAAAACTGCCAAAGGGCTGCTACAGTTCAATTATCTTGAATTAGGTACTCTTCTTCAATAAGATAATGACTTTTTGTCTTTTGATGTGTTCTGGTAAATCCCTCAGTCCTTTAAATTAACATTGAAATTGCAGGCAAACAAAAATTTAATAATGTCAGTTATTAGTGATATGATTTGCTGTCTGTGTCCCTTCCTGGGCCTGTTGTCTGTTTGCTTCAGTGAGAAATAACTGGGTATTTTCAGGTGTTAACCTAGCAGTTGGTGAGTCTTTAACTGTTAGAAATAAAAGATCTAAATTCAGCAAATTGTTAAAAATGGTTGTTATTGCTCATAGACCAAAGTTGTTTAAACATCTTAAAGAAAATGCATATGGAAAGTTACTGATTAAATATTTTTACATCTCAGAATAATGTATACTAACAGCCTGGTCCTTCAGTCCGTTACAGCTGGAGTGTTTGTGCTGTACTGTAGCTATTGGTGTTACAGGCTTTCTGCTGATAACGAGCTTGGTGTCCTATGCAAGGGACATTGTCCTGTGGCAGTGCACTGGACAGAAACTGTACCAGCCCTGGGTTCAGTTCTTCCTGTAGCTCTGCAGGTGAGTTGCTGTGTGACTCTGATGTCTCGATTTTTATAAGAAGTACTACACTGAAGCTGCTGAAAATGTGTATCTTCAGAGACAAGACTGAGATTTTCGTTTATCTTTGCCTTCATAGCTGTTTATATTACTTGTAAAGCTCTGTGGTTTCTGCACTGCAATGGATGTCTGCCCTGCTGTCCATGCAGAGGTTGGCATGGTGAGTTTGGGTCTCCTTTACACAGATTTTCAGTAATGCAAGTGGAAACAAATGCTGCAGCATAAAAGCATTTGTAGCTGACACCTGGCAGAACCAGTGGCACATCTCTCAGGTAGCAGATCAATCTGGCACTCAGTCCATTTGTAGCCTCCATAGTCAGCTTGTGTAATTACATGTGCCCATTGTTACTTTGTTTCACTCAGAGGCTGTTGAAGTACATCTTGTACCCGTACATCTTGTCTTCTGTCCTTCATCCTTTGGAAGGTTTTTTACATAGGGAGGTAAAATAAATAAGAAGCTAGGCCTTGCATATTTTCATAGTTAGGGCTTAAGACTCTATCTGGAGCTTTCATATGGGAAAATGTAATAAAACTTGGAAACACTGAAGTTCATCTGTTCCTGGTCAGGCAATATTAAAGGCAAATGTTCCTTCAATGGTTTTTTCTTTACTGCCTCATTTTAATTAATTAATGAGTCAGATATAGCTGAAAATCTTGGAAATAAATGAGAGTCTCTGGAGAGTTATTGACAGATGGCATGTATGGAAGTTTTGTAAAATAATTACTGGCAGTCTGTCTTCAGCAAAGACAGGTTGCAGTGTTGCTGTGCCAAGAATAAACAAGCAATTTTTTTTTAATTGTAGCTTGTTGCATTTCAGAGTAAGAGCTGTTATGAGAGGTTTGTATAAATGCTTTCTGTATAGTTCTGTAACACATGCCTCACCAGGCTGAGTACAATCTGACTAATCAGTCATTCCTAATTTAGCAGTGTAATTTTGCTAAAACAGTATGTTCTGGTGTTACTGACTTTGTTTGCCATTTTCACAGTTGAAGAACAGCTGAGCATCTGATGAATTGTGCCCACATTACAATCTCTTGCAGCAGCCAATGACAAAAGTCATAGCCAGGGGCACTCTCACCTTTCTGCCTAGCTCGTAGTTCTGTAATCTTGTAGTCCTGATGCGCTCCAGGAGACTGTTTGCCCTTATTACAGGTCTCCTGCAGAAAGCCTGGCCAAGAGAATTTTAGGTAGCTCTTCTGTAGGGTTTAACTTCCTCTGTCAACCAAATCCAAAATGCATTTGACCTGGTGCTCACTTGGGGCAAGGGGGTGAGAATTGTCAAAAGGAAGGACAGAAACTTCATTGAATATTTACATGGCTACCATCGCAGCATTTCCAGAATTTGTGTGTTCACATATGCTTCTTTCAAGTGCATGTGTATATGAAGAGAAATAAAGAGAAAATAAAACTATTTTGGATACAATTAAATAAAATCCTATTTCAGTAGTTAGAGCCTATTTTGGGATTCAGCACTTCATCACTGTTAAGTATATAAGACTCAAGTGCAACAAAAATGTGCCTGAATACGTCTGGTATTCAGACTGCAGAAACTGTGTATTTTGGGTTGCCTATGTTAAAATGGATTCAAGTTTTCTGCATATCTTAGATACCCAAAGTATCTTAACAGAGAAAATGTATAGCAAGGCTTGCATTAAACCTTTTAGGCTGAGGACCAAATCTCCCCAGCAGACTTACTGTGTACTGCAGCTTTCCATTTGTAAAAGGGGAGGAGTAGAATAGTGTGAGACTAAACATACTTAAGGTTATGACACGTTCAGTGGCTTGTTAATAGATGCATGAGTTTTTAATCACTGAATAGTAGAAGCTCCTTAGAATACTACATAATAGCCTTAGCAAAACTTCAAAAGAATCATCCAGATTCAGGCCATGTGTCCTTACGGGATCTGTATGTGTGTAAATGTATACCAAGTTCTCATTGATTTCTGCCTTATGTGAGAATTTTATGTCTTGGTCATCAGAAATACAGGTACCCTGTGCACCTAATGAGCTTAAGATATTAATTTAATTGTTATTTTCCCCAAGAAAAGAAGAAGGCTAACTTGACGAACACACAGTATTGACCTTGGTGTCACTATTTAAGAGAGAACTCCACTATGACATTTTGCTTATCTCTGATGTGAAATTGCATATTCATCCATGCTCTAAGGAGCTGACAGAGAAAAAATCCCTCCGTATTTTAGACATCTTGGTTCAGGGGCTGCTGAGCAGCAGCAGCACATCTTGCTGTTTGAAATTATTTATTTTCACATCCTTTTCATTATTCAATTCTGATGGTGCTTAGAATGTTATCTATCAGTACAGTTGGATCTTCTGATTTTAACCTCCAGATGTCAACTTGCCTTTGCAAACCTGTAGTAGTAGCAATATATAGAAGTATACTTGTCAGCTTAAGAAACCTTTAAGGCTAGCTGGAAAATGCAGAGTTGGTGATCTGGCTCAGTGTAATTCACAAATAATATGACTGAACAGAATTTCTGCTGGTTGGATTTATCTGGTTTGCAACCTGAATAGTAAGTAGAATGAAATCATAATAGTGATGCCCCTAAACAGGCATTCTTGAGATTTAAGACATATCAATTTTCATTATTTGTAAGAAATTCATGTCATAGAATGTTGTGGCCTGACATGTTTGGTTTTCTGATGTGCTGCACTCATGTTATTCCTAAATAAAAATGAACTTGGCTTCATACAGCCAAATCACAAGCCTTCAACATACTTATCAGACGCTGTTCCTTTTGATACGTTCTTCCCTAGTTCACTTCTGTCCTGCTCCCATGGGAATGTTCCCCTCATTGCTGGCTGAACAGCAGCAATATTCACGAGCCAGGAATGCACCAGGAGATTGATCCATTGCACTCAAAACCCTGCCCAAAGATGAGCATTCAGCAGGGGTGTAAGAATGTATTTACTGCAGTTTCAAGTAAGCAAAGACGCTCCGTTGCTCAGTGTTTTAGGTAAAAAATAATGCAGCTCTCCATGGGAAATTATTTTAACTGAGTTGCCATCATGAGGTAAAAATTTCCTGCCTAAAGAGTCTTACTAAGGCTGGGAGAGGAGAAGGGGGGAGAAGAAATTTATGGGCAGTGAGTCTCTTACATAATGATACCTGTTATGTTGTTACTTTCTTTTTGTGGGAAAATCTTTTCAGACTCAAAACTCTGCAGAAGAAATAGGCTGTTGTACCTCAAGCAAGTACAGAGTCCCATAACTGCCATTTCTGAAGCATTTGGGTACTAAAGAATTTAGAATTCAAATGTGTAATTTCAGTATGTGTTTAAAGTATTAATAAATTACTTTGCAGTTTTGTACCAAAATAGGCTTCTGTTGTGAAGCAGAGATTTCTAATATGCAGCTATAAATTGCTGTCTTACAGTCCTTATGTCCTACAAAGTTGCACTATCAAAATTTAATAGGATTTATATGCTGTGAAAACACAAGAGCCTTCAAATTCAATCTGACTCTTTATAAAAAGCTGATGGAAGGAAAAAAGTCTTTCCTCTTATCTGGCTTCACATTCACTGCTTTGAAATTTAAGTATGAAACAATCACCTGAAATGTTTTAAAGCATCAGCAATTACAGTAGCATTTTATATCTATCAAATCTTCTGTTGATATAATCTCTTGTTATATAATATGGTCATTAGGTGATAGAAATAGAAAGACTTGGTGTGTTCTGTACTGCTGTGCCCTGTTGTTTCCAACTGCTCTGTGTACTTCTTTTGGCTGGGAGTAAAGGAACTTCAGCAGGGTGGTCTGTAGTGTTCTGTGGCACTGTACAGGCACTGTGGTAAAACTGGCACAGCGTTGGGACTTGTGTTCCACACGTACAGCATAGTGTCATACCAGGGATTAGTTTCATATTTCATGTGTATGCAATCTGCATGCACTGTTGAACACTAACTGGCTTTAGAATGTTTAAATTCATCATTCAAAATGCAATTTTGCCCTTTCGTGTCTTAGAGCCAAAATTTGGCTGAATGAATTGGAACACTTCTGCCTAATTTATGAGTTTTATGTGTCACCTAAATGAAGAAGGGATATGAATCATGGATTAAATGTCGCCTGTCTTCCTCCATCATTACCAGATGTGTTTGTGCCTGTGTTTGTCAAGTTAGCACTAATGCACAAGTGAGGAATGAATGGGATCCCTGCACTTTGTCCTGATCTGCAGACTTGCTGGTGGGAATAAAGAAGTGCAAGACTAGCAAAGTTTCAGCTATCCTGGATTATGGAGCTGTGCAAAAGAACCAGGTACCAGTCACTCAAAGATAGAGCTGGAGGTTTCCAAAAGACTAGAAATGCAGTCCCAGAGCATTTGCTAAGAGCAGCAGAAGATGCCTATGTAGTCTGGAAGGCATGAAGTGGCTTCAGGGCACCTCTGTGTAACAGAATGAGGAGTGACTCATTCAGAATAAAGTTTGAAGGGTGTGTTGGAATTCTGAATGAGAAAAAAATTCTTATTAAATTGGTGCATGCGTGTTTTGATTGAAGAGTGAAAAGTTTTTGTTGTGCTTAGTCTGTTTTCTCAAATTTCTACAAGCAAAATTCAGATTGATTAGGAATCATTAGGAATGATTCATTAGGAAGTGTACACTGGAAATATTGGATCTATAAGAAATGCAGGAGACCACCTTAATGAATGGAAGTTGTGCTCTTAACAATGAGTAACTTCAGCTTTTCCACAGGCTTGGGTTTTTTCCTTTTTGTTTTGTTTTGCTGCTTCTTGAAGTGTGAATTAGCACTGGATTGATACAGCTGCCCCTTCAGAGACATCTTTCTTAGTAACACACCTGGTTAACTATAGTGCAAAAACTAGGATTTAATTTTAAAAAGAAAGAAAATCTGTCACAGCTGTGAGTACCTATTGATTGAGGGTAACAGTACCCTCATGTTACTATGGGAGAGTTACCACAGGAGATTTCCCCGATTTAGTCCATTAGTCAACCCTGAAATGATTTCTCACAGTAGGGCAAACCTTCCCCAAGATAGAAAGAGTGGAAGTCTTGACCCCAAATGAATCTCTCTTCTGGATCCAAAACAGACAGTAGGGCATTTGTTCAGTTATCTCGAGTCTTTTATGGGCTATTGGGTTTCTAACTGCACTTTCTCATGCTGTGCGCTGCACTCTTCATGCCCAGTGTTGACCCCCATCCCTTATCTCTGGAGCTTAGGGCACTACACATCAAGAACACACTTTTCTTAAGGAAGGCAAACACTGCTGAGTCACTGTTTCATGCTAGTGACTGAAACCCTCAGATAAAAAAAAATAGGACAGGAGTTAGTGGCCATGTGGATTATTAAAATCGAAACAACTGTCTGCACATTTTGGCTAGGTATTTCTTATATAATCAACATTTCTGCAACTAAGCAATCCTATTTTTCTTGAGGTACAGAACCCTTGTGAGTGAAACAATGTTCTCAATCATAACTGTGTGCCACAAATGTGGTATCAGATCTCTTTTTTATTAACTTTCCTTGTGCTGTACACAAAACAGTTAAAAATATTATAATCTTTCCCTTTGAAAATGCAGTCAAGTACCCTTTTGTAAGCTGTTAATAATGTTTTAAAATATATTTTCTAAAATGTATTTTGGAGACATTGAAATCAGTGATGGTTACTTTTTTAGACAGATGATTTTTCTTGAAAATTAAAATTTTGTAGAACTATGAATTTATAGAAGTACACTTCCCTTGCACTAAATAATCTGTTTTCACCAGTGAATTTTATTTCTCAGTCCTTAAGCTTACAGATAACAAGTTAATATGTGTAAATAAGTGAAACATAGATTATGTTGTAAGTGTGGCAGCAGTGGAGGGAAGACAGTCATTTTTCTGAAATTCACTGTTGATTAGCACTGGTGAAGGATAAAAGGAAGTATGTCAAATCAAGTGGGTTTTATGTATTATTTAATTGAAATCATTTTACCCCAACAGGTAGGTATTTGTCTTTTGCTGACAAGAACATCCAGTCACTCTTCCATTGATTTTCCTTGGACACATCAATATGGCTCTGCTGATACAAGCAAAAGCAGCTCATTATCCTCTCTTGCTCTCTCCAATTCATCACTCAGGGCAGTCTTGCCCTTGTATCACTTAATAAATTTCACCACACCACCCTGAAGGCTCTGAGCACACAGGGCTGCGCCATATCTCCTACCCTTGGATCTGTTTATTGGCACAAGCATAAGCACACTGGACTCAAGGATTGCCAGCTGTCTCTTTGATATAGCCCCTCATCTGTCTTTAAAAATAGAGAACTACTTCTCTAATTTTGAGAACCATGTTTTTTCTTGTCAACCTTATTGTGACGTTAAATTGTCATTTTGCAGTCATTACTTTACCTGATAATCCAAAGATTTTAATATGCAATGTAAGATTATTCTATCTCCCGTCTTTGAATTCAGAAAGCAAAAGGATGAATCTTACCACAACTGCACTTGACAGAAATTGCTCTGTTGAATGTCTGAACATGGACAGCTCTGAGAGTATACATTACTGCTCCTTTTTAAAATTGTATATTTAAATTTGTATAAGCACAAAGGATCTTGCATTCAGTTGTGATAAGGCATAATACCTTGTCCAGATATTGCCTAAATGTTTGGGCTAAGGTTCAGGGGCTTATTAGACAACAGGAGGCATTCCCTTCTAATGCTGTGCAGTGTGAAAGGAATCAGTTCTGTGACCAACTGGATTTCCCACATTGTATCGCCATAAATACACACGTCGTAATGTCTTTCCCTATGACTTTGACTCAGCTGGAGTTCTAGTTTCAGTTATTGTTGTCCAAAAGCTTGTCTTTGGAACAGACTATTTTTTTTCAACAGATAATCTGGAAATTAATGTAACAGAACAAATATAATTAAGAATGGGGTAACAGAGTTTTGAAAGAGTGATACTTTATATTCCAAAAGTATCCTTTCAAATGATCTACGGCAATCATGTTTATTTTATCTCTTGGCAAAATATAGTCTGTATTAATGTAGAATCAATGTGAACTGTGAGATCATCAACAGAATGTAGCAGTTATTGAAGTGGCACCATAAGTCAGTAAAACAATTCTGGTGTATCAGTTCAGTATAAAGCATGCATGAGATGGATTCACAAATGAAACAAAATTAATCTGGGCAACAAAAAAAGCCATGAGGAAGTGAAGAAAGTATAAACTGCAAACTAATTCATATACCCTGTCAAACCACTCAGAATTCTCTTAATAAATCTCCACAAACTGTACACATCAATTAGTGTTCTATGTGCTTATGCTAGGAGACCTAGTAAATACTTGCATGGTTAATGAACCAAATGAGTTATATTTTCTATTAGTGTTTTAATCTTGTAAGTCTTGTAACCAGCTTGCACTTCACATGCAATTTACGCCACAGTTCATAAATTGCTTTAGAAACTGATACAAACTTCTATCTGCTCTGGAAAATGGCAGAATGTTTTGCATTTTTCAGAGAGGTGTTTGAGATGACAAGGTTTCTTTTCATCTCTGTGTCACATTAAGTCATTGTTTTACCTTTTTTTTTATTACTGTACAAATTTTTGTTGGCTTTGCTATTCAGATCCTTTAATGTTCTCTCCTTTCTCTCTGTCAGCGAGCTGTTTGGATAATGCATTGCTTTATAAAATTCTTTGAAGTAAATAATATTCATTAACACCCTTGTTATGGTATTTGACAAACACATGGCCTTATAGGCCTTATTCTAGCAAAGAGATCTTATTGGATATTAGTGTCTGATAAATATTCTAGAAGTGAAATCAGAGTAATTGATATGTCAAGAGATCTTAAATTTCAGCTCCCTGATTCTTGATATAGTACTTGCCAGTTTGAGCTGAGCCTTTTTAGTGTGCTAAGGTCTCACTTAACTTACATGGTCTTTCCTACAGAAAAATCTTCACTACAGCTCACAGAGCTCCTAATAATAAGAGTAGCAGTACATGGACTTGATGCTACAGAAAGAGGGTTTATACAACCTTCAAGTTACTCTTTGAAAAAAAGGATACCTCCCTGGCAATTGTGTCAACTTGAGAATCAATTACAGCAAACCTCCAGCTATTCCTATTTCATATAATTCTATTTTAGATTGTTAGTATCTAATTTATTCCCTTCACCTCTGGCTCGTATTTATTGATTTGCATTCTGTGCAATCAATATGTCTTTCAGTATGAATCATGTCAGTATTTGTTCTTTTAGGAGTACCATGGTATCATTAATCAGTCTTTCTCCAGGGTGTCCCAGGCACTTGCTGCAGTGTTATGTAAGCTGGATACATGATCAAAATTAGCTTCTGATAAGAGATCACCTCTGTTCCCTGTATTCTTCCCCCAGTTAAGAACAGTTGCAAATTACAACTGCTACCAGCTAAATAAAAGCATAAGTAAAGCTTTTTTGTGCAGCACTTCTCTACTCACATGCAGACTGCTTTCACTGCAGAGGTAACCCAGTGCCTCAACCTCCAGATTCCTTTCCTTCTGTAAAAATAGAGTCTTTTATACCAATTTGTTTACACCTCGACTGTAGTTTTGCAGCAGGGGCTGTCTCTGCTGTTCTGGTGAGTGCTGATGATTTTCAAGGTCACTCCCACTGTACTGGCAGCAGCCTGTGTGGGTACAGGATCTAATGGTGCTGTCTCCTTTGTAGTCTCATTAACGTAGATACAGGGCTTGCTTAAAACTGCCTAATGTTTGCACAAAGTCTAAGTGCCATTCACTTTGAAAGGTAGATATAAACTTAAAGTTGCTTTTTTCAATTCATGACATTGTTAATATTGCTGAGAGGGTGAAGAAAGACATTAAACATAATTGTTTAAAATATTTTGTAAATCAGATTTGAAATATTTTCCAGATCTTTACATGGGTTTCCTCGCAAAAGATGTGATCTGTTGTTTGAATCAATCAATGGTCTCCCTTCAACAGGAATTATGTCAATTATGCTGATGTTTTCATTAATTTTTTGGTATAAAGAAGTTTCCTCATGTCTTATTTGTAGTGGAAAAAATTAATTGTATTTCAACAGTGGCTTTCTAGTTCATGCAAGTTGGGCAGTCTTGCCAGGCTATGCTAAGAGCATCTGCCTGTTTGTTTACAGATTGTCTGGTTTCCTTTAAGTGTTCAGTGGTTTGCACTACTCAACCCACCAGGCCTTTGTTATGGTTCCTTATTTAAAAAAAGGAAGTAGAGTTCTGAGGACTTAGAACATCCTTTCTGTAATAAAACATACTGAGCTGCTTTTTCTAGAATCTATGATTATATGTTTTGTTGGCCTGAAAGTTGAAGCTTTTCCTTCTCACATGTGTTAGCCCAATTAGTTGTAATAGTTTTTGCACTTAAAAACTTCTTTCAACGCTTTGTAAAACAAAACCCAGAAAATTAAGGAGATGGAAAGTTTCTGAATTATTACTGGATGCGAAAAGGTAGAATAAGTGATTAAATATATTTAACACTACGGTCTGCACAGTGAATATTGTGTGGTTGGTAGCAAAACCCATTGTATCTTTGCTGTCATAAATTTCAGTGCTGATGTAATAACACTTGCATGTGAACTCTCCCTTTCTGATTTCAGTTGTGTGATTTAAAATCCAGCAACTTAACTGAACATTTCAGTGCAACTGAACACTGTAATGTGAAGAACAGTCAGCATTAAAGATTACTCTCCAGCCTTGAGCATGCAAAGCAAATACACTTGAACCCCTGGTGTAATGTCAGTGTTGTCAGGGATTACTTCACTAAGTCTAATTCACAAGGAGAAACCTTGAGATGCCTTGCTGTATCATCTGTTGTCATTCTTTTTCTTAGAATGAGCTCCACAGGCCTCATGACCTTTGTACTGTGTTTGTGTTCTCAATACTAAGGTCTTTCTGGGCTTATATTTATTATATATATCATGATCATTTTAGTAGCCTGTTATTACTATTTTGTTTTAAATTTTGTGCTTAAATTATGCTTCAGAGCTGAGAAGGAATGAAGGATTTTGAGATGTGATATGCTGACTGCGATTTCAATAAAATAAAAGATAAAAAAATTAAGTTACTAATTCAGAAGTCCATATTCCTCTTACCTGTGACAGTCAAAAACCAGGTCATTCCTTTGTGTCAAATATATCGATTTGAAATGCATTATTCATTCCTTTTGGTGCTTCTGTGGATTCCTAGTCTCAAAATACCTTTCCTGGGTACAATTATTGTCCATAGATAGCCAAAGTCACACTGTACATGTAATATTTGTTAGCTTATAGCTGTGTAAATGATAAACAGGCATACCAGTCATTTGCATTAGTACAGAGAATCAATTCCTTTTAATAGTGAAAAACATCCAGCCTGTACAATTAAGCTTTCTTTGAAAATGTTAATGTAATTAAACTGCAGGAAAAGCTGTTTGAATATTCCATAAGCCAGCAGTTATTTCAGAAGAATGCACTTATTCTAACATTACACAGATTTAAAAAACAACAACAGCAAGCATTTTTAATGTTGGTGTGGTGTTATTGCCAAACCATTTTTGTACTTCAAAACATGGAAAGTTTAAAGAGGCACTGACTAAAATACCAGTATCTTCAAAGCTGGATGTTACATGCCAAGAATAATTCATGGCACATAAAAATCTCACCTTGAACTGTTTATTAATGTTCCAGATCACCTGAGCTCACAAGAACACCACCTCTTCCCAGAATGCTGTAACATGGGCCAGTTCTTTGGGAGCATAATAATCTATGTCCCACCAAAGATGGAGGTAGGTTTAAGGCTTTTCCTTCTATTTTATTTCTACCACCACCGCACTCTCAGTAATTTGGGAAGGTACATTTAATATCCTGTAGCTGCAGGTGTCCGGGTGTATGATTGTTCTTATGCATGTTCTCCTGTGTGTAACTATTGCTGTTACATTGGTTATTGCTGCTGTATAAATATTGTTCATTTACTGTCACAATAGTCTTGATGTAAGTTGAAATGAGTATGACAAATCTATTCTGACTGAAAGTCGATCCCTGATTATCAGGTTGGGAGCTGGGTGTTGTATGGACTGAGTCAGTATGACCAAGAGCATCACTATTTACCCACTAGGGGTAGTGGATTACCAATGAACATGAAGAATTTGCTTGCACTTCTATTTGCATGTGTTTGATTTCCAAAACAAGGATCTGAACTTTCAGTAGAAGAGTATAACACAGAGTATGTGTTATGAAGACTAGAAGTGTGAGTGTAAGGGCAAGGATTATTTTTTTATAAAATGATAAATGCCTGATTAATCTGAACAGTAGAAACATGGTGGTATTGACCTGCATAAAAGGTAAGAAAAAGTTTGGTCATTACATCTGTCCCATAATGTTGTGTTGCTCATTATGCTGTGAGATGAGTAATATTTCAGAAGTAGCTTTTTTTGGACTCCTACATGGACCAAGTACTCTCAGCATTATTTTTACTTAAAGTATTTTTGATATCTAACTTACTTCTTGAAGACAGGTAGGTTTATCTGTACATCTTCATGCTGTTCTTGCTTAAAATAACCAGCACAGACAAATTCTTTATCCATTTGGTCTCTCAAGTACACTTTACTCAAGACTAGGTGTTATGATTTAACTTTCTAAAAATCTGTTCATCAACCTTTGTTTAGTAGTAACTTTGTATTTCTTTCTGATAACCTCAGTGTTAGTAAAAGCAGTAGCAACAGGATGAAACAGCATGGACTGCAAACTTGCCAATGGGTTACTCCACTGATTTTGAGTTTCACTTCCTGCCCTTTCATGCATTTGTACCTGCAGGGCCTTAGCTAATGATAGATGGCATAATGATAGGTGGCCCTAATGCCACCCTGTGTCCTCAAGTATTTTGAAACTTTTAGGGCTGTATGAGAATCTAATTACTTCTCTTTCACTCTAATGATGATAGCTTGGTATAAATTGTAAAAGGAGCGTAAGTTATGTCTTTTCCTTGACGAGACACACTGTATGTAAAATACGGAGTATAATATTTGAGGTGTCACGCCTTTGCTTACACCATCAAGTTAATCCTTGCTATTTGGAATTTTCCATATATCGATAGTGCAACATATTTTCCTGATGAATAATTACGTGCTTCTTTCTAAACTATGCCCATAATACATAGTGGATTATAAGGAAAGGTGTTAAATCTAAATACCAGCTTTCTCTTTTGACTTATCTATTTGTTGGGATCATAGATGGGGAAGATTGTTCAAGGAAAGTGCTACCCATCAAACCAAAAGCATTACAAAAGGCGTTTCAGCCTTTTTGTTTTCACAGTGGAAAAGAGCCCTATTTATAGCAAGAGTTCAAAACATTTAGTACAGTTGTCAGTAGAACTACATAGTCATGTCTGACTTATCCAAGGTAATGGGAGATAAGAATGGGAGAGAAATTCAGTATAGTACAAATTGTATGTAAATTAGGCTTGTATCTTCAGTAAGTTCAAATTTGAAAAGCCTCTAAGCAGTTTTCTATAGAGAGTAGGTGTGGGCTGCTTTAAATATCAGAAAGCAGAACACAGCCTGATGCAAGTGGCTTCCCTTGTGTGACTGGGAGCAGGGAGGGAAGCAAAGGAAGGACAAGTTCTGGTCCTTTGCTCATCCTAAACTGTGTGTCACTGAGAATGGACTGTAGATCCAACTGCAGCCTCAGACAAACAGGGAAGGGACAAATTATAAGTATTACTGAAGCACTAAATCAAGCATAGAAGAGGATTTATGCAAGTGAAAAAGAGACTTCCTATCACAAAGCTGTTGCTGAAGCTACCACAACAGAATCAGAATCTGTGTCACCGATGGGCCCTTGTGTCTGCTCCACTCTCTTCCGACTGTAACATGTACCAAAGGTGTGCTCCTGTCTTTTAAGTGAATTATAGGAAAGATTAGAAAGCTCAAATCTCTATGCTGATTTTTTTCTTTATTTTGTCATGTATTTTCTTTCTGAAGTACGAAAAAAATTCATTAACTATTAACTAATATTGAGAAAGTGTAGCGGGTCGGGTTTGTAACCGGGCAGAAACACCAATTTAGTGCAGTGGTTTGGTCCAAAATACTCATTGCTATTTACCTTCTGTGAGATAAGAATTAGGAGAAACACAAAGCAGGCACCAAACTTGAAAAAATATAAAGAAATTTATTAACAGACCTAAAAGAAGAAAAAAAAAAATCATACCACACCTTCAGAACCCCCCCCCCACACCTTTCTCCCTTCTCCCACTGACAATGTAAAAAGACAACCCTTGAGATGTTCAGTCTGTTTACCACTTCCATAATAACCTTGTTCAGTCCATTTAGGAAGAGGAGTCTCTCTTGCCCATGCTATGAAAACATTATCACAATGAGACAGCTGCCCGGGTTGGTTCTCTGCTCGCATCATGTGAGAGTCCCCTCCCAACACATGCAGCTTTTCCCACAACTGCTTTCGAGGGTCCAATCTTGAACTACTGGGGTGCAATTTTAAGGTTGAGCCATCCAGAAACAGAAGTTCTCTTCACCCATCTCTGGGAGCATTTCATCTCTAAGAACA
>NW_008236184.1:2837859-2849558 GCF_000691975.1 Corvus brachyrhynchos
CCGTCGTGGTCCCGCGCGCGCCTTGCCCAACACGGGAAACGAGAGAGAGAGCTGGGGGGGGGGGGGGGGTTGTGTATTCTTAAGTGTGGATCACAGAGTCGGTCACAATTTTAAGTGGTTTAAAGAATTGTCCATATTCAAACTGGCCAGCTGATAGGTTCTGTTAGGTCACAGAGGAAGCTGTAAGCACCCCTTTGCAAGAGCATCACTTCCGGGACTATGCTTGCTAGCCCATGACAGAAAAGTCCAGAGGTGCAGCACAGAACCATCTATTTCATCCTCAGGGGATTTCCTTGCTGTCAGGATGTGTGAAGGCCACATTTTGCTTTCACACACAGCATCTCCTCACTGGAATCCAGGGGCAATGTAAATAAGGAAGTGGTTTCATTTTATATTTCATTACTCAGCATACAATTTTAAAATTTTTGAATAACAAGTGGTTTAGCTGTGCTAGGAATCACTGACATTGCTAATTATCCTCTTCATATATATCCTCTGTAATAATTAGTCTTACATGTTCATTTACTGATTACATGGCATCTTCCTATTTGATTGTGTGCTACATCCTCTTGAAAATACTCAAAAATACACGATGTGCTTTCTCACTCAGAAAGGGATCTATTTACAGAGTTATTACAGGCTACATGCTTCTTCTTTGTATTTAAGAAGAGTCATTTTTTGTTTTCTTTTTTTTCAAGAAATATCCCTTTCAATATATAGCTGATCTGAATTCCACTTTTTCATAGTGATAAAATCGCAGAGAACTGAACACATTGGAGTTTGGCATGTGGCCTTTGCTCACTGATGACTGTCCTTTGTTGGTGATGCCATGGAAGTATTTCCATGATAGTCCTGTACTCTGGAGATCCTTCATTTAAGATGAATTTGTTGCAAAGGAACTTGGAATCTAAATAATAAATTGGTCTTAAACCCTCTAAATTAGAAAAATACATAGTTTATTAAGCTATAAACACAGTGTTTGAATTTCTTTGAGTGAGCTAAGGAATGAGAATTTGGAATTAGTTAAAAATGGAGTTGTGGTGTTTCTACCCTGCAAGGCTTCATAGCTTTTCATTTTTAATACTTTTCAGGTAACAAGCAAAATAGAATAGTAAACTTTCCTGATGAATAGTAATTATTATGTAATTATTAATTTCATTTAAAATTTGCATGTGTATCTTTAATTAAAATGCAATATAATGCAATTATGCTATATTCTGCTGGTAATATCTAATACACACAAAGAAGTGCAATTTAAGGCTTAGTCTGGATCTAAATGTTATCAGGACTCCTTGAGGGTAATGCTTTTTGCAGCCAGCTACTCTGGATATTCTTTGCTCTCTGTGAACACTCAGTAACTTGTAAGGCCATGTTTTTCATTCTGTATACTAAAATAAATCATACTGATTCTATTCCTGTCAAAGGGTTTATAATAAGCTCTGATAGATAAAGGAGATCAATATCAGGCTCTCCACTTGCAATCAGCTGCATTTTTGCCTTCTAACAATTTCTGAGCATCAGAAGAAATATTTTCAGTGTTTTGAATCTATTTGAGTGCGGTTGCAAACATTTCTATTAAGTATCAGGTGTGTTAGCCTGCAACCCTTGAGGGAAAGCAGGTGGATACAGAAATAGCTGAAGTTTATTTTCTCAGGAATTGAAATATATCCAAACTATGTGTTTGCTTTACTGGAGAGCAAAAGAAAACAGTTTTGTGACATGATTTTATCTTCAGTGGTCCGGTGAGTTTGAGAGGCATGTTGAAGTGCATAGCTATGCCATTAAATGCCGGGGGGGGAGTTTTGTTTTGTTTTGTTGTTTTTTGTGGGATTTTTGGAAATAAAAGGTTTTGGAAGGAACCAGATTGTGCTCTTTGGATATTACGTATGGGCTCCTGATCTTTTGAGAGGCTCTAACTTTTTTTCTTGAGAACATTAGTTTGTCTATTATTCTATTTGGCTGGAAGAGAGGAAAACTTTTGTGCAAGTTCACCCTCATTTCATCACCACTGCTGTTAACTTCTCTCTGTTAATCTTTGAGTTTTATATGCAAATTTGATCTGAGTACAAGCAAAATAATCTGCTCTGCTTTAGCTGCATATATTCATTCTATGGCTGATGGAACAGCAATTACTTCTCTAAAATGTTTTATTTTGATTAGTGGTAAATAATCAGGCTGTTTCCCAGTGTAGCAAGCGTATGAATCTTGTCATGTTATCATGTAGCTTAAGGGATTGGTTACTTCTCACAGTAGTTGTTTTTCAAACGAGAATTTATTGAATGATCTCTCTCTGAGACTTTCAGACAATTAGGTATCACCAGAGCTCTGACTGGACTCAGTAGGAACTGGAGGCAGCAACTGTGGCAAGAGTTGTGGGATTTGAGATGTGGTTTGTTCTATAGTTCTAACAGTGTTGCAGCTGGTAACAGGCCTGTGCCTCTACTCAGTGCATGGAAGTCACTCACTGGTTACCCAGGGGATGCAGGAACTGCAAAGGGAAGAGAATGGGGGAGTTTGCACCTGGATGATGGACAGCTCTCCCAGTCACCTTTGCAAGGAGGTGTTTGACAGATGGCTTCAGGATCTTTCCAGGTGGGAATTTTGGCCGATTCTCAAGATTCTGCCAACTCCTGCTGTGTCTAGTCCAATTTGTAAGCTTAAATTATTGCCCTGGGTGGAGTGTCCTAGAGAGTTCCTGCTGCAGAAGAGGGAAAATTGAATATAGGTAAGATATTTGTATATAGTCTATAGAAACTGTTTGTGTAGGTGTGAAAATGGTTAAATATAGTTAAGATAGAGGCATTGGATTATGCATGTACTGGAGTGGTTATGTGGGACCATGGTCCAGCTGGATTGTGAAATTTGAGCAGAAGAATTGTCTGGGTAGTCACTCACAATCCAGATGTTAATGGCACTGCAAGGAGCCCAGCAACAGAGGGTCCCAATGCTTCCCAGACAGACACTGGCCATCCTGGTAGAGAGCTCTGGTTCCCCATATCAGTGTTACCTGATTCCTAGATCCTAAACAGTTAATGTTTTCTTTTTAATGACCACTCTGTTTATGGGTGTCAATGCAGCAGTAAGCACCACTGAAACTCAGTGTCCTTTTTTGTCATGGTAAAATTTTATCTTAAAATGGTAAAAATGTTCTATTTTCTCTGTTTCATTTAATTCACAACTAGTTCATAAATTCACTTCTGACTGCAATGTTTGTCCCCACTTCTCTCTCGCAGATATTTGCCGCTCATCAGATCTGTCAGCTCAGCTGCTCAAATGAGCCCTGTCTGACGTGCTCCAGCTAAAAGTGGATCTGAGGGGGCTTTCCAAAGTAGTGATCAGTTAGTGTTTATTGGTTTAATAATTAATGTGACTGTGCTATTGCAACTATGCATTTTTTATTGCCAATTCCATTTTGATAGTAATTGAAGGTGATTTGTATTTTGTCCTGGTAAACAAGAAAGACTCTCTGTTTCCCAGTCTCACTTTGCCAATGTCTGAAATTTCCTTTGTAGACTGTTCATTCCAAAAAGAGAAATAGCTTTAAATAATTATTAGTATAGCTTGAAAAAAAATTTAAAACTTGCTTTAGTTTATCGCTTCTGTCACTTTTATGATGCAGCCTTAATAAATATCTCATAGCTTATTGCTTTCTTTGACTTACTTTGTTCCTAACTCCCAATAAATGAGGCTTTGAGTGATGATGCTGATGGAATAGGCAATGAAAGACTTCTACTTTTTTTTTTTTTTAACCTGCTTGGACATGGTGTCACTTTTAGATGCATCAGACTATGGCAATTACATAGATTTTATTATCAGTGTCATTTTTCCTTAATTTTTTTTTTTTGTCTGCAAGACACAATGGTCCTTTTTTGTTTGCCTCAAATGGTATTCTGTTTCCCACTGAGCTGTAAAACTGGTTTCCAGCTTTCACTTAACAAATTCTGCTTATGTTATTCATGGCTTAAATGGTAGTAATTATTCAAGTGTAAAATAAGTATGCATCCCCTGTGATAGTTTAATATGTTTTACCACTGTGCAGTACTGTCTGTTGATTTATAATGGATAATTATAACCTATTTATATAACCATATTTAACCACATATAACCATGTTTATATAACCTTTATAACCATGTTCTGCAGAGGATGAAATGGAACATGCATTGGGGGTATGTGCTTTATGATGATTATGCATCCAGAGTAACAGCAGAGAATAGGAATAAATGTGGTTGACTGGGAGCTTTTTACAGCAAGCAAATATCTATGGAGTGTTTGAAGCTGATTTTACTTAGTGAAATTCCCTAGAAAAAGTGAATGATACCACACATGAAAATGTTGCCAAATCTAGGGTGTTCATATCTTACATGTGAAGGGAATTGTCTCCAGAGCTTTTATTTCTGCTTCTGCTTGGGCTAAGAAGGAAAGAAACCAGTGACAGACTTTCTGTAAGGCTCAAGATGGAGTAGGCACAGATGACATGAGTAGGATGGCCCGATTTCATGAGGGTAGCCCTGGACTGAGAACCACTATTTGATACCAAGCTATTTGTGATGTAGCAATTGCATTTGGTTTTCCCCTTTTCAAACATCAGTGCCTGCGGCCATACCCTCCAAAGGGAGCCTTTGTGCTCTGTAATCCTGAGCCATCAGCATAGTTCCCAACACCTCACCAAGACAGATTAAGAAAGATCTTGTGACATAGCTCATGTGTTCTACTGATGGGGAGACTGTTGGGACTAAAATCCTTGTTTCCATAAATCCCATGCTCGAAGACTGGATAATTTTAAACCACAGTGGAATTTCTGTGGCTGAACTAGGGGAGTGGAGCCAAACCATACCACCTGCAGCATCATCTCTAGATATTGGCTATACTGATAACAAAATATGTAGAGATGTGGATCTTGTCCTAAGCTTCAGCAGCAACAGGCATTTTTACAGCCTAAATGCTGTGTCTTTTGTTGGGAATCTCGTCTTTGTGGTAACCAACCAGAGCAAAACCCAGCAGCTTCCATTGGTTTTTCCAAGCCAGGCGGGCTAAGGTTCAGTTTGTTTCCAAACCAAACACAAGAGATGTGAAAGGCAACACTGAGCAGATGTAACTCCAAATGGGAAATTTGCCTGATTCTGTGTGTACATGGCATATTAATAGGAATATTCTGTTAGGAAGAATAGAGGAAAAATAACTGAGGTTTTTCCTGTGTGTATATTAGAAGAGAAGCTGGTCTTTGCCCAGGTCAGTTCTACTACCTACCAAGGCACAGAGTTTAGAAAGTGGTTTTCTTGTGCGCAAATGGAAAGATTTGAATATAAACAAAAGGATTGAATTAAAATAAATACATGGTAATCATTTTTTCTCCCTGCATAGTTAATAATAATGCTGCTAGTCATGGTGCTGATGCGTTCAGAGTTGCAAATTTTTAACTAGGGCTGATGAAGATTATTTGGTGCATCCTGGGTTTAGCATAAATTTCCAGAATATTGGGATACACTGATCATTTATGTGGTAGGAAAAGAAAATACTGCTTTTGACTTTCCTTGTGTTTCCCTAATGCACATCTGTAGCATAATGATGAGATGTTCTGTGTGTGCCTGTTTGTGCTGGTTTCTTACAAAGAACAGCAGCTTGAGGGGCTTATCAATATTAATATACCTCTGCAAGTCTGTAGTTTCTTTCATAAAACGAATGCTTACAGTAAGAGGTTTGGATATAAGCTTTAAAAGAAATATATTTAGATGCAGAGAGAGAGAAAAGGATCATTAAAGGTAATGTCCAGTGTATGTTTGCGTATATGATATGTATACATGCATGCATAAATATATATACTCACATAGACACGTGGGTGTGCAAATTTGTTCTTTGCTGTCAAAGTGTAAAATTAAAGCCCCAGAGTATGTTTCTTAAACAGCTGATGGAATTCTCCAATATTTTCAGGAGAAATATATAAATGATGCTCATGTATACATCAGTATCAGCCAAAGATTTAGTTCATAGTCTTCAACAGGAATAATTGAAAAACAGTTTGATGATATTGTAAAATTGCCATTCACAGGGCTGACTATAACATGGGGTTTCTTTGTGCTTAATTGCCTAGAAGGGATTTACTCTGTTTTAATCTTATCTCTGTCTTCACAGCTAGATGCTCTCTGGAAAAAGTAGTGTGGGGTTTCTGTTTAACTCTGTTTCTTGCTGAACTTTGGAAAAGACTTCACAAACTTTGTCTTGGGCTCTGAGATAGCCCATCTTAGTTGGGAATTTTCTTGAAAACATTAGCCAAGAATTCTTTCTGCCACTTCTTTGGAAAGGATGCAGAGACAGCACAGCCACTTCTGGAACTGATTATCCTTGTGTTATATGTAGCCATTGCAGTCAACCATTATACTTTAGTAACCAAGTGCATTATTTCCTCAGGTCTCTGCCAACTAGTTGCAAGCAGTTCAACATGAAGAGGTTACTGTACTATTCAAAGTTATAGGAAAAATTGTTTTAACTTGACAAAAGGGGAAAAAAAATTAAACCCTTGCTCCTTATTTGTCTTTTCAAATAACTGTGAATCAAACAGGCTTTTTCTCATAATGTCCCTGCAAAGATATCATTAGATTAATTGTTTGATTCCAAAAGTAGAGATAATATTTATAAGAGGGAAGAAAAGAAGCAAAATCCTGGTTTATTACATTTTACAGTAGTGGGGGAACAAAACCATGAATGTTTCAGCTGTGATCCAGAAACCAATGAAGAGGTACTGCAGTTGTGCTAAAATGATGTGGTGCTGCTCATGTTCCTGGTATATCGCTAGGTTACTGCTTTGACGTTTTCTTGTTCTCTAAAGAAAGGAGTTCATATGGGGTGAATTATTCTATAGTGTGTGTTCCCTTGTTCATCTCGAAAATTATGGCCTATTACTCTTAAACTAGAGGGAGAAATTTTGGTAAAGTACCTTCAAGATTACTAGGAAAAGTATTATATCCATGTTTTTGGTGTCTGTATGAATACTTGTCTCCATTTCCAGTCAGATTTATATCCTTGTGGTCTAAATCAATAACTATATTCACTTGATGGATGGTTCCAGCAGTGCACAGAGCCCTTGTGCTCAGTGTAAGCAGTTTACAGATGGAGCAATGTATAATACCAGGAACAGATTGAGGGTACTTGACTCTTTGGAGTTGTGAAGCTGATCTCCACGGCCTCCTATAGAAACGGGAGAGACTCCTCCACAGGACATTTCCAAGCAGCTTGGTGAGTCAGCCCTCATGTTGAGCTTTCCCTGGAGAAGGTCAGCATTCCATTGCAACTGTGAGGAACTGCACTGGCTGAGGACCAGCAGGTCTCTCCCTGAGTATGTGCCTATGGACTCATCCCTTCCATACAGAACAGGATACTCTGGTTAGATACTTCCACAGGGAAGGATGTTAGAATGAGTTCTCTATGGAGAGGAGGTGCAGTCTTCATTTATAATGAAGGTAAATCCAGACGAAAGAGAGCATGTCATTCAAATAAAATAATTTGTTGTTAGAAGTCTAAGTTGATGCAAAAATGACCTTTGTGCCTGCTTTAAGTACAGCTTACAAACAGAGCACATGTTTGAGAGGCTGCAAACAGTAGGAGTCAGCTGAGTTGGTTTAAATGTGCATTCCTCCTGCTGTGATAATTAGTAAAAAGCTGACAGAGAATTAAGCATGAGGGGTGTGTTTCTTAAACATTAACTTTTGGATGAAGCATAAATAATGAAGCAAAATATGTCCATAATTAATATTTTGTCATTCCTACAGTTCACTGAGTATTAGATCAAACTGCAGGAGCACCAGAATATTAAATAGTTTGTTCTGCTCTTTGAGGAGCTGATACCAGATTTCTGTTCACACTCCTTGTTTTTGAGACCATAATGCAGACCTATTTAGAAATGCACAAACATTGAAGAATTCAGCTTTAATGTAGTATTGGGAGTTAATTAAGAATTATCTGCTGTTCACAAACAGCCAATTTTAGAATTATCTGGCAGAAATGCAGATTAAGTACTTGGTTTTCAGAGTAATAGCGAGGAATATGTCTTCTCTGTTGGCATTTTGAAATATTATGCAAGTCTGTCCAGGTTTTATCTGGGATAGAATCAGATTTTTTATTAAATGGTAGATAAGTGTACGCATTCTGTAATGGTGAAAAGGGATCTGAACTTTAATTCAGAAAGAATAATCTGAACTAGCTCTATGAATAAATAAAGGCACTTTGCATGAGAATGCTATAGATACAGACTGAAACTATATAAATATAAAAAGACCTGAAATACTTTTTATATAGTAGTAATTGCTAAATGCTTCTGTGTTACTCAGAAATTGATGGTATGTGGATGCTCATCACAGGAGAGGAACTTCAGTTTACATGATTTAAATCAAATCAGGGGAACTGTAAATACAGAGTCAAAATGTTTTCAATCAAATCTCTAAACAGGTGTGCTTTAAAAGATTTTTTATTTATTAAAATTCCTTTGCACCTCATTAAACACCAGAACAACTTTTCAGTGTTTGAAATAAAATTATTTAGAGTAAGAGTAGCTGTTAGAGGTAAATACAAAGTTCTGTCTGCCTTTCCCACCCTACCAGGGAGCAGTGACCCTGCTATCAGAAGCCAGCCAGCAGTCCCATGGCTAAGATGTTCCTGCTGTCCTTCTGTGCTCTCCTGGTCAGGACAGAATGGGCCCTTCTGTAGCCTTGTTACCTGAGGGGAGGGGGACCTCTGATCCTCAGTGCACAAAGAAAAGAGAATATAGAGACTTAACAGGCTGTGTATGCAGCAATGTTAATTATCCTTCTGTCTTCTAAATACAGCATTTGGGAATTGATAAATTAATTCTGGGGGCAAAAAAATGTGGCCCTACAGTGTTTCAGGGACAATGCAGCTGAGAAGCTGTGTTTTCTGTTAAGGTAATTTAGCAAACAAGTTTAAGCTCCTTGATCATTATATGGGACCCCATGCTGATCAAAGTGGTACAGTCTGGTCATTTATTACAGCAGTGGCTTGTGTTGCTTTCTGTAATGTTTAATATTGGGTGAGTTCAGGTCATTAAAAGAACATAGTAACCTTGGATCCACATCTCCAGTTTAGGTTCTAATAAGCAGGACACTGTCTTGGAGAGCTTGGCAGCTTGAAATCTGTTGCAAATGAGGAATCTTTAAAGTGCGTTTCTCCATTTGCAGCTTTGTAGATCATGCCTTGCAGCTCTGATACCAAATCATACTAATGAATTGAATCTTTCTAACATGATGTCAAATTCTGTTTCATTTTTTTCTTGCACAGGGTGAGATGGTTGCTTTTTCAATAGCAAACAGAATGTAAGATCAAAGAGAGCTCTATGACTCAAATGTTCCAAGTATTGATACTGTGCATTAATCCATCCTTGAAATAATCTTTGCATCTGTAAGAGTTACCAAACCAGAGGCAGAATTAATTAAATGTCAGCTCACTCAGGTGGCTTAATGGAATATTAGAAAGAAACATGCCTTCAAAGCCCCAGTAAAAGCATGCAACTTTCGGCGTGTTGTGTTCATCCCAATTTTAGTTGTATGATGACAGCACCTAGTGATGCTGGTCCTAGTGAAATGTGGTGTCTGAGGAAGCTCATATTAAAGCACAACACTTGCAGTGCTGTATGTGTGGAGGAACCACGAAAGACAAAGGCTGGGAACACCTAGGTCCTGCAGTGGAGAACATGTTTTAGAGGTGTTTCCTACTGGAGTGCCATGTGGATTTTTTTAATCATGGCTAGTGCTTATTTTGAGGTTCTTTTGGGGTGGGCAGGGGTGGAACTGTTTAAAAAGTTGCTACGGTCTCTCATTGATAGAGGAATGTGGGGAGTTTGCACTGTTTCAGCATGAGCAGCTCTACACCCACAACACACCCATCACACCCGATGAGTAAAATGGGCTGCACCTGAGCTGGTGCTGCAAGGCTGCCCAGCTACACAGCTGAGAGCCAAGATGTCTGGAATCAGAATTAACTTTCTTGGATGTTATAACCCCTTCTAGTTTTATTAAGGGTCAGTGTAGTTACTCTGACCTTGGGTCTCAGAATATTGCTGATTAAGAGCAGAAATAGTAATTACAGATTACATAATTGTAATTTCTACTTGAACTTCAGCTGCTTATTCTGATGAAACTGTATTGTAAATGTAGGGTTGGATTAATTTTTATCCTGTACTTTTGATAGTGATAGATTAAAGATTAGATAGGAAAACATTAAAATTATGGAGAGCTGAATCTTCAGCTAGCTGTGAGGGGCTTTGAGTAAAAGGACTGATGTGGTTAATGATAGTTACAAACCTTTTAATGTAATTCAGAATGATTTGGAGGTCTCCATAAAAACACTGAATTCTGGCATCCTCTAAAGACTGTAAACAGCTACTTGGTATTTGAAAGCAAAGGAACTCCCTTCTGTCACTGTTCTCTCTTCTCATACGGGATTCCACCCTAGGGGTAAGTGCTCTCCTCTTTGGATGTACTAGGTTTGTATTTTGTGAAATGTAGCTGTTCTGAGCACGTAACTGCCAGCAGTTATGGAACTCTTAAAGCACTTGCAATGGCTCTGTCTAAAGCAGCAGTACATTAGTATTGCAGCTACTGAAGCCAGCACTGATCTGGATTTGTTCACTGTGCTGTATAATTTAAGTCTGATGTTTATACCCTTCACTGTCAATTTAAAACGTAGCATATTTTTCCTGGTGCTTTGTGTTATTTATTTTTTATGAGCTTTTTAGTTTTAGTAGGGTAAATAGGAGGCCACTCCCCCCCACAGAATAAATGCCAAAGAGTTGATATTTTTGGAGGAGACTGAAAATAGAACAAGCTAAGTTGAGGTGCTGAAGAGCTCACTGCAACAAAAGTCATTGTTCTCCTCATGAGTACAATACCTTCCACTGTCCCCTAGGTCTCCATGCTACTTTTCTGTAAACCTGATGCCAGCTGCAATGGAATTTCATTCTCTCTTAAAGTTCTTTGGTACTTTATTTACAGTTGCCATCTGTCTCATCAGTTGTGTTAGATTAGGATGAGGGGCTGCTGTCTGCACCCTGCTGTTTCCTGCTCTCTTCACTGGATCCTGGATATGCTTAGGCTTTACTTTCTCCCCTGTATTAACTTACTGCAAATTTGTTACTTGAGTTCCTGTGTCCTAATCATATTCTTTCTAGCCAAATAGACTGAAGAGAACCTTATGGCATGTTTGCTCTCTTTTCCCACCAATTCAATGAGAGGTGTTAATCATCTTAATTAAGGCCAGCTTCATCCTCATAAATTCTGGCAAAAAAAGAAGGATCATCCACCTTGCTTCTGATCCCGTAGTGGTAATGGCTGAGGGTAGGCATTTTGAGTAAGGAATTATTCACAGATTGTTTGCCCTTAATCGTGCTTTGATGATACGGTGAATTTCCCAGGAGTGTAGTGATGTGATTATGAGGTGTGAGAACATTTAGGGGATGTTTTGAGGATGAATGCATTCATGTTTGTGAGGCATTACCATCCTGTGGTGCTGGAAACCAACCAAATTGATATTTACATTGATATTTACAGTTTCATCTTTAGTCTTTTTTTTCTGACATGTACACAGAGAATTGGGAATATATTGGAAAACATATGGTCATGAATCAGTCAAGAAAATTTTGAGATTTTGAGTTTAATATGTGATCAAGTTATTCTTGAACATCTGCATCTGCTGA
>NW_008236184.1:2849571-2902449 GCF_000691975.1 Corvus brachyrhynchos
TGCTGAACCTCTTGCATTTTAGTTTTAGGTTTTTTAAAGGCAACAAATCAATGTGAAACTGAAGTGTAAAGTGGTTTTTTCCCTCTTTCATCCTATATTGCTTTTCTTATTTTTCTTTTATATTTTCTTATTTTGGTTTTTTTTTTCTTTCTTCCATTGATTAGTGTAACCAGGGGCAGATTTTGCAGTAGCCTGTAGTCGGATCAAGTTCTTTCTGTCTGTAAACAGAAAAGTCCTTGTACTCATGTTGTCTATATAGTCTCAGTGAGAATCATGTAAGATTTAAGTGCCCTTGGCAGATGAAATGCCAGACCTTGCTCATGCATCAGCTCTTTAGCGTAATTAAGGGATGAAAATGTATCATACTGTCTTATGAAGATATTTGAATGCTAAGTGAGGAAAGCTTCCATCATTTTTCTTTTTAATTACCTTATAGCATGAAGGTTAAATCAGACAAATTATGAGACTCCCATGCTTATGCTTAACATTTCAGTTACATATATCCTGGTTTATATGACTATTTAATAATGACAAGTTTTTATATATTCATATGTCATTTTATTTATGTGCATATACACAAATATATCAATAGCATAAGACAGTTAAAACATTCAGCCACATGATTTGTGGAAAATCTGTTGCTTTTCTGTTGGCAGCTTTGTATTAAATGAGTAAATGTTTTATAACTGACACCACTGAGTGCTGTAAAGAGATACACGCTGTTACAGCAACTTGTTGAGCAATTTTTCTTTCTTAACTTTTGTCTTAGAAGGAGTCTGGCACCTCAGGGATTGCATATGTGAATATATTCCTGCGACCTCTCACCAGGAAATGGAGAACACCTCACTTTTCTTTTCTGTATTTTCTTTTAAAATAGGGAAAAAATGTTACTGAAAATCTGTATTACTGGTGAATGGGAATGCTCTGCAGTCTCCTTGTGTGACTTCTGAAAATTAAATGTGTACCTGGGCATCTGCTTCACATTGAAGGGCCTGGGAAGGGAAAGATACTTAGCTAATTCTGTGTAAGATTATTTTATTGTTAGTTTTGCCTAAATACAAATCTTCAGGAAGTCGTACATTACTTATTAAGATTGAGATTAGTTAGGATTTGTATGCAATTTTTAACTTTAATAAAATTAATAATCACACACAATATAGAGATCATGAAGAACAAAGTGTGAATTCTCCATTATTAGTGTGGGAGGCTGCTGTAGTTGCTTTAGCACTCAACAAGAGAAGGAGTAAGATTTTTGGAGATACTCGATGATGATTTAGAAAATGAGGAGAATCTTACCTGGTTTCACGCACAGTGAGAGAAGCATACTTCTTCCTGGTTTTCTTCATCAGAGAGGAGTCTGTAAGGACCTGTTGAAAAGTTTTCTGTCACTTCTACATTTGTAGCAACTCTTTTCTATCCTTGCATCCCAAGTTATTCTTTATGCTGACCATAAAAAGTAATTTTGTTCAAGTGCAAACACTTCTGTGGTGGAACCATAATGCAGGAGAGGAAATGAAGAAAAACATCATTTCCAATTAAGGCTGCAGAGTGAATTTAGATAGACGGAACGTAATTACATAGGTTGGAATCTGTCCAGTGTTCCAGGTCTAACAGCTGTATAATGAAATAAAAATCTTCTGTTTACAAACATTTTATTCTCGTGAGTGCATCCTACACTCTGTTCCAATCAATTTCAATATTACGGAAAAGAAATAAATGACAGCCTGATGCTGTGAGTGGCAGTAGCATTGTAGGGGCATTCTTTTATTGATTTCTTCAGGGATTTTTACCTTCTGAACCATGAGATCTAATTTGTCAAATTTCATTTTTCTGTTTTTTCATAATCACCTCTACAGTAGATGAAATCTTACTCTGCTGATCTAAAACAGGTGGTTCATTAGAGGGAAGACAGGTCCAGTGGGCTTTTTTTTCCTCTCTGTCTCTCACAAGGGATATTAGGGAGGCAGGAATACCAGCAGTTTGGTATTTGCCTTCTGTTGCAATAAACTAGTCTTGATTTAAATCCATTTCTCATTCCTTACTGAGTTTCTCAAAAGCTAATCCTGAAGGTCAATGTAATTGTTTTAGCTATTGAAGAATTTCTGGTTAGTGTATGGGGATCTTTATCTGGAAAAGTAAGTGCAGTGCAGGATTTGGGGGCAGAAATAAGAATTTAATTGGAGTCATCATTATGTTCTAATGAGCTCAATCTGTTCTGGAAGGAAATTCTCTCTGGTGTGTTCTTGTGCACACAGCAGTGGGCTGAGGGAGGAGTGGTTACTACAGTGAGTGTTGATAGCCATTGACTAAACAGGTTGATAATCCAGCTGGCATTTTTGATGGATGGGAACTATTTCCAGTGCTTGAATTAACCTGGTCTGCAGTGCTGTGTCCTGACAGACCTTCCTTCGAGGATACTTGCACTCAGACTTGAAGAAGATGATTCAAACAAGAACAGAGCCTTTACTATTCTGCACTGTGAATAGTGTGTTCAAGTAAGCCAGACATCAAAAAATTCATTGACCTCCAGTAGCAGAAAAGCACCTAATTCTTTTAAGCTGATAGAAAAATTGGTTTACAACAATGCAAAAATGAAATGCATTTCTAATCTGAGCAGCTGAAACCAAAATTTCAGCCCAGAATATCAGAAGCTCCATTTGGGGATAAGAGAAAAAAAAGGCAATAAAAGTGTTAATGGACTGTGACATACAGAGGGTAAGGCTGCATGGTTGGGTGAGATTTATGGCCTTAAACACTGCGTCTTGGAGCCTTTCACTCTGGTACTGCTGGTATAGTCCTGAGTGATGGTTTTAGCATACTTTATATGAATAATGTGTATTTTAAAATAAATTAAATTAAGAAAAAACCAAAACCAAGTCTTCCTAAATATAATTCTTTTATCTATCTTGAAAAAGAAAGTGCCAGCAAACTTGTTTGTAATGATAAAAATCCATACATTTCAGCCATACCTTTATCTTCGAAATTACGAGAAAATTGCAGCTTACTAAACAACTGATGGACAGAGAAGCCAGAGTCTGTTAAATATTTAAGTACCTGAGAAGAATCCTTTCCTGAAAATTATTCCATGACTATAAAATGCAAGTTTTACTTTTCCATAGGAAGAAGTAGTCGTGCAAGAGATTGTTCTGATTTTTTTACCGGAGGCACTTGAGACTCTTGAGACTTTCGAAAAGGTAGCATAGTAGATTAAAAATACCCGTAACGCAGCTCTATAGCAGTGGTCTGTGAAAAAGAAAGTCCCAGCAGAATGTGCTGTTGTAATGAGGCACTGAGATGCAGAGTTAAATACCCAGTTAACTCTTGAATCACTTGTGATGCTTGGTTGCTTCTGTAGTGCTGATACGTCAGTCCTTCAGGAAAGAAGCAGTTGCAGTGGAAAAAAAGTTCAGAGAATATGTGTGGTTTACAAATAACTGCAGCACAGCACATCCACACTTAGGAGATTGCACCTCAGTGTATCTCTATAATACAGCCTGCCTTCACCCTGCCCTCTGTGTTCTCAAAACAGACTTCCTAATAGGATTCCATCATTCATGGATGAGTAGCAACTTGAAAGCAATGATTAATTTTGCTTCTGCTCAGGGTAGATACAGACAGGCTGGATCTGAAACTAGGGAGCTGTAAGGTGTTTTCCATGGTCAACAGGCATACAAAGATGGGAAGAGATCCTGTTACTGTGGTGTCTTTTTGATTATCCCTGGTTTTGCTTTGTTGATTCAAACAAAAGGATGTTGTAATTTAAAGAATGCGATTATTCTTACTATTTTTTCTCAGTCTTTTCAATATCTTTAATACACGTACTAAATCATGAGTGTCCATAACATAGTCTATATTTAGGATCCAAAAAGGTCTTTTCTTCATTTGTGTGGAGTCTGGCTCTTCATGAACTGTCCATGTTACTGGTATTAGAAGGAGGAAACAGGTGTGACCCAATAGCACACAGTGGTGCAAAGTCTCCAGCTGACTGTTTTCCCATGCTCAATTTATGTGTTTAGATCTGCAAGCCAGTAAATAGAGCAGGAGGAAAGCATCAGGCAGAGGTTCCTTTTCTGCTCAAGGAAATGTCTTCATATGAAGCTGTCTGACAAAAACAAAAACCCCCACATACCATGAATGGGTGTGCACCTTCATATAATTCTTTCATAGTTAAGCTCCCCAAGCTTCCAGGAGTTATGGAATAACTATAAAATTAAGGTGATATTACATTATCATTAATTTGTATTTCACTAATGATGAAAATCTGTATCTGCAGATGGTGATTAGTTTATTATATCTGATAAGTAGTATATGAGGTTTAGATTAGTTGAGAATAATGTAAAACCATGTAGGTTAGGAGACTGATGTCTGTAATTTTTCTCATGATTAGTTATAGCCGTGGTGATTTTGTCCATTTTTAATGTACTATTAAATGTCATCTTGAACAGATATTCAAAGGTTATTTTCCTGAAGGCATGATAGATACAGATATATTAGTGAAGTTACTACATGGACCCTTTCACTTCATTCAGTAGTGTATATTCAGCCTGATTAAGACTTCTGTAAATCTGCAGAATTCAAATCCCAGGGTTTCAGTAGGATGTCAGTCCCCTGTGTGATCTTTGCTATTCTCTCTTTTGCTCATGTTTCCTTCTTCCAGTCCCTTAGTGTAGAAATCAATTCTAAATATGGTACTCCTCGGTAGGACCTTCCAGGAATGTTTTAGGATTACAAACTCTGCTTGAAAGAATGGCAGAAAGAGGAGTACTGGGGAGAGGTAAGAGAATGCCCAAGATCTGCCACGTGCCCAACAGGAGGATGGCACCAGAAGGCTTTAGGCCTGTGTTTGGTTGTTTGCAGGCTCTCCACAGTACATGTGCCAGCGAATTAATGGTTTTTCTGCCCACCCACCAAACTTAAAAATCTGATCAGGCCGTCATGTGCTTTCTTGTTCATGTTCTCCACAGACTGCTGCAGGGACAGTCATGACAGTTATGAGCCAACTTTCGCCTTTTTTCAGATGGCTCCAGTGGTTTGAACCTTTGCACTTACTCAGAATGAAGTTGTATAGGAAGTTGCCTTTTTTTTACGAAGAGATGGATCCAACCTCCATTAGACTCAGTGCGAGTCTTCAGCATTAATGGCTTTAGAAAGCGTAATCTCAAGCCTATAGTAAATTTTATAACCCTACTGCAACTAAAATTCTGCCTTGTGCCCTTTAATCCTTTTACTATTCCTCGTCTTGGAATTAACTTCCTTCTCCAAAGTGAGTCTGTCAGTTGAAAGTCACTGTACATTTTGTTTAAGCTGCTTGCAAAATTTTTAATTAGAATAGTTTAAGAACTGAATCCCTCCAAAGATTTTTCCTTGCCTTGCTTTTTTTCATCTGTTATTTAGGATTATGCAATTTTCCAGGGAAATACCCTTTTGGAAGACAGAATGAGGTTAGCAGTACAGGCTTCATAGTGGATTTAGAGAACATTTGCTAAAAAATAGATTTCAAAAAAAGTCTCAAGATAATACTGCTTTTCTACTTCTTATAGTACTAATCATGGGTTTGAAAGAAAGTAATTATTTTGTCTTGAAAGTTCCTGTGATGATACAGTGATACTCAAAATATGATAAAATGATGCTTTTTAATGCACACGTATAGAGCTATAGCCAGTTACAGTATAAACTATAAAGTTAATTTGATGCATTTTTACTTTGTATTTGTATTTGCAAATTTACAGAGCAGTGTGTAATACTGGTTCTTCAAAGAAGTGAACACATGTTCTAACTTATTTCCTCATGCCCAAAATAATAATGGCTTTAAAGAAATTGAAAACCTGAATCATTACCTTCCTTTTTCTGTTCCTCAGGGCAGACTGCCTCCAGGCTTAAGACTTTTCCTGTCAAGGCAGTTTTTAACTGGCATTTCTTATATAACTGTATTTCCCTTCTTTTCCAATTGCCTGGAAGGCTTCAGATGCAGAACTTTTCAGAAAACTTGAAGGAGTTAAGTCCACAGGTAGATACTGGGTTTTCACTGAGTTTTGGAATAAATCCTGAATTATTTAAAGACCCTGAGGATGGGAATTTGTGATAAAATGCAAGCATCAGGTGCTTACAAACAGATAAATTTGAACTTGAAAAGACAAACTTTGGAAGGGGAAGACTTTTACATCTGAGGAATTTCACATTTCACTGGTTATAAAATCCAGATATTACTGTGCAGTAAATACTACATGCATGGATAACACGAGGAGTATGTTATAAGTCTGCGGAACGTATAAAGCTTTTTCAGGATCATGGAAACTACTTTTTTAAACTGAAGAATTATAGGAATAGATTTGTGTCTCAAAAATTTTAATTTTATTCTTCTTACCTGAGGAAAATATAACAATTACAGATTTTCATTTGCCGGGTCACATATGTACTGTTTAACCAACTCTGTAATTGCCAGAACAGGAAACTCTCATTAAGACAGCAATGAAGCAAACTGAAGGGCTGTTAGACAGACTAATAGTGGCTTTTTTGGAGACCTGTTAACTTTACAAGCTAAATTCACTGTCTTGTTGATTTGAGATAATTACTGGAGTGGGAGGAGAGGGAGAGAGGGAGGATTGGCTGGGGTCAAGGCGTTTCATAATAAGCTTGACAACTCCTACAGGAAGATTTTCTCTCTTATGTGTTGGTATCTCTCAGTGTTAATGTTTGAGGTCCTGTGGTTATTAAAGATCTATAATAGCATTTTAATCCTGCTCCACATCTCTTTTACAGCTGAATTTTCACCATTCTTTTTAGTAGGGGACCCTGATGCTTTCTTGGAAGGCGCAAGGCTAGGTGTAACTCAGATAAGTCATAAGAAAATTCCTGAAATGGTAAAATAAAGAAAAAGATAACTCTGAAAGCAGATTGGATCATAGTATAGTGTTTAGTTTGTCATTTAATTTGAAATTCATGTGCTTTCCATTCCTTTCTTCTAACTTCCTTGATAACTTCATCACGCCTTGGTAACTGCAGCTCCAGGCATGTTGTGTTATGTGCTGCGTGTTTGGTTGTGCAATCCTTTTGTGAGAGCTGAGAGCTGACTCGGCCATTTCAGATGCATCAGCACTGGGAGTGCTTCACAGACGTGGCACTCCAGCAAGGACTGCTGGCAGCTGGGAAGCATAATAATGGAGAATGCAGCTGTAGGTACAGGCAGAATTTTATACAGAGTGGAAAAGTAATTGTTACTGCCCAAATTATTTTTGTATGTTTATAATACCAACTTGTTTTATGCTATAAATAATCTATATTTTGACAAAAAAACCCTATTCTGTATGTTTTAAGTGTCTTCTTGGTGCTAATATTTCACATGCATAGGCCACAGACATTTTCAGGTTAATAACACTGTACTTGTGCCATATTGCTCCACCCTCATGATGTTTCTTTTGCATGCAGTCTGTGGTATTCCACATGGAAATGGTACAATGCCATCTCTTTTTTTAATGCACAGTCTGTATTTTTATGCTGAGGTATTTTAAATTACCCCCAACCTGCATCCTTTCCTGGTGAAATCAGCTGGTTTCTCCAACATTTTCATAAATTGGTGAATTTCTGTTCAGGCATACACAGCTTACAGTAATAAATTAGTATCATAAAGTCAGCTATTTATAATGCAGTAGTATCTGGAAGCCAGTCAGTAATCAGTCTCTGCTAAATTTATTATACTTAGCTCTTCTCTGGAAGCAGGAGCACTCCTACTCACTTGCTCTGCCTGTAAACAATGTGCTGAGAGTTATGAGAGCTTTAGACGAAGTCAAACTCAGTCCCTTTCTTTTGTATGATGGTATAGACACTCCGTTTTTATCAGTACACCTACTATATTTTATTAGGATATTCTCATCAGAGATTAAAAGTGTTTTCCCAGAGATAAAGCAGGAGATCTGATAGCCCAGCAGCTGCCCTTTTAAATATGATGCCACTGACTCACACAGGGAGCGTGAGGAGCTAATAAACATCACCAGGAACCATATGCAGGTTTTCTATGAATCTGTGTGTAAATACAAGTCATTTTGGGCCATATCTGTCTATCAATTACAGTGAAGGCAATGGGGGAAGAACAGGTACACCAGGTTAGAGGATGAATTGCTATCATCAAAAAGAGGTTGTCTGTGCTCACTGCAGGACTGCAAAGAGGGACAGGATGAATTTCTTCCCCAAACACAAGCACTGAAAAGAATTGTTTACATACTGATAGTAAGTATTGCTCAGGCTTGGAGTGCACATATCCCCGAGCACATCTCCAGGAGGGACATTTTCCTTGGTACTGACTTGTTGCCTCTGTACAATCAGAGTTCTGTCAGTTTGCCTTGCAACTTAGACAAGCTTCTGAGTAAAATAAGAAGTAATTATTTAATCAGTATTAGGCACAGTCATATGGGCAATAATTTAAACAAATATTGCAAATAAAACCCCAAAAGACCTCCTCATAATTCCAAGGATTTTTTTTCCCAAAAAGATTGTGCTGGTTTTCATGGGGCAATCCTGTCATCCTACTCACAAGCTCAATGGTACCTCTTCAGCAAACTGTTATCATTGAGCTTGTTGGCTGAACATTTTTGCAGATACAATTTTTCAGGAGGTTGTATATCTGCTTCTGAAGACTCTAATTTTCAGATCCTTACTGTATTCTATTATCTTTCTTTCCTTCTCCTCTTCCCTTCTCCTTCCTACTTACTCATGGAAAAGTATTGAGATCTAGAAATCTGCCACGTGCTCTTGAAAATCTCACCTGTATTTGGACATCGGTTTTGTTAAACTTGTGGTCTTCGTGGTATTCTGAACTTTTGATAGAAACCGTTTAAAACTTACATGGATATAGTACTTGAAAATAACAAACATTGTACAAGGCACTGGTCCTGCTGTCTTTCTAAGGGCAGGCTGTCCCCCCTGCAGAGTTTTGCTTTCACTGAAGTCCTGCTTAGTCTTTTCCTGCTCCTTGTGGATTATTGGCTCGTAGCAAGTGGCAGCACAGCTCGTTGTGCCTTCACACAGACCAGCACTTGCACACTCACAGCTTCGGCAGCTTTCTGACTCAGCAGGAGCTCATGCTCTGCTCTGTCACAGAATAGCAAATTGAGTCCTCTGTAGTGTGGGAACTGAAAATTTACTGCCTTACAGTTTCCTTTGAACTACTTTGGTGTTGAAAAATACATCTCGCTTCACCAGCTCTTCAAGTACGTGTATTTTTCTAGCTTCGGTCTGCTCTCACATATGTTGGGTTCTAGCTACTCTGTGATTTCAGCATTTAGGCTAAAGGACAGTTTAAACCTAAAAAAATCCTGTAAAAATAATTACACTTTGGGCTACAGTCTATGGTATTCACTCCTGCTACAACAGTTAAGCAAATCTTTGACCATATGCATGTGTGTCAGGTAAATGAAGAAAGAGTGAGTTTGTTAAAGTGTTTCATTTTTGTCAGGTGAATGGGAAAATCAGTTCTGCTGCTGTCTGAGGAGAGTACAGGAGTACCCATAACCTCATTGTGCTTCCCAATCCAGATTATTTTTCCAAATCAATTGTACAGTTGGTGGCACTACGGAAGGACTATTGCAGTTTCCGTACTAGCTCTGTTCAAGAGACAACATTCACCACCCTCACTGGAGAAGAAGGCCCTGTAGGAAAATTGTCAGTAACGAAAGCTCTTTGATCAAACACACTGCATACTAATGAGAAAATTGTGACATGAAAAGAGCCATCTCTGAAATGTCAAAGGATTGGTAAATAAATTAATCTGTTCCTGAGCCCAAATGGTCTAAATAAGGTTTATATAACAGAGGTGACAAATACTGGTTTTATGCAAAGAGTTCTGACATTGTTTATCTTGGGAAAAACATTTTTCTGTTGCCATTATTACTCTGCCTGCTGTGCAAAGACATGATACCACTCTTCTTTGGGTCTTTGGAGCTAGGGACAGAAGGGTTTGAATTTGCGGAAGTTGCAAAGTGAAGATGTGTTTTGTATATAATATTGGGCTAAATCTCCTGTCATTTACACTGATATAGGATTACTGTTAAAATGATAAAGCCAATGTCTGGAGACACAAATCTCAGAATTTGCACTGTACTAGTTTTATTGCTCCAAGTTGATAGGATATTTTCTAGTGCAGTAGGAAAAGTGCAAGAGAAAATAAATGGGCATGAATCCAGTCTAGCAGAACTGTGGTTGGGCACTTTAGATGTCTGCAGTGCCATTCATTATGGGTTGGCTTCTGTTAGGTGCAGGGAGCAATCCATTAAATGATTGCAAAAGAACAGTGAGCTTTTTTAGAAGACATGCTGTAGTGTGCTCAGCTAAAAGCTGTGCTGGCCATAGGAATTTTCACTTATACCTCATTCAACCCACACAGATTGCTTCGAAATTTCAGCAAGAAGGTTGCTACCCCCATTCCATTATCAGCTGGCATAATAAAAACCTTGGCATATTATTGCAAATGAAACCTACTTGAAAACTAGGAATTCCAGTATATTTTTGGCAACAGAAACCATACTGGTTTTGAGGTAACACAAAGATTTCCTCTGCATAAATTTTTCAGAATATTTTGCAAATGTTTATTTAAGTCTTTGAATATGTTTCGTATCAACCCTGTTTCCCTGAAGGAGCAGACTTTATATGTGTATGTAGAAATAGAGGGAGGACAGTGAGGAGTTCTCTGAGTTAGATAAAAAGAATGAAGGTGCTTCAAGCCATGACGAGCTCTAGACCTGTCTGTGTGTGTCATCAAATGAAGTGCAGTCATCACAAATGAAGCACAGGTATGTTAAGGACCCAGACTGAAGCCTGGCCCTCTGTGACCGGTCTGTCCCCAGTCAGTGGGGACCTGCTCCCTCTCAGCCCCACCTGGCACAAAAAGCACAGGCTGTTTCTCAGCTGCTGGTGGTCAGAGAGACTCTGGTGGCTTTCTGGGCTTTGGGGTGCAGGAGTGGTACTGATGACATGTCACAGATCTCTTTTGATGATAATATCAAACCTGCCTCCACTCACCCTCTGCCAGGCCTTCATATGCCCTTTTTATCTTTCACAGCTTATTTTAAAAGGTACAATACTTTGGTTTCTTGTCTTTGTTTCTCATCTCTTCACTGCAAGATGCTTTCAATTATAAATGACATGGACAGTGTATAAGTGTAAAGTATCACCACTTTGACAACTGCAAACATAATGAATGTTAACCTTGACTGCAGAGAAAGATGCAGCAGATTAACTTCTATAGGTTTTAAAAGTGGTTAGCAAAGAGAGAACTACAACCGCTGTCCTTATTGCTAACCTGGTTTCAGCTTAGTCCAGTTTAAGACAGTTTCTGATGGTGGTAGGAGAAGACCAGTTGAGCTGTGTGAGTGTATCGAAACCTGTAATTCCCAAGTATTTTACATTGTTACCTCATCAAAAGAAATAAAATCTTGCTAGCTGACCTAAGCACTGACCAGTAAAGACAGCATATACTCACTGTATCCTGGTGCAGAGCATAGCCAGAAGAACCAGCAGAACTCACTTTCCATGCCCCACGGAGAGATGGGGGAGCATGCTTTGCCCTGCCAATGCACTGCTGCCATCTGGGAAGGCCTCCTCTACTGCCCAGGCATCTGTGCACTGCAGGGCTGGCATGAACTTCCCATTGAAGCATCTTCCTTCTGGGGCACAACTTGGCATAATAATGTCAAATTTTCTTTTGACAAGTCAGAAAATTTAAGTCAAGGGTAAAACACAGGTTTTCTGAATGTCAGTCCTGTAACATTTCTTCTGATCAAAATAGTCGGCTGATTAGGTTTCATGTGGCCAGAATTTGGAAGAAGGACAGGGAGCAGTGAATGTGCTGTGCTAGCAAAAGCAATCTCAAACTGGAATTATTTTATAGGAACAAAAGTTATTATTGAAAAAAGTTATTATTGAAATATTTCACAGTAATACATGTACACTGAGAGGTAAGATAATATTGTCTTAGGGATGTTGTATGTATATCCTCGCTCTGGGATGCAGATTTTTTTCTTTAGCCTAAAACAAATTTAATACAAATATTTAATATTTGGCTTATTCTTATTCATTTGCATACTTACCATGAAGCAGAATAATACATAAATTATAACTGTGAGGTTTGTTGAATATGATCTTGATCCCAGAATTTCAGACTCAGTAGAAAGATTTCTCTGCCTTACATAGGCACTGAGGCATTGGGTTATGTCCTTAATTGTTTAGCTAAGAGGAAAGCCTTTACAGATGTACACATTTTCCAGAGTAGCAGTATATCATGTTGCAGTTGTTAAATTTCTGCTGGCTTTTGGTTTTGTTAGGGGTTTTTAAAGGTAAAAATAAGTAGATAGTTCAAATTATTTTGAAGTTTAAACTGTTACTCCTGTATAGCATCATTACAGGGACAAGTCACTGACTGCAGCTCTGAAAGCCTGGTGATTTACTAGTGATATCTTTTCACTGATGCTAAGTTTCAGACTACTTCAGAATACTTTCATGTTCTGTGAATAAATTGCAGTTTTGAATGTGTTCATTGGAGTGTGAGATTGTTGTTTATTCTCTCTCTATGCCATCATCTGCAAATTGCTTAATAGCATAAATCAAGGTTACATAAATGCTAAGGTTTTCTCTTAAGCAGCAGAAGCAATGCTAAAAAAAAAAAAGATAACAGTAGAAGGCTTTCATTTGTGGTTGTAGTGCTGTTAAGATCCTGTTTGATTACCAGCTTAAATTTGTTGTAAATGAAGATTCTGTTTACAGCCTTTGATTTTTTTAAGATGAGGTTAGACTAAGAAATCAGTATTCTTGAAGTAAAATACATCCTGATACACTGAGGATTAAAACTGGATGGCTGATACTGTTAATCTCTATAGTCACAAGACCCAGTGCTCTGATGGGCATTCCCACCCACAGGGCAATGCCATTGGGTCTGCTCATGAATAAGCTCCCAAACCCCAGCAGCTCTCAGTCTGCATCTGAACCACCCAGATGCCTGAGAGCAGGAGCACACAGTGCTCTGATTTTAATCCCCGCTCACAGAGGCTTCCAAGATGGAGTGTGTGTGATGGTGGGTCCATAGACAGTGCCAGGAACCTGCCTGGTGTGTGTTAAACTGAACCTGTTGGCCCAGTTGAAGTCTAGCAGTAAGTGTGACACAGACTGTCCTGCTCCTCAGCACTGGAGGAGAAGGGTGGAGCACGCTGGCAGAGTGAGCAGCACCAGCACGAGCCTCACTTGAGCAGATATTTGAATATCTGACATGGCGACTACGGCAGCTCTTCCCCAGGGCCAGCCTGGGTTCAGTAACAACTACGGCTTGTATGATTCCTGTGGTGACCTGGACCAAACTGGTCTTTATCAGCTGTTCCTTACTTAGGGAAGCATGAAGAGAGAATAAAGTCTTGGGTTCAGCAACCCTTGATTTTTCACTTCTGGCACATGCTCAGTGGGGTGTTGTAAAGATAGGAAGCTGTTTCAGCATGTGGGCAGAACAACTCATCTCTTTGCAAAACACTACACTGACACATCCTTTTTCATCTGAGGGATAGTCTGCTGATTAGATATTTTTTCAACAGTAGCCAACAAACAAACTTTGCAGCTGGCAAAACTATTTATTCAGCTGGTATGGATTTGTTCTTTCTCTCTTCTGTGTTAAACTTCAAAAAATAAATTAATAATGGCATTGAGGCCAGTCCAAAATTTACACGGTATTCCAGTCCTACTCAGTTAACTTTGATCGCTTATGTAAGACTGAAGTAATATATGTTCGGTGTGGGACGCGTTGGCAAGAGGATATGAATGTATATTTAATAATCAAAGAACTCTGTCATCCCAGATTGATATAGCCAAAGACATCTTTCTTCCTTTGATGGCTATTCCTGTTTTCTACCACTTGAGTTTGTTTCCATCTTAGCAAAATGAAAAAGAATCAAAAGTCTCTTGATCTAAATCTTTTATTTGTACTGGACTGAAAAGGTATTGAGTTACTTATATGACAATCAGTACCTGACAGATGTAACATCTCTTTCTAATGCCCTTTTTGCAATGTTTCTTAATGTAAAAAATAGTAAAACAAAGGAAAGAAAATCTGGGGCTTTGGTTTACCTTCTTGTCTTGCTAAAGAAGGTGAAGAGTTGAATTGTCACAGGTGAACTGAGACTATATCCTGCAGCTAGAGAATGTAAAGAGAATTTAAAATCTTTTAAAAAATTCTTACATTGTATTATCAATTCCTATATAAAATAATTTAATATTTTAAATACTTTTTAAATAATTTATCTGTATTTAAAACTAACTTTTTAAAATTTTATGTTTGGAACCTTTTTGGCATTAACACTTAAATAATTTTTTTAAAATATTAAAAAGTCTTTTAAATATTCAATACAATTCAATATAAAAACAGAAAAAGTAATATACATTGTTCACACATAGTATTGTACATGACACCTGAGCTCTAGAGTGAGCTTTTGAATTTGTCAGGTAAGTCATAGCTTAAGTTGTGGTGAACCACTTCTTATTCTCTCTCTGGACTCTTTAAGATTATAACAGATTTTTACCATCAATATGTAGTCTTTAATATTGTATACACATACTGTATAGAGTATTTAATTTCCATCTCTATGCCCAGAATTGTAAATAAATATTTTTTTCACAGCGTTTAGATCAAAATATTGTTTGCATACACAAATATATTTAGGACACACACAAGTTGACAAGAACCACACCGATTTTGCTCAGCTCAGTTATAGGAAAATTTAACTCAAAGGTGCCAAATAACATAATGGAGGAGTTGCTCTTATATTTAGAATGTATAATAAACTTATTACCAAATGTTTACAGGTTGTGTCAATGGTAGGAAAGTGAGGGTTCCCTTGTCCCCATGGTGCATTTTCGTTCACCCTGCCAATGATAAAGGCAGTGTGGGCAGAATGCTGGTTTCTCACAGCCCCTTTGTCAGCACCTGGAGTTCTCTGACAGTGTTACCAACTCACTGTGACAGACTCTGGCAGGACTTCACGTAAGGCCAAACTCTCCTGTTTTTAAGGGTAGGCATGTCTGTCACTGAAGATGAAGTTTACTGTCAAATTGTAACTTGCTTTCTCCATCCTCCTATATTCAGAAAGATGATTTCTACAGATACTGTAAACAGAACTGGGTGGAAAGAGGAGGACTCTCATGCTTCCTATACCACATGCATCATGTACTATGATTGCAATAGTTGTGTCCCATTGTGCAAGGTAGTCCTCAAAAGTCTTCATATTTTTCTTTGAAAAGCTATTCTCCAAGAGGACCCCAGAACTTTACAAAGCCTAAATGGAACACACTACATAGCTATTTAGGGATACTTGCAGCAAGAAAAAATACCAATGCAAATCAACATTCTTATCAGGAAGCCTAGCCTAGAAAGATTACCCAGAAGAGGAGCACATGCCAGGTGATATGTGCCGTTATTCACAAATGAACAAAACTCACATTTCAGAGTTTGCATTCATAGTTTCCCATTCATATGCAATCCAGAAACTACTTGCACGAATTATTACATGGCTTATTCTTAATAGTTGTTCCGGAAAACATAACTTCTTCACAAGTAATTCTGACACATGGTTTCAGGATGAAGTTACAAGAAGGTTTTGAATGTTTTGCTCATGTCTTTGCAGTGTGAGATTCTAAATGCACCTTCAGGAAAACACAGTTCACAAACTGAGAAATAGCCTGCCTTCCCTTCAATCCTCCTGCCCTATCTCAGGCACAAAGGTGCTTGTATAAGATGTTCAATCAGCTGAAGAATGGTATCTGGGGCAACTCTGGGCTTGCTTTACATGAAATTTGATTCTTCTGCTTTCAAGGGAGCAGACTCTGAGAAGGAAATTGTTACCTAGGGAGGATAAGCATTTCAGCCACTTTATTTTAATCGATCTTAAGAGATAAACTGAGGCCTTGAGTTTATTTCACAGTAAAAATATGGTACAACAACAGGCCTCTGTTTGTGTTTCTGAAGACCTCAGCCAAAAAATTTAGATTCTGTAGGATAAAGGAAGCAGCCAATGCTAAAATAATCCTCTCTCACATCTTTTACCACTTACAGCAGTGGTTAGGAACACTGGTGTGCTAGGAAGGGACTAATTCTCAGCTGTTTTGTACGCACAGAGTTTCAGGTCCTGGTATTCTCAGCTCAGCCCTTTTCATTCAGACATCAAAGTGACATCAAAACTAAGCATATTTTGACAAGAGAATTTCAGAATCAAAAATAAGATAAAATGCTGAACTACTATTTTGCCTTTGCAAAGGTCTGTCTAGACTTAGGAGAATTTGCATTTCCCTGAATGTATATGCAGTGTGTATATATAAATATGTATTTATACAGTTAATAGTTTATATCAGAATCAAGAAGCTTTATTATTCATTAGTACTCATCTGATGATATAGACTGAGCAGAAAAGGTGCCATTTTCTTGTGAAGACAATATTACGTTGACTCAACAGAAAGAGTTCTATAAAAGGCTAAGTATACAACAGATCAAACACTTAATTTTTAAATGAAAACCTTGATCTCAGGATTTAATGGCTTTTTTTGCTTTAGATTCTTCATTTATGCTTAAGCCTGTACAAGACATTGAGTTACTTTTTCCACACTGGAATCTGGTTAACAGTAAAGAGACAAGCATGGGGGTTGGGTTTTTTTAAACAAGTCATGATGAAGGCATCTTAAATCAATTGGTTTTCTTTTTGATAGTTAAAATGGTTATCAGTTGAAAGAATGCCTTTCTGGGGAGAAGGAAGAAGTAGTCAACACTGCAACAATTACTGTGAAGCCTGTTTAAGAATTCAAGACAAATTTCTAGGTCAAATCCAGAAAGATATGGAAGGACAAGTTATGTAGTGCATCCTCTGAACTTTCAGGTTTCTAGTGTCTCAGACAAATTCAAAATTCTGAGAGTCATATATGTTGTATGCAAAGTGCATGGAGGGAGTTACAGACTGACTGGGTGTGAGTGAGGAGCTGAAGAGCTACGTATATTTCTCCCTTTTCTCTGTTTGAGCAGCCATTTGGATTTAATCCTCTCCTAAACATAGTGTTTGCCATCACTCATTCAAATAGTTAAGATGGACTGTGCTGTCCTTTATAACAAAGTCTGGAAGAAGTAACATTTCTGGCACTGCCTACCTCTTATTTTGTAACAGCCAGTTCGAACATGTGTAAGAGATGGTGGTGCAATACCCTGTCATTCTGAAGGGAATTGCAGCCACTTGGCATTTTTCACAAAAGAGTGCTTGGAGGAGCTGCACAGACACAGCCCAGAGAGGGACTCTTGAATTCCCTGCTGAAATGGTGCCACTCTTCCAAAAGGAACTCAGGACCAGAGAGGGGGGCAAAAGAAAGTAGACAATGAGAAGCACTATACTCATTAAAAACAAGCGATCAAAAGACCTCACATTCTTATTTGCTACATACCATTCAGAGAAGCAGGTTTTAGTTAGGAGTTAAGCAAAATCTTTAGACACAGCTTCTACAAAGTTTGGTGCTGACATTAAAATACCAATTGTACAAATGATTGTGAAGACTGAAAAGGCCATCAAGCAGAGCCGATCCACTACAGAGGCTGCAAACTTCCATTCATTGCAAATGGCTTCCTCTTCATCCTGGTCTCTGAATCGGTTTGCAATGTACCTGACCTCTTCCAAAATCTTAGCCAAATCTGGGTCACCTTCAGAGGGGTGGCCACTGTGCAGCAGGTTTTCTTCATCTGTTGGTGAGCAGGTCATCCTCCCACAGATCACACCTGAATCAGTGGTGGGCGTGCAGTGAACCCCTTCCAGCCCCCTGAACCCGATGTACAGCATATTCCCATTACTGGATTGCTGTCCACTCACAGTGTTCATCTCCACACTGGACAGGCTGCAGCGACGCTGTTTATGTTGACAGGCAGGACGCACTTTATCTTCCCCTGGTCTTTTCATCCTCAGAAACCAAGCACACCAGTTCAGAAGGATAATTCGTGTCTGAAAGAAAAATTTTGAGAATAAGCATCTCTTCACACAGTCAGTCTTTGGTGCTGCTGGTATTCAGGCAGCTGGGGTGACTGATCCATGGTGTCTGCTTAGCCTGCACAGAGTTCTAGAAAATGGTGCTGGAGTTTTCCAGCTGATTGATTTACCAATCACTGGGGTTGTTTTCTTATTCTACCAGTGATGTTTATTGCCTCAGGCTGACTATTAGTACTGGGACTCCCCCCTCCTCAGATGGGAGTGTCCATAGTGTTAATTCTTCCTGATGCTTGAACAGTGACATGGCAGCCTTTTCCCCCTTTACTAGAAACCATGGGTTAGACCAAACCAAACCCTTACTGAAGAAGAGTTACTTTTTAATAGTCTTAATAGCACTGCTTTGGATGGTAGTCAATAAAGTTACAATTATTTTTTCTCTTATCTGTGCTCTAATATTAAATTCATATGCCATTACTGTTTGGGTGGGGTTGCTGAAACAGATTTTGGACTGGACTGGACTACCGAGCTTTAAAATGTTATGGCTCTGTTCTCATATTGTGTTCACAACAGTTGATGACAGATTTTAGAAAAGAGATCTGGATGTAACATGGAGAAAATATGGGAAAATTACTTCGATTTAAAAAAAAATACTTTGCAGATTTAATCTGTGTGTATAATTTTACTGTTTTCCACATTGCCTTAATCCAGCTTTACAGAAAGTGAAGGAAAGCCAGAGACTTTCATTCACTTCAAATGAAAGCTTCTGTAATTTATTTAAATCAGATTTTAAGAGCTCATTCCAGCATTTCTTTCTCAGAGTTCTAATGAAATATTATTGTATCATACAATAAGTAAATCTTACCCTATAACTAATATTAGATTTGGTCCATTTATTCTGACTGTAGGTTGTTACTCAGAGTAGATATTATATCCACGCAAATATCCCAGCCAGAGACAGATCTTGCCCTATTACTTTTTTTATGCTATCAAGCTTCACCAAGAAGGATAATATTCCATTACCTGACGGCCTAATCCAAAATCCACCAGTGTCCAAAAAAATGTTTGTTGGACTTCAGCTTCTCAATCCTACAGCTCACTCCTCAACCTCAAGTACTCTGTTTTCTGAGAATGTTTGGCTCAGTACTAAATATTGTCCCCTTTAGGTCATCAAACACACGTCTGAAGAGATCTGCCTTTTATTCTCTTCACTGAAATTTATTTTAAAGTCACCACCCCCAAACAGGCCAGGGAATATCTCATTATCTCTTGTCCTCAGGGCACTGCTGTATGCACATTGTTTCCAGCTAGTAAGGATAATAATAACTCATTGTTCTAGAGAGAAAAAAAAGGAGAAAGGTCTTTCCATCTTCAGAAATGCCTGATGCTGCCGTGAACTGGGTGAAGTCGAAGGAGGGGACATTTAGCTGATGACAGCAGTGTGTAGTCATCTGATATCAGCATAATATTCTCTGTAAAAACCACCCCTCATAGAAGGACATTATTTTTAAAAGTCTTATGTGCTTAGAAAAAATATTTTCATTCTTTGCACTTTACAGATCCTCTTGAACAGAGATTTTCAGATCAAGTTCCACTTTAACAGCATCTTTAACAAATGCTTCCTAGGCTATGTATGTTACTGTATGGACAACAGCTAAGTATGTAGCAGCTGCACAGCTGCACCTCGAGAGTAGTGCATTTCATGCATTTATCATCTCCATCAGCATCTTACTCTTTTCTTCTACCTGGTTCACTTCTAACATCTGGAAATTTCTTATTTGAAAATCACCTTCATTTATATATTTAGGTTTTAACAAAATCCTGAATTGCATGTAGCTGTTTTGAAGGATATGAGAAATTAGTGGAGGTATATCCATTCTCTCTCACACACACACATTTTCTAAAAAACCAACCACACGAAACATATCTGGACACCTCATTTCTGGTGAAACTTCTTTTCCAAACAAAATGCCTGGGAAGTATTTATATGTTTTTAAGAGTTACAAGTAATCATGGGCCACTGGCTACTCTATCACATCCCTGAGCTGTACATTTATGCAATGGATAGTGAAGGACAATCAAACCTTACCCATTTAGGCATTTTTCCTCCATCTGGATCATGATGGTGGTATTGTAGAACAATAACAGTGACAACAACAGAAAGACCAACAATAATCATAGTGCTGGCAAAATACTGAGCTGCAAAATAAAGAGATAATTACAGGAACATACTTTGGCTGATATAGCCTTAATAAGGGGTGTTTATGTATGCATTCACAGCATTTAGTTCTTTGTCCAGTGCTCTAGGTACTTTTTAAAGATTTCTCAACAGCAGAAAGATCAGACATTATTTTGAGGGGATAGCCAGCTTTTAGCTGTTGTTTTTGTGGAACTAAGCACCTGCCTTTTCTAAGAAACCTTGACACGGGCTGCCTTCTAATTTTCTTTCAGTATTATTACAGAGATTGGCTAGTACTTTTTTTGAAAAGTTTCTCTTTTTGTTTGAACAATTACGGTAGGAAGATGTAATTAAGTTTAGCTCTGTATTCCTAATTGGAATTAGGAATATAGAACACAATCTGGCCAATTGTGTCAAAATTGCAACAAATTCTTCCATGGAAAATAGACTCTCTTACGCTTTCCCCAAATACCCATAGGTTCTCTTATTTCGTTCAGAGTAGAGAGCACCCATCAGAGCCTCTAATCAATTTGCAATATTTTTCTAATTCAATTGCAGTCATCCATTGTACAGCTGGTGATTTGCCTTAATTGCTGGCCTTTGTGCAAAGTCACTGCACCTTGTTTGCTAAAAAAATCCAAGTGAATAAAAGCTTACCAATTAAGGGCACAGAGTCAGATGTTGCTGGCATAATTTCAGCCACAAGCAGCATGAAGACAGTGAGAGACAATAAAACTGTTATACCTGAAAGATAAAGTGTGAAAGCATATCAGTAGCTTTTAATTACAACAGGGAGAGAAACAAAATTAATCTGAAGGAGTGCTCTCTGCAAAATGCAGTGCCACTGTACCCCTGCTCCAGCACATTGGTGCTACTCCTGTCCTTCCTTGTACTGCCTCAAGTTCAGGGGAGCAGTGCTGCCAAAGTGGTGCCAATGCTTGCACAGACGTGGATATTTTTACATCCTTGTAACAGTGCAACTTCTATCATCATCTGCTAATTAGCTGAGGCAAATCAAAGCACTGTGTTAGCTTTAGAAACATGGTGTGAATTTGAGTATTTGAGCATGTGACACTTGATTAGTTGTCATGGAAGCTACAGGTGGTGTAATACATAAATTTCCTCAAAAGCAGATTTGCTGCCTTGGACAAACTTTGGTATCCTTTGATATTACTGCTGGGTTCCGCAGGGGGTTATGCCCAAGCAGTCTTGACTGTTGGGTTTTGGAGTTTGACTTTCATTGCTCAGTGATGAGTTCCCGTCTTTCTGGAAAAAGGCCTTACTCTTTTCTCAGAACTAGACTTAAGCAATAAAGAGTCATTGTCAGGTGGGAAAGGATTTAGGAACAAAGAATTCATCTTAAAATATGGTGAGGTTCAACTTGATTAGGAAGGATATTACTCAATTAAACCATATTCCGCATGTCAGTTTTGTTTCTATCTTTAAACAGCAATGTTTAATTAGTAGAAGTCAGTTCATTTGAATTTTGTATGGGACAAAAGGTTTGCTCACATATTTAAACTCCATCTTAAAGATAAGTACTCAAGATCAGATTTGTTTCACAAACCAATATTTGAGTTAAAATTCACTATAAAAAGTACAATAGGAGCAATTAGAATCAATCTTTCTGAGAAGGCACTATGGGCTCTTAATACAACTCAATATTAAAAGGAAGCATGAAGAGGAATTCAATGTTAAAGTATTCAAATGTGTATTTGTAAACTTAAGCTTTACCTAATGAATGTGAGATTCAGCAAATAAATGTCAAAATGAAAGCCTGCTTCTTAAGGAAGGTATTCGGGAATTGTTTATGCCTCTGCTGGTCAGCATCAAACACTAAAAATAGCTCATGAGTCAGAACAGGACACACAAACTATTCCTCCTGCCTAAGACTGTTCAAAAAGAAATTTTAAAAGGACAACTTCTTTTGCTTTAGTCACATTTACAATATCCTATTAATACTTTACCTAGTGATATCTTCTCTCCCGAGTCTGCTGGAAGCAGGAAAACTAACAAAGCAAGTGCCGATATCAGGACACAAGGAATAAGGAGGTTGAGTCCATAATAAAGAGTCCTACGTCTCATGGTAACTGTGAAGGTTACATCTGGGTAGGGTTCTTTGCAACATTCATAAAAGCTCTCAGTTCTCTTCCCAGGAACTCCTGTGAAGGAGAAAAGAGGAAGAAAACCAGAAATTAATGTGAATAAACTGTATATTATGTAGCATTTATTTTTTAAAAGGATAAATTTAGCTTTCCAAGTTTTACTACATGTAAAACTACTTCTTTAAGCTTAATTCCCACTTTTTCTCAGATGATAAAGGAAAATCAGATAAAAGATACTTGCAGAACTCAAGCAGCAAATTTGTCTTTTTTTTAATGTTGATTTGTATCCTGTCCTTCCTTGTACTGCCTCAAGTTCAGGGGAGCAGTGCTGCCAAAGTGGTGCCAATGCTTGCACAGACGTGGATATTTTTACATCCTTGTAACTTCTATCATCATCTGCTAATTAGCTGAGGCAAATCAAAGCACTGTGTTAGCTTTAGAAACATGGTGTGAATTTGAGTATTTGAGCATGTGACACTTGATTAGTTGTCATGGAAGCTACAGGTGGTGTAATACATAAATTTCCTCAAAAGCAGATTTGCTGCCTTGGACAAACTTTGGTATCCTTTGATATTACTGTTGGGTTCCGCAGGGGGTTATGCCCAAGCAGTCTTGACTGTTGGGTTTTGGAGTTTGACTTTCATTGCTCAGTGATGAGTTCCCGTCTTTCTGGAAAAAGGCCTTACTCTTTTCTCAGAACTAGACTTAAGCAATAAAGAGTCATTGTCAGGTGGGAAAGGATTTAGGAACAAAGAATTCATCTTAAAATATGGTGAGGTTCAACTTGATTAGGAAGGATATTACTCAATTAAACCATATTCCGCATGTCAGTTTTGTTTCTATCTTTAAACAGCAATGTTTAATTAGTAGAAGTCAGTTCATTTGAATTTTGTATGGGACAAAAGGTTTGCTCACATATTTAAACTCCATCTTAAAGATAAGTACTCAAGATCAGATTTGTTTCACAAACCAATATTTGAGTTAAAATTCACTATAAAAAGTACAATAGGAGCAATTAGAATCAATCTTTCTGAGAAGGCACTATGGGCTCTTAATACAACTCAATATTAAAAGGAAGCATGAAGAGGAATTCAATGTTAAAGTATTCAAATGTGTATTTGTAAACTTAAGCTTTACCTAATGAATGTGAGATTCAGCAAATAAATGTCAAAATGAAAGCCTGCTTCTTAAGGAAGGTATTCGGGAATTGTTTATGCCTCTGCTGGTCAGCATCAAACACTAAAAATAGCTCATGAGTCAGAACAGGACACACAAACTATTCCTCCTGCCTAAGACTGTTCAAAAAGAAATTTTAAAAGGACAACTTCTTTTGCTTTAGTCACATTTACAATATCCTATTAATACTTTACCTAGTGATATCTTCTCTCCCGAGTCTGCTGGAAGCAGGAAAACTAACAAAGCAAGTGCCGATATCAGGACACAAGGAATAAGGAGGTTGAGTCCATAATAAAGAGTCCTACGTCTCATGGTAACTGTGAAGGTTACATCTGGGTAGGGTTCTTTGCAACATTCATAAAAGCTCTCAGTTCTCTTCCCAGGAACTCCTGTGAAGGAGAAAAGAGGAAGAAAACCAGAAATTAATGTGAATAAACTGTATATTATGTAGCATTTATTTTTTAAAAGGATAAATTTAGCTTTCCAAGTTTTACTACATGTAAAACTACTTCTTTAAGCTTAATTCCCACTTTTTCTCAGATGATAAAGGAAAATCAGATAAAAGATACTTGCAGAACTCAAGCAGCAAATTTGTCTTTTTTTTAATGTTGATTTGTATCTCAGATCTGTTCTCAAGAGTTTCAAATGCTACTGGCTAGGTCATTTATGAATTTAACTTCTGTCTTCATTCCCCAGTTGTTATTCCATCCATTTCAGCAGTGGAGACAAGGCTGCAAGTTCACAGTGTAAATAAGGAATCAAGAGCTCACCTACTAAGTCCCACTCTCCATTTGAAATATAGCCAGATATATCTGCTTCTTGCATTTGTAAGTCCAAGGACCAGCCTCCGTAAGTCCAGGATCCAAACTTCAGCTTACATTTCTGAACATCAAATGGAAACCAGCGCACATCTATGTAGCATGAGCTTTTAAATATGCCTAGGTGAGATTTTAAACAAGAACACTTAATTTGAATGCTTGTTCCACATAATTTCATGTACATTTTGTAACCAGCATTTTTTCTACATTGTGCCTTCTGTTTTTCACTTGTAAGGCATATTTAATCTCAGTCATGTCTTGACATGTAAAGAGCAAAAGTCAGTCATAGAAAAGGGAAAGAACTGTACCATTAATGTTTTGATGTTATTAACTATTTTTTAAGATACTCTTCCATTTTGGCACGTAATGGAAGAATATTTAGAGAAGAACTCAGATTTCTAGATACAGTATTTCAGAAAGAAATGAAGCGGAATATGTAATCTGTTTATATTTCTTTTACTGACTAAAGCAAGAAATCCTGAATTATAAGAAATTCTGAAATATTATTTGCTGTATTATTAGATTTATATGCTCTTGATTTACTCAGGAAATCTAGCTTCTTATTTTTCACTTGTTGAGTCAGACCCTGTCCTTCAGCAGCTTTCAGAATTGAATTGAAAATCCCCCACCAAATGGAACATCTTAAATCAAGAGAGCATCTTAAATGAAGAGGCAAACCCCTGAAATCCTCTGGAGATCTTAGGCAGAAAACCTAATTTGTCTGGAAAGCATTGGCTCTACTGCTGTAGTTTGCAAAACTCTGATACTAGGAAGAGTTAATTCTAGTGATTATGCTAATTGAGTTGGGGAACAGAAACAGTGCTCCACTGCTATATATCCAGACTAAAAATTGTTTTGATGAAGCACTCAGTGAATCATTTCAAATAGAAATGCATCCAAGATGTTACGAAGCATCTTACTGTAAAGTTACATATTAATAAAAGAAACACTAAAATAAAAATTTATTGAGGCATTACCATGATTTTAACAAACAATATCATTTTAGAGTAAGTACTTCTAAACTTCTGAAATTGTGCATTATGACAGAAGAATTTACATAATTGTAATAAAACATGTATCTTTTATAGTGGCTTCCATGCAAAGGTGTTAACCATGTAACCATAATGCATCTAGGCTTACATCTATCAGATTATGCTAGCTCTACAAATAAAATATAAGAGAATTTATGGCAAATTTGAAACCACACCACACATAAGTAATCTGTCAAAATTTATGACATGCAAACAGCCTACCTGGTGGCAGGTATTGGCAATGTCCTGAAGAATTGACTAAAACATTAGTGTGAAAAGTAGCATCAAATCTTTCATCAGCACTAGAACAAGGGAAAAACAAAATGGGTTATTTGCTCTTTGACTGGCTGAAGAATGTCTGAGACAAGTCTGTTCTCATTAAAGGACTATGTCACCCCAAAAACTTGACAGCTTTTTCCCTGTCACCAGTTTTCTGTGGCCTCAGAGTAACTGGTCTGATACTTCTGGGTTTGGTTCTGATTAAGAACTGTAACTGAAGGTGAGCCACCTCATTCTTGCTGCTCACCTGCCCACTAGATTCATTATAGTGCCTTGACTCTATTGATTTCTATTTGGAAAGTAAGCACTTTTTAAAAACTTCTCAAGCAACTGTACAGGGAGATCTGTTCTCTTGCTGTCTATGTTAACAGCAGCTAATGGATACGAGGAGATGGATACTCCAGTGCCTGTGCCTTCCTACCTCTTTGCACGGGTGAACATTATTACTGCATGTCATACATGAGACTCTTCAATGCAGCTCCAGCCTTCGTTACCTACCTCAGAACCCACAAACTGGGTTCAGACCGGAAGAAAAAAAAGGCAGCCCTATTCAAGGTGTCAGTGTAGTGGTGCTATCCTTACAAGTCTCTAGAAGAATTACAATGTCATTTGGAGAGTGCTCCAAATTATGAATTGGCAGCTACTGCCAAGGAATATCTCAACTATATCAGGCACTATGTCCCAGGAATTTACCAGGCATGAACATTTTAAGAACTTCTATATGGGAAGCACAATGAGACATAGGCTACTGTATTTGTTGTACTGTTTGTAATCTCCAACCTGTCTCCTTGTGGGGTGGGTTGGCACACGAGGCAAAGGCAGAGCCAGCTGTGCTGGGCAGGGCAGAGGAGTCACACAAGCCTCAGAGTCTGGATTCTTGCAGCAATCTGAACTTTGAAAACCTGTCCATCTCTAGATTGATTGGAACAAGACAAGTCTCTGATGTCTCTTTGTGTATTAGTGGTTCAGTATCTCATAATTTTCTAATCACCTTTTAAGACATCATCAGAAAAATAGAGTAAAAATCTGAGATGGGCATAAAGTGAAATATTCATAACTCTAGCAGAAAATCAAGTCATTAAAAGGTGTTTATTAGCAGAAAACCCCTTATTGAAATATTTTGAAAAGAGTACTCTAATATTTGATCTATTCTGATGCAATTTTTATATCTCAGAAGCTAAAATAAAGCAACTGTTATTTTAGACATTTTTAATTTGAATTTTTTAATTTGCTTTTAATTTTCCCCTTATGTATTTGAAGAACTTAGATTTTAAAAAATATCTGGGCTGGTCTGTGAAATATGCAGACAAGAAAAAGCTAAATCCAAATAATTACTTGCCCATCTGGAGTTGCACTTCGTCCTGTGGTGAGCAGAAGGCTCACAAGTACTGAAAATACTTGCAAGTATTTAATTCGAACTTTGAAGAGAAGCAGAGAAGTCTCAGTATTGTGTATGTATGATGCCTGATTCTAGCACGCTGAGGGGAAAAGGCAGTTCAGTTCTAAGGCCATTGAACCAGTGCAGGCCACTCCTTCAGCTTCACAGCTCATGGTTGGCTTCTCCCAGTTTGTGTTGCAGTTCCTCTCCCAGCTGAAGCTCTAATTCTTCTCCTTCCACATCTTGGCTCCCTGTTTTTGTGATACTTGTAAGAAACTGATGCTGCAAAGATCTCTACTGAGTGCACTGCCAAGTTTGGTAGAGGATACTGGGGAGAAGGGCAGCAAGATCACACACACATTTACACAGGTGTGCACGCACACAGGTGCGTAAGTCTCATTTCCTTAGAAAACCAGACCTAAAGTCCTCCAACAAGCTTCTGTATTAGACAAATAATTGCTTTGACTTCAAACTAATAAGGGTTACATGATGGAATTCAAATAAGTAGTCAAATTTAGGATGTAAAAATATCCATGCCACACAAATTACTTGTAAAGTGGAAATTAATGACTCCTAGACTAGGTTCTGTTGTCTTCCTCTGGAGCGGAGGGCAGTTAAACACCAGGGAGTTGCTTCTAAGACCTTGCTGCTGTTTCTGGTAATTGGCAAAAACAGAATTTTCCCAAGAACACAAGTGATCAAGGAACCTTGATTGCATTGCCACATGACTTTGCCTTTCATAGGCACATTCTTAAAAGAGTATCAAGTGGTACTCAGATTCAAATATGAAAATCTTTTTTTCTGAAAAAGGAGCACGTGTTTTTCTATGCTGTGCTTCTAATCATTTTTTTGAAATGCACTGCTTCAATTGGAAATGCACCAAGTATCTAAGACTCTGCTTGAAGAGACTGGACAGAAATGTAATGATAGAAAACCATTTCTGCTACCGTTCTTCTTCAGGGTATAAGCACTTGAAAGCAGATAGTGATTACAGTACATTGAGATGACAAAGCTGTACCTAGAAGATAGAATCCTGTTGGGACCTAACCTCAGGTTTATAAAACTGGAAAAATGGAACTGTTAGAATGAGACGTACTTTCCAGAATTTTTGTCATTCCATGAAGTACTGAACACTTTGTGGCCATTTGAAAAAAAATTCCACCAGAAATGAGCACTTTTAGTAAGTGTAGTTAAAAGTGGAAGATAGCCCACAGGACACTAACACAGTCAATCCTGGAATCTGTACAAAGGCCAAGATTTTCTTTCCTCAGAAAAACTACAGATGAACTGGCCCTGCTCTCCCCACAATAGACTGGTTGTAAAATTTAATCAACTGCCACAATTTCTCTGTACTAGGCTGCAGCAAGATGTGTAAGGACTCAAGACATAGTGAAACATTCATTCATTAAAATTGAAAGTGAATTTATAGTTCATTAATTTCTCTGTAACTGCAGATGTATATCCCTAGTGAAGCATAGAAATTGAAAGCATCTATCTCAAAATGGCATGTCACTAGAAGGGAACATCATAATATTCCCAATGCAATTTCATACAGGAATAAGAATCTATTTTAAATAGCTTTGCTCTCTGACTAAACTCTGCATAAGATTTTTGGATTAAATATGTGTTTGCAATAGAGAAACTGTAGAATAATTATTTCCTGACTGAGTCATAGTTAACAATCCAAAGATTTGAAAACCTGTATTAACAGAAAAATTGGGGTTTCAGTTTTTCAGGTTATTGTGACCCTTCTCATTCTATAAAGCACTCCAGCTACAGTTAGCATGTATATATTAATATTACTAATGTCTAAAATATTACCCTTTCATTTTGGATATACTTAAATACTGAAGCCTAAATTGTCATGCATATTGCAAGTCTCTCTCAGGTATGTGATATATATGAGGAAGAATATTGTCATAACTCATTTTTTTGGAAACCACTAAACTGCTGTTGTAGAGTACCAATTTTATGGCATACACAGCGTGTCATTCATCAGGACAATGGAAATGAAGGTGTCATTTGTCAGATTCTCCCAAGAACACTGTCACTGATGGAATCAAGGTAGCTAGGGATAACTGCTCAAGAAAATAAATTTGTATTGAAAACTACATTAAGATTAATGTTTCAAAAAATACCTGTCTCAGGTATCAGGCTGCTCCATTTTGTGTACACAGCATTTGAAAGAGTTTTTTAGGCTGGTTTGTGGACAGCTTGCCATGCTTAAACCAGAAGTGAGCAGTAATCTTGCCAGGCAGTTACCTTGAGTACAGTGAACTGCACTGGAGCTCACCTCAGATCACTCAGCGTTAGCCGTGCTTCTGGGAGAAGCAATGCCACAATGCAGGCCCTGCAGAGAAGTACCTCAGTGCCTGACAAGTGCTGCCACTGCGTGCTGTTATCCCATTATTACAGTTCAACAGCACCTGTGATTGCAACATTGAACACAGGGGTGGACACCAAAAGGCAAATGGGAGCAAAACTGCAGCTGACACATTGGGAACAGCTATTCTCTAGGTCTTGTTGCAACAAAAAGCAGCTCCTGAAGTGGGAAAGGAGATCAGGTTGATAAACACAGCAGGGTGTGTTCTTAGTAGACACATGGCAGAGAAACAGAGGAAAGAATGCCATCAGGAAGACAAAAAGTTCATGTCATCTGCACAGGCAATGAAACAATGTACCCTGGCTACCACAGAAGAGCCAGTGCTACATGTACAGAACAGATGTAAATTCTTTCCAGTACCTGGGCAACAGCACACAAGCCCAAAACAACTGCAGCAAAAGGCAAGTTGTTATAGAGCAGGCAGCTCTCATCGTTTTATATTTTGAACTAAATAAATTCCACAATGGGAACTACCACGTAACAGTACAGCCAAAGCAACTCTCAATGTCAGCCAAAGGTTCTGCAGTGGACTGATGGCAATCTGTCTGTCCCTGATACAGGCCCCACTCAGAACAGTTTGAAGAGAGCAGCAAATATCCCAGCTATTTTCATAGCAGGAGGAAAGAGCGACACCAAAACTGGACATGGAAAAATGCAAAGATCCTTCCTGGCAATTCCCTCTCCTGTCTGTAGCAAAACTCAAACTAAAACCTGACAAGCAGGCAAATATCAGATTTGAATTCACCAGTAACCATTTAAACCAAAAAATTTCAGAGAAAATTATCACTATCCATACCATGAAACACCATCTCGTAAAAGCCACTCAATTAGAATTGGTAGTAGGGACAATGTTGTTATTCACAAAGTATTTACAAATATGTCCTTCTGTTCTGTGAACAGGAGACTGGTAATTTTCCAGTATTCCAAACACCTAGAAAGTTTTGGAAAATTATTTTTAAATCTAGGCAATTTGATGAGATTATTATGTCATTTGCCTTGCCTTATCTTTGTGTTTGGACAGGGTGTTAGAAAACATCATGTAGGCTCCCTTTCCCATGAAAGGTTGGAGCAGCTGAGCTTTCAAGGTCTTTCCAACATGGGATATTTTGCAATTCTATAATTCTGTGATCTTCTCTCCATCCCCACATGTGCACACAAAAAAAAAGTGTGTCTACCTGTTATAGAGAAGAATATCGGGCTTCCAAATCAGTCCATCGGGGAAACGGACATTCTTCACTCCTGGGTATTCAGACACATTCCACTGTAGATAATGATCTGTCCAGTACTAAGCCATACACACAAAAAGTAGGTTAGGTCATCTCATCCACTGGTTTACTGTAGTTCTCCAGGGACTGGATGGGCTGAAACAGTAGGTGTTCTCTTGTTTAGCTTCAGGGAGTGAAATGTTTGGAAAGGGTGAATTAGGCCACCTAGAGCTCAATGGAACTCAAACCCCTCATTTTCAATTCATGCTGCAGTGCACATAACAGCCTAGAAGAGATTTGGGGTGCTTGTGTTTTATTGCTCACACTGTCTCAGGTGCCAGTTTGGGATTGAACTGCTTTTATAATTCATACAGTAACTTCCATTATCTTCATAGACAACTTTGTTTTCTGTTGTTGGAAATTCTCAGGTTGTAGTACCTCGCTAATAGCCATGCAGTAGAGCAGCCAGCATTCACTGCTGACAGAAGATGACTGTGATGCCACAAGGTTAGTGCCAGCGTAGAAGGTCTTGGCAGCTCCTGGGGCCTGGTGTTGGGCAACCTCTGAGGCAGCTGCTCTGTAGCACTGCTCGGTCCCACAAATTTCCTGCCGGGCTGGAGCTTCCCCTGCCAGAGGCGGCTGCCCTGGGGCTGCCTGTGCTCCTTTCAGCCCAGCCCTGGCTGCTGTCACAGGCAGGCTGTCACAGGCAGGCTGGCACAGTTGCACCAGTGGGGCTTTGATCTGAGCTCAGCACTGCTAAATCCCACACTCTGCCACCACCATATGGTGGTGCACAGCCATAAACAAGAGCAGAGCCCCAGCCTGCAGCCAGCTGAGCACTGTGGCAGCCCCAGCAAGCTGCTTACCTCCTGCACTCCAGGGAAACAGTACCATCAGCTGCTGTATTTTCCTGAAACTGAGGTTGTACATAACTCTTTACTATGCAAATGACTTGCCATGATACTAGGGTGGTTCCTGTTGTGCACCAAGGGTATAAAGAATAAAGTTCAATTTGTTTCACAAAATTTACAGATTTTTCTCTTATAATGTCTATGCTTCATTATAATGTGCTTCTATCTCCACATTATCTTGTTTATGCTAACTTTGCTTGGCTGTAGGCGTCATGTAACTTACAGTGAAGACTTGTCCAGATTTACCAAGCTGTTGCAATGCCAAATGTTAATTTCTTAAATGTAAACTTTTAAATGGGGGAGTAAATGTAGTACACTTACCCCTTCAGTCTAGTGGTCCTTGTGAAAATGTTTGATCAACATTAAGGTCAGGATAAATTGCCAGTGAGTATTGTGGAGGTAAATGTTATTGGTCATTCTCATAGGGTATTCACATCAAACTGGTCTATGTAATTCCTTGCATTACTGTCATAGGCAAGTTTTAGTTTGATAACACCAAGTAAGTCCCCAGTTAGCTGCATGCTGCTGGTATTCAAATACATTCTTGTACCTTTACAACAGCATAAATTACCATTTTGATGCATTCAACACAACTAATAGCATTCATCATGCAGCTTTTGTAAAGTGTTTACTATACTTATTCTTGGTCTGTGCTTCTATATTTATCTCATTTATTTTTTACAATGAGCTTGTAGCAAAACTGGACAAAAGATCTGAGTCATGCACTGCTTTTTCCTTTTGCTTTAATGATAATAGTTTTTTATGGAAATCTTCAATTATTTGGCTCTGTTCATAGTTTTTGTTTTTACAGTTTTCTAGTTAAGATACATGTGTTCATCTATACACAGCTTCTGTAAGCTGATCAACTGCTTCTCATCTTTTATCAGAAATTTTACATACATTTTCCCAGTAAACTGTTTTACATGAACTTCCTCGTAGACACGTCACTGTATTTTTTTAACACTTTATCTTTGTGTAATGTAGAAGTCCTGAGGCGACAAGATACATCTGTTTTTCCCAAAGGCCAGCAATGTAAGCAAATAAGCTGTGTGGGTCTGAGGCATTGAAAGCCGTGGCTCTCGTGGCTTTGGGTGACTCACTCTCAGAAGCTGCCAGAGCAGCTGCACTCACTGCCAGCTGAATGCATCCTGGATATCAACATACCCAATCATTTCCTATCCCAACTTACGTTAGGAGTTACCATGGCCACTACACTGTAGCACAGGGTGATGCTGAGTGACGTAAAGACAATTCAAGGGCAATAGAAAACTTAATATTCAAGTCTGGATTAGAGATAATGTTAAGCAGATTTTACGGTTGCTCTGTTAGCCTTGTGTACAAAGTGCTCACCCATCCAGCAGGGCATGAGCTGCTTCATTTTGCTTTAACTTTAGAGCTACTGTAGCTGAAGCACCTTTAATTTGGATTAAAATAGCAAAGAGCTCAGGGTGCTTAGGTTAGTACCAACCTGTGTGACCAGGCAAGGCTCCTGCTGTAACTTAGATCAAGTTTTAGATTTTTTATGCTGAGCAGTATTGCCATGGAGATAGTGGCCAGATGAAATAGTCTGCATGTATAAATACTAGATTTATATTCCCCTTTCTCCCAGGTTATTTTTTGTATTTAAGTATTTTGGTGATGATTACATAAAATGTATTTAAGATAGATTGCTGATTATACACACATACATATCAAGGAATTCAGTGGAGAGGGATTTCAGGGAAAAACTTATTTAGATCATTTAGAATAATAAAATGACATATGTTAGCCTTAAGCATGCTTCGAATCTGTCTAGAACACCAATAATAGAAAGTTAATATGCAAACACTTATTTTATGTGTACACAGGCCATGATGAGTGGCTACTTTTTTTGTAGTAACCAAGTGAGCTGCTCATTGCAGTCTTAACGTGCTCTATATCCAGTATATGCTCAGGTGAATAAATCAAAAGAAATACAGAATGTATAATATAATCAATGATTTTCTTAGGGGGGAAAAAAGACAATCTCAAAAAAGATAAGGATGATGTGAGATAAAAGAGAAGGAAAATAAATTATAGCCTCTTGAGTAAGAATTGTTGTCTCTTTTCCTGGTAAGAAATCATAGCAACTATAATCACTGTAGCTAAAAGCCAAAAGCATATTATATTTGACAGTTTTAATCTTGCTGTACAACAGGCCTGTAAAAAGGCATGAGTTGACTGCTTCTTCCATGTCAGATTTTCCTTGTGTATAAATGGAACAGCCATGCTATCCTTACAGGTCATCAGAATAGTCTTTCATTTGTTTCCTAGGGCCTACATCAGTGCAAGTGAGGTGCTCTACCGAAAATGTTACAGTAAAAGAAAAAATAATGCATTTAAACTGAATGAGCTGGTAAAAGAAACTGAAAGGTATAAAGTTTCTGCAGAAGCAGCATGATTGTCTGGGATAATAAAAATCTTCTGTAAACCTTTACTTAAACCAAACAGTTCCGTTTCTGTAATACTGATGGGAATTCAATTAATGGCAAATTCTCATCCATGCTGCTGTAGATGGAGAAAACTCCATGTCACCCTGTCTTCGCAGAGCTTATGACAAACTTATGGTTGAAATGTTTGTGGATGCATTAGGACTCCACAGGAGTTAGCATGCTAAGAAGCACCTTGTTAATTCTAAGTCATAATGTAACCTTTCACAGAAAACAATTTCAAAACAGTCTCATAAAGTTCTTGAACAGTCTATTATCTGTTTCATTTATTAAAAAGTGATTGAAAATTAACTACTGCCCAGCAATGCTGGCCATGAGTTAATGAGGACAAAGTTCTCTGCTGTGGTATGTAATGGTAGGAAAGAAAATCTGACATGGAAGAAGGAGTCAACTCATTTTTTTTACAGACCTGAAAGTTTTCTAAAATTCAAACCCCTCACCAGATTAAACTCTAAGACTGAAGGGAAAACCAAACATAGTTTCTAAACTTACCATTTGTAGCCAGATATTTGTTGTTAATACTTGATTCTTTTCATCCTGGAAAGAAGGATAATACCAGTAAAATGCATTTGACTATTATAAAATAGCCAGTTGTGCTAAAGTACCTTTCAAAGCAATGAGAATTGTTGCCACTTACTTATTGCAACAGAAGTTTTCACAGCTACTTTAATTTCAATTCGTATTACCACAGTCAGTCAAACTGTTTCCTGGGGGTATCCTTCTGCCATACTCTTCCCTGGGGCCCTTCTTCAATAAAGAATCTCCAAAGGCAAGGCAGATTAAAGCAGGGGCTGCCTGTATCACCTTTCGTAGGAGCAGCCCTCTCAGTAATTAACCTTATCCACTGGACATATGCAGACAGTAGAAAAAATAATGAGCAAAGTGTGGCTAAGCTCAGACAATGGGTGTTGAGGCCATTCTGAGGAGCTTCTTAACAGACAAGTAGCACCACTCATGTCAGCAGAACTATACAAAAAGCGTTGCATCAGCTTTACCAGAAAACTCTTGTCAGGGCAGAATATTATTATTTTTTTAAGGCCTTTCCCCTGGACTTCTGTGACTATTTGATGTAAGTTCAGGTGACAGAGTAGGCATCTTAATGCTAAAGTTGTAGAGTTTCTTTACTTCTCAGACACAGGAAAATATCTGTGACCTTTTTCTGTGGAGGTACCGTAGCAGTATCCACCTGGGTTGTGTGAAGCTAATGGAATATAGTATGTATCCAGTCAGTATTCCACATTTTCCAATCTGAGCACACAATCCCTGTCCCAACACCAGTCAAAGCTCGATTTACAGTCTAAGTGTCATAGGAAATTCAGTCACCTGTACAGCCTCAACTGGCAGAGTTGTTCATAGGTGTAGACCTCAACTTACATCTGTCACTCTTGAACTTAAATGTTGTTCCTAAATGCCAAAAAATGGCCAAAAATGTCTAATCACATTTGATACAATAAAAAAACCCTTTTTAAAATAATACACTTTACTAAAGGTCAATATTTTTCCTCTTCTGCTCTTGTTTTGTGAACTACTAACCAAGAAGAACTCCTGAGAGACCTTTCATTGCAGCCATTTTAGATCAGCACAATAGTAGGAAGTTACATAGCATGCAAAATCAAATACCCTGCAAGGGACAATGGCATTTTTAAAACAAGAGAAGCCTTTTGAGGAGCAGCATCAGTAAATGTATGACAATGTTACTAGGTTGTGTATAATCACAACTAAATGTACAACATACAAACAAATAGAAAGATTTTAGATAAAGGTCACCAATGTTCCTGAATAAAGTCCACCCCCAAATGCACACTCCTACCTTGCTTTAAAACAAAAAGTAAAATAAAAAATATAAATAATCACAGACCACAGCTAGTCATTCAGTACTTTTCCTCTCTATTTTCTGCTTCATCACCTCCATGAACCTTTTTCAAAACTATCTCAAGTGAACAACTAATTTAAATGGCATCCTGCGGAAACAGGTCTCTAACCATTTGGTTTCAGAAATCCATTATTAAGCTCCACTGAATTTGCATGGTGAAGGCATTGCTGAAGATGTCAGCCAGCCAAAGCAGTAATTAATTTACAATAGTAGCTGTTATTCTCTAGCCACATAAACATTAATTTGGAACCTCTCTCAACAACCTGCTTATAGTGTTAGAGCACAACAAAAGTAGTTTGCATGGGATATTTAATTCATGAATGAAGAAACAATCCTTAAGAGATCATTCACATCATCATGAACTAAAGGCTATTGAGAAGTGTTGCCAATTAAGGACATGTAAAACCTACATGTTTCTATTAATCATAGCCAATTTTAGGTGAGATGTAATTACTGCCAATGATAACTTATCCTCCAAAGTTCGACAGTATTTTCTCAGAGCTCTGTGTGCTGTCCCAGGTGAACATGACAAGTTCCTATAAAGTAATGTCCCAGCTCAGCCCCTGAGCAAAGCTGAGAGCACCACTGCTATGCGGTTTCTCTGCACAGGCATAACTGGCAACTCAAAGGTGCAGAGCAATTCAGAATCCATTGTGTTGTGAGAAGCCTGTTTCAGGACTATTAGCTGAATGGCATGTACTCCTGCATGGTTAAATCCTGAGTTAAACTCTCATTTTATTCCCAGTGTGATCTCTTTCTACACTTGAATGGCCTCAGCTTTAAATTAGTGATGTTTCAAAAAGTCCTTTTCAGCAGCCAGAGATTGCACTGAAGCCAGAGTGTTGCTGGTGCTTAAGCTGATGCTGTGCCACAGGGATGTGCTGGGAGAGCCTGAGCCCACAGCACAGGCACATGAACTACTTTAGGAGTAGCAGGAGGGAGCCCTACTATCAGTGCAGATCACAGACCCAGGCTAGAGAGCCACCACTGAGCACTCAAAGTAGCAGAGCTGAGGGGGACAGCAGACTTTTAAACCAGCTGTGCTGCTGGCAGGATGATTCAGCTGCCAGGCACTGCCAGGCACATGGCAGAGCCATCACAGGTTGGCATGCAGGACATTCTGCAAGCATATTCTGAAAGCCAAGAGTTATTCTGAAGTGTGATCTTTCACTCAAACCTAGCTCAAAGAGGCTATTCTGAGAGCACTGACTCAAATGTAACTTGTACTGTGAAGACAAGCCCTGCATGAAGATGGCCCATGCTGTTTTCATGGTGTTTCTTTCTGTTATTTGAAGCATTTAGAGCCTGAAAGAGGGTTACATATGAACTAAGTAATTTCCACTTGGATCGCTATATTTAAGGTTCCATCCGTGTTTGAATCATAAATCCTACCATTGCTCCTCACCTATAAAAACTTTATTGCCTGCTGAGGCTTGGTTTATAGCAGTGTTTTGGGTTTTTAATACTGTTTATTGGAGCAAACAATTTCCAACATTTTAGTCATTACTGGATTGACTCACCCATCACTAGCAGAAAGATTCTTATTTTAGAGGGCTTGTCACTCTCTGTATCCCCAGGTAAAGCTGGTGACAGGAGACATCCTGCAGGGTTTCTCCCTGCTTAGGAGAGTTTTTTGGACACTGTTTTAAATTCTTCACAGCAAACTACATTAACACTCTTCTCATCAGAGTTGTGCACTACCTCCCCATAAGATGATGGGTGGGCTTGAAATGCTTCATAGGACTTCACCAGTTTTTGTCACTTCATTTTGTATACACTTAGAGAACACTTCATGTGTTTTGAAAACAAAAACCAAGGTTGCTCCTATTAAAAACCCTTTCTACTATAAAGGAGGAAAGAAAAATGGCTTCACAATATTATCTGAGGTGTTGGAGAACCTTCCCAACAGAGAATGAGACCAGACACCGTATCACACTTGGATTGGTGTGGTTTTTCCCCCACGCCAGCTGCTTTAGGATACTTGCTGTTCAGACAGTACTGGCCAAGTAGCCCTGCTAATGGAGAGTTAGGTTTCCTTGGCACAGTGGGAGGTGGGTGGGAGGCTGCTTTGGCCTACTCTATCCGTAACTACAGTCAGGATCTGAGAGGACAGATGGCAAATTGCTACTGCGCTGTTTGTCATGTATTTTGTGGCAGTGCAGTTAATGAAGGGAAAGTAGCTGACATCGGGAGACTTGAATGGTCCTTCATTCATTTTTGAAGGTAGAGGTAATAATTTCTACAGGTCTTTGAAGGAAATTGCACTGTCTCCATTTTTCCAGTTCCCACTCCTGCTATTGTCTGTTTTTTCAATTTATACAATCCATCAGACTGATCACCTTTGGAAACACAGTTACGAGAGTCTCAAATTATCCTTCCCTTACCCTGTGTTCATCAGAATATATAAAAGAAGAGATAGAAACTTGACAATGCTCTGTGAAGGGTGTAAGCCTGGACACTATAAACTTGGTAAGGACATGTGTCCTTTCAAATGGATTTCAGCACATGCAGCATCCACATTAGAAAAGCTATGCAGCAACTGCGACGGGAAAAATAACTGAAATAAAACTGCATGCCGAGAGAGTGGCATGCAGTGATGTGCAGCATCTAGCAAGAAACACATACTTCCCAGGGGACTAGCATAAGGTGATCTCCTGACTAAAATCTATGAGCTGTAATTTCTGCACTTCAAATTTAGATTCTTTATGTTTACATGGTTGAACCTCACCTAAGTTATAGATGAAGTTATGGCTCTTTGAACTGGGCTTCAATTACTTTGAATCTTAATAAAGACTTTGTAAGAACATTTTAAGACATCACTTGTTACAGCAGAATGCTATGTTCCTGATTGTTACCCTCTAGCAAAACTGAAGCTACTAACTGTAGTCTGAAGTTAACAACACCCTGACAGCCAGTGAGAGACACGTAAGACACTTTCTTTACTGATTTTCACTTTTGTGTGCTTGAATGTCATCCTACTGAAACCAGCAGGTTAGTCAGTTCATTAGCTCTTACTGTCTCAGCACTTGTTCATTAAACATTCTCAACATCTTCTGATCCACAATGTCAAATTACCTGTGCCTAATGACATTTCCCCCCCATCATTTACAATCCTGTTATGTTTAACTTTTGCTTGGGGTTTTCTTCCTGTTCTTTCAAGGTCATGCACTGAGCTCACTAAACTGTATCAGCTGAAAAAGCCTGAATTCCTACAGAATTAGTACTGAGAGGATGGGCTACAGGGTGAGTTAAGCACTCATAAAATGGCCAGGTGACAAAAGATGTCCTTATGTCCATACTTCAGGCAGCCAGAATGACAGGATGAATCCAAGATCCTCAGAAGTTATGGAGAGAAGTGAAAGGGCTGCACTTCCCATCCCTGCCCATGGTGCTGGTGCACAGCAGCACCCTGTGTGGCCAACCTGCAGGAGAGTCCAGAGGAGTGTCTCCATCTTCCCCCACCTGCAGCCCTGAGAGCACCAAAGTGACCTCTCAGTCTTCCCACACTAAGTCACCCTGGGGGTCCATTGCAAATATCCTCTCCTCATGTGCTGAGGTTAAAGCTAAACTTTTCTATTAAAGGTGGCTCAAGGCTTCTTAGTCATGCTGGCAAAATTGAATTTTGCTATCTCAGTGGTGAAGATAAAAATCAGTTACTTAAAAAAGCCATCCTGGTGCTTCTGCAGGGACACTGAAATGAAGACTGCAACTGCTGGCCAAGGACTACCCCTGATCACCCATAGGTGTGGGCTGGAGCTGCAGCCAGTCTTGAAGAATGTAGTAGAGGGAATTAAGAATTTTGGGGAGATTTGTATAGGAATAAAAAGCCAAACAAAGAGTTGTCAATGTGAAACAGGTTGTTCAAGCAGTATAAAGATGAAGAAAAAGTCAGTGTACATGATTTGTGAGATAAAAGTTTGGAATTCCTGATGCCTCTTCCCTACCTGACTTCCCTTTCACCATGAAAGAAATAGGCCAGTGCAATAACCCTTCACTTCTCCAGTGGTCAGCAATAGACCTTTTTATACAGTAAAATTATTTTGACTGAGCTTACAGCACATATTTCAAATTATGCAGAAAATGCTGTGTAAACAGTTATTCCCACTGCATAAATAATATTAATAATATTCCATGGTCCAGCATGTGAGACTCAACATCAGGAACAGACCACAGAATGTTTCTGATTTCTTAAAAATAGGTGCAAAAGACAGAAAATTATTCCATAAAATGTCAGAAGTGAAAAATATAAATTTTCACTGTTGCACAGCATTTTTTGAGACCATTTCAAACTTAAACACACATTTTTATTTGGTGTTCTGACTTTTGCCATACCAGTGACATTTTTGTATAAAAGCAGAGCTCTGGCATTTATGACTTAATCTTGTAGTGTTAGAGCCTCCTGCTGGGAAAGCCAGGCTCCTTCAAAACTAGAGCAACTGTTGCAAACTGTTGTTCAGCCGGAGTTGAACAGCACAGTCAGGATGTTGTGCCAGTTCTGCATGACCTGGCCTTGGGGTGTTAATGTTAAACGAGGGCCACTCCCTTCACATCAGCTGCTAATTTGCCCTGATTCTGTTGGTGCAAAGAATCTCCTGAAAAGTTGGTCCTCATTATTTTATACTCAGCCCCTAATTAGTGATGTTAGTGAAAGTTGAAAATTTTTAGGACATCACCTTCTTTTCCACCTTCCACTGCAAAGCAAATTTAGCCTGAGGTACCTTAACAGCTAGGATGATACCTGCCTGACTCTTGCCACCTGCTAACTCAGACTCTGGCTCCTTCAGACCTTTAGAGATAATTGCAGCTGTGCTCAGGATTTAGTTAAGTATCTCCTGTAGCATTAAGGTGAGTTTTATAGCGAAGTCTCCAAAACCCAGCCTGAAAATGTCTTCATTACTTGGTGTGCTTCTTGATCTTTGATTTAATTTTTTCTAGCTTTTTTTAATCAAAGAATTAAACTATAAAGGCCAACCAAAATGTGAGTAGTTAATTAAAATGAAATTTGATAACTTCTCTTCCACTGAGCTCTTAGGTTTATTAGACTTGTGATGGATGGCATATGAATGGCTCTTCATACAGTCTGCATGCTGGAGGTCTTTGAAATAAAAAATGGCTCAGGAGAATTGCTCCTGACTGGGAAAAGTGGAGGTTTGTTGATAGAGATAACACAGATGGAACAGATTGCTGCCATTATCCATTTTGATTTTTTAAGAAAGTTGACTTTGGACTGTAAATTTAATGAGGAACAAGGCAATAAATAGCTATTCTGGGGCTAACTGTGATACTTAAGTGTTATATTTGGGAAACAGGCGGAGTTTCCCTCTAGGGACACCTCCTCCTCACATTAATTTGTGATACAGTGAGTAAAGTTTATTGAAGTCCCCTAAATCTTTAGCATTTTCCTGGTTTGGGCTGGTTTCACTTCTACCAAGAGAAGGGCCAGGCTGAGCAGGGCAGTGTGAGCTCAGTGTGGATGGAAAGCAGCTTGTGGTGCTGGATGCAGGGGGTCCTGGGACAGGGGGTGCAGAGGCTGTGCTTGAGCCACAGCGAGCTCCTGTTTCCATGGGATAGAAACTGCAGTAGGATGGTATGCAAGTCACTAGGCCACACTCCTGAGGAAGAGCATCCAGCAGCTGGGAGGTAGAGAATGGAAGAGGAGGAAAGGAAACCTCCAGGTGAGAGTGGTGGACAGGTGCTCTAGTTTACAGTTCTGGTCTGTCTTTAACACTTGTGCCAGCACAGATTTAATACAAGGTTTACTATGAGCTTACACACAGTTACAATTCAGACTTAGTAACTGTAGAGTTTGACCTATGTGGAAGTCTGAAAAAAACAGGGATTTTCAGGTATCTGTTCTGCACAGGTATTGAAGCCTGGAGTTCCTCTGTCCCATGCACTGTTCAGGTGTACACAGAGTGAAACAAAACAGTGAGGAAGTAAACCTGAATACAACAGACAAGTATGCTTCTGCTTCAAGCTAAAGTTCTGTGGAAGTTGAAAGGTTTCTGAAGTTAAAATGCTAAAATATTACTAGAGCACTCTGTGCTGCTGGGATAGGAGGATAGGAGTAGATGTTCATTTTTGGCTTTTTTAATATCTCTTTTTTTTCTTAAAAATTAGAAAACTACAATTTGAATTTTACCTGGGTTAAGGTTGAGTTTGGAGTATGAGATAGAGAGTCAGATTACTTTGCTTAACCTAATTCGGGTGAACTCTGAGGGGGGTTGTTTGTTTTGCCTTTTTTTTTATAACTTGTGCTGTTTGTGTCTGAAAAAGGCCAGCATTTTCTCCACACCAACGTGTCTTACATGCTTTTGCAAAAAGCATTTGCTTTCTCCCCAATTACTTTATATTGCTTTAAAAGAAAGGCAGTTTACTCAGACCATACACAGGTCTCCCCAGATGGATGCAAATCCATCACAGCAAAAAGCTGCTGCAGAAAGAGCATAAAAGAGTGACCTTAACTCTGAGCACACCATCTGTGTGAGGAGCCTTCTTAGGATGTAGGAAAGTCTTTGTGTTCCAGATATGCTCTATTAGGTCTGAGTTGTGCTGCCATTGGCTGCACCAGGGCTTTGTCCTGGCAGTGGGCTGGAGAAGTGGCTTTCACAGAGTTCCAGGAAAAAGAAGCTGAGATTATAAATATGTGTAAGAGCCTCATGATGTACCATTTTTGTTACCATGGGGATGTAATTGTAACAGCAGTCTGTCTTCTTTTTTTTTTTTTTCAGTACATCATTGTTAACAAGAGATTGTATTTAGATATGAACACTTTCATCTTTGCAAAGACAAGCAGGGATAAGACATACAAAATGAGCAGAGTACAGCATAACTAATCACATACATCAGCATACCTTGTGTGAAAAATATATTTTTGAAGAGCAAGTTGTATTTTTCAAGTTACGTTATGAATTTCCATGATTAGTTGTAGGTTTCACTCAGTTCAATTTTTGAATACAGCATAGAGTTTAAAGTGCAGTTAAATTTATTGCAAACATGCAAAGTAATAACTGTGTTCTGTTGCTTTATTTACAAATAAGTCTTGATTCCAGTATATTTTGTAGCAGACTTCTGTTGAGAGGACTGAACCCTGAAATAGGCTCTAGGTGCTGATTACGATTGCCAGTCTGACACAGACAGGCATGTCAGTTCTGAACACGGAATTTGGGAACTACCAACCATTCCACAAGATAAGATCAAACAATAGAGCCCCATAGCCCCACTCATTACATAGTGTTAAAACCAGAGGGAATCAAAGCCTTTGAACACCGAAATTGAAAGGTCAGGTTGTTACACTTGAATGTACCAGCAGACTAAAGTTGAAGGAAAGTGTGTGTGATTTTTTCAAGGAGAGAAGAGAAAGTTATGGGAGAAAAAAGAGCTGAACCCAAAGCTGTCTCTTCCTCTCCCTGTGTGTGATCGGAGCACACAGCTCCAGCACCAGCCTGCTGCTGGCGTTCATCTATCCTATTTTTGTGAAGTGACAGCAACAAAAATTTCCACACCTGACCAGAGCACATTTTCCATGAGTTAGCATCAGCTGAAACCTTTGAGGAACACCAGAGCCACAGAGACAGAGGTATCGTACACAATCACGAGAAATAGCTCTGTGCATGACAAATGGACATACGTAAAGCCAGCTTCAGAGGATCAGACAGCACAGTGCTATTACTCATTCCAGAGAGTCTCTCTAACTATACTACATCCTACCTCCATCCTTCCAAGTACAGGAAAATTAAGCAAGAAGGAGTTGCTCCAAAATTCCTGTGGTATGTAACACTACCCATTATCTTCAATGTCTTGGGCTCTCGGTTCAATCTAGGATACAGCACAGACATCACCATGGCAATTAAAAAACTTCCTGGGAAGGGCAGAGTACAAAACACATTGGTGCTGAATGTTTCTGCAACTCTTGACACAGAAGTATTGCTAAGAGGCTTCAATAATTCGAGAAGATGAATTGTATTACAGAGGTTCTAGTTATTCCTTACCCTATGTCCTCTGATAGACACATTTGAGAGTCCTCTTTTAAGGGTCTTCCTTTCCTGCTTTCCATGAAAATCCATACTGTCCCCAATTCTCTTATATGCCTGTAGAGGATCACTTACAAAGGCACTGAGAAACTGTGAGCTTAGCTGAAAGGAATACTTTGATGGAAATCAACCACATCTCTGTTTTTTCACAAATGCAGCAAGCATCGACTGAAATGTCAGAACACCTACACGGTCCTTCAGGCTGCTTTTTCCGCAACACAAAAGAGCAAATTCTCCTCTGTGAAAAGATTATTTCTGTCTGTGGGGACAGAGATGGAGTGAGCTCTCCAAAATCCATAAAAATGCTCATCTGAATTTCTTGAGCTCTGCCAGTGCTCATTACTTTTTCTGTCCTCAATCTTGCATTTAGTTTTGGAGATGGTGGGTAAGAGGCTTCATTCCTTCCTTCCTTCCTCTCAAACCCTAAACCAGAACACTTGTGTAGTTACTGAGAGTAATTAAGGGGATGCTAAGCACAGAAATGTGCAAACACTCCTGACGGAACGCAACAAAAGCCAATAAAAGTTCAAAGTAGCAGTGCTGTATAATTAAACATGTGCATGGGTCCCCCAACTCTGCACATGGTTATTGATCATCTTCCCTTCAGGGTAGTTTTTTATGAGGAGCACACAAGGAATGAGGAGACAAGATTATAAACCAGGCAAATGTGGCTTCACATCACTACCAGATGATTTGGGAGAGATGAACTGGATGAATATCATATTCTTATCTTGCTGCCAGTGAGCAGCAGCATGGCTTCATGCCATGCTCTTAGTGCTTCACAGTTAGCTGTTGTTGAAGCCAGGGTTATCAGCCTTTTCTTTTTACAAATCAAATTCTAGTTGCAGTAACAGGCATGAAAATGCAAGCACAAGTGAAGGTTAAATCTGAATAGACATTTACTTCAGGCTGCTTTTGGTTATTCTTGGAAAATAAATCTTTTAATTTTGAATAAATTAAAAATAAATTGGCTAACACAGTAAATTATTTAAGTAATTAAAATTCTAAGTGAATTTTAAAAGATTTCTTTTTCTATATAAGTGCTTGTACAAATAGGCTCCCCACTGCCGACCCATTGTGAGATCCTTTTTTTTTTAATCTTTCTTTCTTTTCCATTTTTGTAACTCACAGATATATTTAGATTGGGAACAGTTGGATTGTTTAGTAGTCTATTCAGGCAAATACGGTGAAGAGTTCAGGAGAAACTGAAGAATTCACATCTGTATCATCTAAATTTGAAATAATTAACATTTGAATGTTTTTATGTTAATATGCTGTTCATAGATATAGAATTGTTTGCTTCCAATCCATTGACAATACTTTGTTCAAGTGCTGTCAGCAATATTAGATTTGTAAATGACTGGAAACTTGATAGCATGTGCTTTGCTGAGAGAAAAGCAGACACTGTATCCGTGGGCCTCTGAGAATGCAGCCCTGAGCAGAGACAGAGAACAGAAACAGAAATACCACCTTGCTTTAGCAGCACTTCCTGCCTTCCCTTGCCATCATCCCCAAGATTGCTGCAGCACATTCCTGCCAACTTGTAGACTCACACAGATCACACTACAGGAGTGGGGCTGAGGCCGTGATGGTTACCTGGGAGTTGCTTTTCCCCACATAAATCACCCAGCCCACAGCATCCTCCCACAGCACTTCCAGAAGCCTTTCCAGGAAGGAAATGGGCAGCCACCTGTATTTGAACTCCCTTCTCGTGCATGTTGACACTGCAGTCAGAGGCAAATCAAACCCAGGAGGAACCCAGACAGCTCCCATCTTTCTGCGCACAGCAGAAGAGGCTTTCCCAAGGAGCAGCACGTTTATGGAGCATGTAATTGGTCTGTGCAAGCAGAGACCAAGCCACACACACAGGGACAGGGCTCCTCCTCGGCTGGGGCTGAGGCCATGGCTCTCCCAGGAACATGGCAACAGGGAAACCATTTACCAGGCACACAGGGCTGCAAAGGCTCATCAAGCACTTGTACTTTAGGGAGCCACATCCTTGGCCAGTGCAGGTCAGTGGAGCTCCACTAGCCAAGAACAAGAACATTTATGAAGAAAAATACAGGACTTTCAATCTTTTCATACAAATTACCACAGACCATAACAAGCTGATCCATACTGGTCAAAACAAAAGATATGAACTTGTGTATTAAATAGTGACATCCTGTATTGTCTAGTATTTGAACGTGACAGTCTTTTTTAAAAAGAGGAACAACTCTGAATATTACAAGGAGTATATTCATTTCAGTCCCAAACATCTGTGAATTAAAAGCTTTGTATAAGACCAAGTATTAGCCAGATCTGACTCCCAGAAATTACATCTTGCACTGTGATTTTGTTTCATTAGCTGATTAGTGAGGACTACTAATAATTACTAGATAATGTAACTTTGCAGGTTCTGTTGTTCTAGTAAGAGTCCCTGTGTAAAATGTGAAGCCTTTATGTGGTGGGCCCTGTGCTCTACAACAGTGTCACAGAGGAGTCTGTTTGCTAGCACCTTAGCCGTGCTTTTCACAGGAAGGTTACAAGCCTTTTTCATCACAAGTGACATAGAAGTAGATGTTTAGTCACTTTTTAAGTTAATGGGGCATCCATACCAATGCAGTTAGGAAAAAAAAAAAGAGGCACTGAGTTTTTATGATTCGGGCTGATATTTGTATCACAAAGAATAAGAAAAATGTTTGAGAAACTGCTTCACCTAACTCCTATTAAGAAGAAAACCCACACAAACAGAAAAACCCCAGCTGATTTGTATTACAAAACCGTTCCAAACACCTCTCCTGTGGAACCAGAAAGCAGAATAGAAGTTCTGATTTTCACATACAATGAACATCTCTAATGTCCTCAAGCGAACTATTATGAGGAGGTTTTTTTATAGCCTTTAGTCAGTCCCTTTTTCCTTCCTGCAAACTGTCTTTAATTAGTGTACATTCATTGCTTCCCATTCCAACCTACACATCCTCCTGTATTTAAAATATCCTTCCAGACCTAACACTGGTTGAGAAGACTAGGTAAAAGAAAGATGCTGACAGAACAGTTTAAAAATCCAGAAGATATTTAGAAGCACAGGAAAGATGGACAAGTATCACAGAAATAAGGTTGCAGTTGCTCTTAGTATATTAATAGCTCACCAGAGTAGGGTAGGGAGAGGTGTTGTCTGCTTGTTAAAGTAGATCAATTACCAGAATATTTTAGACTCTTGTCTGATCTGTTCTGCATATTTCATGGAAAAATAGAATACCCTGTTTTCTGTTATAACCAGTAACTTTCGTGGTATTAAACTAACTAAAAATATCAGAAGGCATATCGCAGCACCTTTCCAGTTTTCTAAACTCTAAGGAATAAATTGTGGTGGAATGGAAATGGCTGCAAAATAAAAGTGCAAACAGTTTCTCCCTTTAGCATGGCAGGAAAAAAGATAAAGCCACAAATTAAGAAGAAAATAAAGCTTGGAGAGATATTTTCTAACGTACACAAATGAATGCTAAAATTAAAAGAATAATGCAGATTTGATGAGCTTTTGCCACAGCCGTTGTTTGCAAAGAGGCTGCTGAGGCCTGATAAATAGCTTAGGAACCTTGTTAGCACCATTTTTCAATGAGCCTCTTGATTTTTTTGTTTTATTCATTTTTCCAGATTTAAATTTCTTTTTCTCTTTTTTTTTCTTGTTTTTTTTTTTTCTTTTTTTGGCGGGGATGATGTTTGTTTTATAGTCTGTTTCTTTACAGAAGCTGTTCTGCTTCTTTGAATGACAGCATAATTTTCTTTTCAAAGTTTCAAAATATTTCACATTACTATCTTGCCCAGTGGGTCCGGGGTATTGGATTGCAAATACCGAATTGCAGATCCTTATGCAGAGCCTTTGCAAAGCATTGTATGTAAGTCATTGAAGTCAGCTGGATCACTTCACTGTGTAAAACGACACAAGGACAAAAGCCCTTGAATATATAAAACTAAGTCATGCAAGTAACCAAGGGCAATGTAGGATAAGCAAACTTTGACTAAGTTCAGATAAATGTAAAAAAGTTTGCATGCTTTCATTTATCCTTTGGTCTGCACAAGTGAGCTGAACAGCCTAAAGGAACAGGATTTCTCTTGAGATTCTGCTCCTGCTCACTACATACAAACAACTATTCAGCGCTTTTCTTTCCCCTAACTAGAAATTTTATACAAAGAAACAGGAGAAACTGGAAAATAAGCTAAAACTGTTGTATAGTAAATTATTTAATTAGCCAGCAAGTGTCTGCAGGAACCATGAAAGTTTCCTGACTAAACAGTGTTATGCAACATAAGTAAGAATTTGAGTATTCATGTAGATAAGTAGCTTAATTCAACTTCCTTAAATAAATTATTAAATGCTGATTCTTCAGCTAGTAAAAAAATTTAACTAATTTATGATCAGATTAGACCAAAATGGTCACACTCATACCCACCAGAATGTTTGTCACCATGAGTCTTGTTGAAGAAGTCACAAGCTAAGATAGTATTGGTCCAGCATTCTCCCAAGTTTTACAACTTGAATCAGAGACAGACCTCGCTTGGGTTTTTTGAAATATATGACATGTTTAGTGAAGAACCACCACAGGTAGTTTTGCGAGCAGTTTAAGCTAATCTAAAGACAAAGTACAGGTCATGTAGAGAACTGACCCCCCAAAAAAGGATGAGGTAACTCTTACTCAGAGAGGCGCTGGTGCAAGCCAAAGCTGTGGGAGCATGAGCCCAGAACTCAGTGAGATCTCTTCCAGTAGCAAAGGCCAAGATCAGCTTAGAACACTCCCAAAGTGCTGCCCCAAGTTCCACATAGAAAGCTGGTAAAAATTCTAGATTCAAACCAGAAAGCTGCAAATCTTAAATACTGAGAGTGAACCACTGACAGCTACTCTAAGAATGAGTTCTGCCACGTGGGTTTGCCAAGACTTCATTCTCTAGTTTTCTGCTATGTTTATACACACCTTGCTGCAAATGGTCAAGAAATCTGGAATATTTCGCCGAAAGTATCTTTTTGTTGTGTAACCCATTTTACTGAAGAAGAAAAGGTGTCATTTTTCTAGAAGTGTTTTTTTAGTACTATTCCCAAGTTGAAAAATAGGAAGTTATGCTTAGATGTTTGGAAAAGTCTACCATGATGGAAGTTGAATACTGAAACAGGCTGCCCAGGAAGGTTGAGGAAACTTTGGCTGTGGAAGTGGTCAACACTTGACACAGTCCTGAGTAACATGATCTATTTAAGACATCTTTGCAGTAGGGGAGTGGACAAGATAAACTCTAGAGGCCCTTTCCAAGCTAAAATAAGATTGTGATTTTTCTACTTACTTAGATAGCAGTAAAAATTGAGTTTGAACTATCGCTCTATATCTCAGTGTATTCCAATTTTTCATGTTTGTGTCTCTAAGCAGTCATTTGCAGTATAAATGTGGGACTCTTTAACATTAATTTCTAAGGTTTCATCTTCTGACTTTTGGGGATGAGATACCCTCCCATAAGTTTCTCTCAATTGTATTAACTTACAGTTGATACAGATATGTCTATTGTACAAATGCCAGGCTAGGCACAAACTTCACACCCTCATGCTCACTGCATTTGTTTTTCTATGCCATTCACTATTCTGTATGAGATACAGTAGAGTAGGAACAGCACTGCTGCTGTCTCTATTCCTAGTTTTCCCTCTAAACCAATAGGAAGTGGCTGAATATTCTCCTCTAATACTGTTATTGGGATGGATGTTACAAGAGAAAACAACACTGTTAGAAGGTATTTACCTCCATACAGTGTTTAAAAATGTGGTGGCTGTAATTTTTTCGGGTGTGGGAATTATATAATATCAGTGTATTTCAATAATCCGTTTCTCAAAAATGTGTATGCTGGAAATTTTCCTAAGCCTAAGTTAGGTTAAGATTCCGTGCCAGCACTGAAATACCAGACAAGCAGAAGCCAAAGACCAGTTTTATGTGCAGATTGAGGGGTTTCCATGAGGTGAGAAGTAGAGAAAAATATATAGCTTCTCTACATCCTATTCTTTATTTTCACTGCCATCGTACTGAAGCTATGACTCTGAGCAGCCATGCCCATCCATTAGCCCCTCTTCCTCTCCTTCCACTAAGGTATGTCTTAGTCTTTGTCTCAAGATTTTTCTTTTTGAAGTCCACTTTTTCAAACCTCTTACATTCCATTTTGCATCCCATCCTCTTCCACCTTTCTTCCAAATTCCTTTGCTGTGTCTCAGGCCTACCACGTACTCCCTGCCTAAGCACTCCCTTAGTTTCCTAGCTCTCCTCTTGGGTCATGCATCCCCAAACTGCGTTTTTCTCATGCTGCCACTGTTTTTCCTCCCCATTTAGAAACATTTTGTATGATTTACTATGCCAGCTTGCATTCTCATTAGACAATTAAGTAACTATTTTCTAGTGAACTACACTAAGCTGGGGCAATTGGCACTTACAGATCTCTCATTATGTACTGCTGATACTAGCATGCATATTAATGTGCAATACCATTAAAAGAAAAACATATCTACAACCATGGGGTAGAAAATTTCTAGTTTTAATAGGACAGGTTAAAACTAGAAGTGTAAGGTAGGAAACATCTACTGTATTTAGAAAAGATTTCATATACTGTCTCCCTTTTCCTGTCAGCAAAGTCTGAGTGGAATGGAAGAGACTTCACATAAGGAATAGCAGCAACCAGGATCCAGCCTGGCTCAATCTGTTCTAGGAGGGATTTGATGGATTGGCTCTGGAGAGGTCTCACTCCCAACTAGACTCAGTGGCTATCAGCTGAAAAGCCATTAAAGTGAATATATGAACTACAGGAAAGTATGATGGTGACATGTTTTGTTTCTAGCTTGTTAAACCAGTAATTGTTATTGCAAGTAGCTATCATTCCCACCAACATTTGCTTCTTGTTGACAATGAAGAAAACTCATTTGTTTAATAGCTTGAAGCTTAATTTACTTCATGGTTGGTTTCTTTCTTTGGCTGTCAATCCCAGATCTCTGAGAAAGAAATGCAGTGAGTTTTATGGCAAGCAGAATGAGCTGTAACTAAACAGCCAGTACAAAAACTAAGGTTTCTGACTGACTAAGGGGGTTTCTTGAAAGGGACATAGGATCAAAAGCGCCCTTTTGAACCATATTAGCCAAGACTGCCAGTCATTGAGTACACCCAGATTGGCTAGTGATCTGTGGGTATTTTCCTTTCATTTTGTATGGGTTTTAATTCCATTTGACAGCTCCAGAAGAAATTAGCTCTGTGTCTTGAACTTTAGGCATCTGATGGGAAGATAATGGAATTTTGAGGTTAACTACAGTTTTAAGACTGTAACTTCCTTATTCGCTGTCATAGCTAGTTGAATTCAGTAAAAACAAACACTGTAAAGCCACTTATATGTTGAATTGCATCTCTGTGCTACTGTGACAGAGTGAAGCTTAAATTAGTCATATTTGAACCCAAAACCATCCTACAGTGCATTGTACAAGTACAGCACAGGAATATCTCTTGATATACTAACCAAGTGTGGTTGCAAATACAGTAGCTATTTAAGCATATAGAATGTAGCTATCTTGTCTACATACCAAAAGGAATAACATAACTTGGATTTTGGCCAGGATTTCCTCTTCCCTCCATCTTCCAAAATAGGCAGCTCTTAAGTGACCACCAGAAATCAAGAACTTTGGTTTTGCAAATCCCTCCCAGACTACACTGCTTGTTGGTTCTAAGGACAGTTAAGGATTCCAAAGGCAAAGTGTGCATTTTGAGCTCCCTTTGAAATATTTTGTACTGCTAAAAATGTTGGGAATTTTTGACAAGAGATCTAAGAAAGAGATAAACTGTACTTCTAAGTTTAGCTCTTTAAAGAGGCAGACAAAATTTGGCATTGTGTCTTGAATTATTTGTGCTTTCCAAATTCTTGTAATCTTTCTTTGCTATCTAAAATGTCCTTTCTAGGAAGGAAAAATCCACCCTTTGAAAGAGTTTCCTAGAAAGTTACAGACTTACCACATCCATGATCTGCATGAGGCTGAGAGTGAAATAGACAGTGAGTGGCTGGGAATCATTTGCAACTGGTCGCTCCAATGGATTATAATTTTTCAGCAGCTCCTTGTAGAGCTTCCTTTGGAACTCTCCTTGCAGGGACTCTTTGGGCACAGGAATAAACAGACAAATAATAAGGATTCTATATCAGAAAAAGCTCAGGCATGCTTTTTCACTCCTATCAGATATTATGTATCTATTATTACACCTGCTGCACTCCCAGAAAAATGCCACTGTATTTCAAATAGTTCATTAGCTACTGCAACAAAATCCTAATCACAAATGTTCATCCCAGCCTTTAAGGGGGATTGCCTCTTTGATCAATTCTTGACTGGCCAGGAGCGATACATTCTAAATGCTAATGATGCTTTCTCAATGTATGCACCGTTCGATCCAGCAGCAAGAAGCGATGAAGAGGAAATACAGTACCTGTGATTTGACACCTGTCCTGGCATAGCTATAACCAGAAAAGCAGAGCAGAGATACGGCAGAGGGCATCAGTAAGACAATGGGAGAAAAATGGCCACAGGTTAGATTGAACATCGCTCTCAGGCTGCTTCAGACAGAGAACTCTTTGGGGCAAGTAGTCTCCGCTTTGTTCCCTGTTCATTAAGTGGGGTACGGGGTCCCTGGCAGAGATGATAGGCACTACATTAATATACATGCTAGTATTCGGGGATTTCCGTCCTTTTTACACTTCAAATCCAAGGAGGATTCTTAGTCTGCCGTCTTTCTGTGCAGGGAAGGAACAGGTCTACCTGACTAGAGCAGAGTAGACCAGGGACAGAGGCAGTTGTCGAATGAAGGGAAATGTGCGACAGGGTAGGAACAGGTGCTCTGGATGTGAGCTCTCCCTGTCCCACTCCAGACGGACTTTCCTTTTCCCAATTTTCTAGTCCTGCACTCCCCTCACAGAAAACCGCAGCCTCTGCCCTGGGGCAGCCACCATTTAAGTCCCTTGACGGAGTTCGCTCCCCCATCCCCACCGTCCGTTTCCCGTGTCCCTTCCCAGCAGGTCCCAGCGCCGGCCAGCCCTC
>NW_008236184.1:2903931-2936410 GCF_000691975.1 Corvus brachyrhynchos
GGCGGGCAGCGGACGGGGAAGGCAGCCGGGATAGGGACCAGGGCAGGGCCAGTCCTTGCTGGCATCAGCCAGCAGCTTGGCTTAGGTCACATCTAGAGGAGGAGGGCAATGGCCAAAATGGCTATTAAATGTCCAGCAGACATGCAGGGCTGATCATCTCAGTTGCTGGATGTTTTGTCTAGATATGGGAAAAAAGCCATGGCCGAGGGGCATTGTGTTTAGTGCTTGACAAACACGTGACAGTAAAATGGTGGCTGAGCTCCTGCCTGGTACAGGCATAATGCGCCACAGTTGGAAAGCAGGCCCAGAAAATTCAGTGCATTTTGTTGATTGTCTGGTTCCCATCTGCAACTCTGAGTGCAATTTTGAGATCATGGATGGGTCTTTTATTTCAGTCCAAATCCCTGCCCTTCAAATCCAGTTGCTACATTTAATGAATGTCCTAGGCTACTGCACTTAAAAAAGAATGGTATTGAAGAGTGTCATCATTTGCAAGGGGTAACTAAGTGCTTGTTTTTCAAATGACCATCAAACAGCTGTTTATTAGTCCATGTTAATTCTCAGCTTTAAAAATCCAGGTTATCTGTTTTAGCTTAAGCACTGACCTAATTTATGTAGCTACTGTTTAATTATTTTTAAATGTTGAGCACAAAAGCAGATGCATCTTGGGGCAACCTGAATAGTTAACCACATTGGTGCATCATGTGTTTCAGCTGTCACATACAGCAGGACTGAAACCTTCCCCTTTGCAAATGAGCCAGCAAACAACTTCACCAAGGGGTAACGGAAACGAGCAAGTGGTAAAGCTAACTCTCCGAAAGCCAAGTCATAGATGGTGGTTTTTTGGGTTTTGGTTGGTTTTTTTTCCATGAGATACTGACCTTTTTAGACCATCCAGCAGACAGAAGCGAGTTGCTAGGGGAACTCTGTGTTATTTGCAGAAAAAAAAGGGTTATTATTCATTTGTACTTCAACCTTCCCGTGGCAGTGCTCTTAGTATCTGGATTTTTGCCTTGTCTCATTTTGGAAAGAAGACGCATTTTCTTTCCTTCTTCTCCTGTTATCCACTGCTGGTTTGGACAGGTGCCCCAGATATTTTTGGGTGTTCAGTAGACAGCATGAATTGTTCAGGCAAGAAATTTGGAGAGGAGATCTACAGTTCTTGGCTGACCTCTACTGTTGGCTCATTTTTTTGCTCTACACGTTTCTTTGTTGACAGTTGCCTTATTCCCTCCCCCATGATGAACACAGGGTCAGCATCCACCACGCACAGCCCAGGGTCTCCAGGGCTCAAAAGGCAAACCCTGCAGGGGATGGTGCTGAAACCCCAAATTCCTGTAGTATAAGCAATGAAATAATAATTTGTAACTATTACTTTGATAAATCTTGATTTATATTTTATTTGTGGCAGTCTTGTTTTCATCTGATGTTAGCAAATTGAATTTTATAGGCACTTCAGGAATTCATCTGATATTCTTTAATAGCAATCAGCACCTCAGCTCCTTGATTAAACTGTGTTCAATCAGGTGCATTCCTCTTAAAGGTTTTACCTTTCAAGTCAGAGATTCTGCTGTGAATGCACACAAATGGCAAGAAAAGGACTTACCTGCTTTCTGTAGACATCCTGGCTAATAAAAGTTAATTTCACAAACATTTATAGATATTGTGTAGATACTAGCAAAGAAAGGTTAACAAACACCATACTGAAGTCCTCTAAAAGCCTTTATTTATGGCGCTGGTTGTCTTTGTAGAATCTAGTGTTTACAACTCTAAAGCAAGCCATACAGTCTGTGGCCAGCAGAGGCTCTTTCTCTGCCTCCAGGGCCCACCGGTGACAATACCCACTCTTCTCTGAGCTTTGATTCTTCTCTCTGTTGTATGCTATCCGGCCAGATGATTTGGAGGCAGTTGTTTCCTCTCCCTAGATGATAACTTCTTAGACACAATGATGAATGTGAGTCCACTTTACAGGCTGTAAAAACGATTACAGCCTGTTACAGGCTGTAGAAACGATTGTGGGTCTCCCAGCACACCTTCCACAGTTGGATGCTTGCCAGAATATAAACAAGCCCATAATGTCTGTTTGTGTCTCATTTACATGGGACATAATTAGAGATGGCCAATTGTGTGTCTGTCTGTTTGTGAATAACCAATTGCTCAAGGACACAACATTATGCACAGATCACATGTCATATATTGAGGTCAGGCATAAGAAAATACGTGTGTGGTAGTAGTGTGCATGTAATACTGGTGTGCTGTTTATTGCTTCTTTATCTGATAAGCAAAAAAGTAAATACGTCCTTGTAAAAAACGCTTCACTCAAGTACTATTTCAGGTCTATTTTGAGTCTGAGTGAGGCACAGAGTTACTACAGAAACAGTTACAGGATTCTGAATGTGTCTATAGAAGAGACTCTCATCATGACTGTAAGATGTTTGTTTATACCCAAATACCATCTTCCTAGTTCAGTTTACAAGGCTAATCTCATGCTTTGGTCAGTGAAAAGAGCCAGGGACTGAAGAACATTCAGAATGACTCGTGCAGTCACTACAAGATGTTGCAGTTGCCCAGGGTTTATAATATCCCAGAATTGCAAGGAATATCCTCTTTTTCTCTTTGAACAGATTTGCAGATGAACAAAATCATGCATCTTCCTAAAGTGACGGAAGATGACAAAACAGCCCTGAGATGAGGCTGATAGTGAAGAAGTGACCATCTCGTACTGTATCTATCTACCGTGACTGCAGCACCTTCTGAGTTTGATCTAATTATTGTGCACCTGCAATGACCTGGGGTACCCATATCAGAAAATAATCTGCTTTTCCTTATTTTTCCTTCTTTTTAGAGAAGAAGGTAGAATAGGCTAGGATTTTAAATGGTAGCTTATAGCATGTGTTAGATGCCTACATTTTTGTGAATATTACTCAAATTAAATTACCTCTTGTTATCTGGTTGGGGTTTTTTCCCTTTTTCTTAGGTAGTCCTAGTAACTGCATCTCGTGTTATTAGTTATTCTCTGTTGTTTACTTTGCCCAGTGATAGTCTCAGGGATTGAGAGCGAATATGTGACAAGCTTGATTTTTTTCTGTGAAATGTCCTGAAACATTATATGGTTTCTTTCTTGCAGGAGGTAGCAAGTAGTTTTGATGCTGAGTTTCTATTGAAGGATGAATTAGCCATCTGAAATATGGTTAATTTTGTGATTAAACTTTATATTCTCTACACCCTAACTTGAACAGAGGTTCACAAAGGCAGTCTCTTCCCCCAGTTCTTAGCTCCTACACCAGTATGTGATTTCCAGAAAATGATCCATTCCCCAAATGATCTTCTGTTGGGAAGGATAAAGAAGAGCACAGACTAGTCTGTTGTTTAAAAATAAGAAAGCTGCTGCCCTGCCACTTTGTAAAAAGTAATTACAGAGAGAATGTTTCTGAACAGTACTCAGATGTGAGGAATAAGGATTTGTCAAATTTGCCTAATGACTGTGTAACTAATGAGTAAGACCTGTGGTCATTTACGTAATGCAAACGTTTCAGAACTCATACTTGTCTTTTATTACTGTTAGCCTACACTCACATTGAAGTGTGAGCATATTGAACAACAGTGGCAGCACCACTGTGTTACTGTGAATGAAACATCTCAAATGCTATAACTACAGAGATTTCTCAGCATATCTGCCCTACAGGTGTTTTTCTCTGTCCAGAGAAATATCACAGGTTTTCACTGACATCATGCTCAGCACGTTTGCACTTTGATTTCTGTTCTTCTCATTTCAGCCTCTGTCAGGTCCTTCTGATGCATTTTGTAATTCCAGGGCTTGGCATTCATTTCTCAATGACATACAATTCACATTACAGATTCGCTTTGCCATCTTTTTGGATGAGTGTGAACAACAGAAAGTTGACAAAACTGCTTTTCTTCACCCTGGTTAATTTTAAACAACTACATAATTTAGGGTTCACAGAAGCTAATTAAAGTTGACAGGAAATCTGCATTTTAGGCCTACAGCTTTAACAGATCCTCATCTATAAGCATCTGAAGATCAACCTTATTTATCTTGTCCTAAAGCAACACACTAGAAATTTTTCTTTCCTGAAAAAATTACCATCTGCTGCAATTTAAATAACTAACATGAATTCCACAGAAATGGTCACTCGATCTGTAAAGACCATTCCAATAAGGCCTTTGACCATAAAGCTAAGCTCAAACCCTTTGTAAGACAGAATGTTGTAGCAAAACTGAGAGCAAATTCATTTAAACTTTGGCCTTATAGTTCAGTCTTGCAAATCCAAATTTCTACAGCCAAGATTTCTAAAAAGAAAAGTAGTCAGGGTGCCCTCATCTGCTAGAGAATACTGAATTTTGGCCTTTAGAATCCTAATGGTTAAGTTTCAGTTCATCGAGCACATACATTTTTAATATGGCTTTGGGGAGAAAGAATTTTTAGTTTTTTGTCTTGAAATGCATGGATTACAAATTTACAACTGTATTTCTTACCTTGCATAAAACCAGCACTTCCTAATATTCCTTCCTAACTTCTCCTGCAAAGAAAGCCTCAGTATCACTACTAAGGACATCAGTCCAGTCCTTGTATGATTTATTTTAACCAGTCACTGGTGAAGTTAATGTTTTTCAAGCATGTGCAACAACAAACATCATGTATCATCTTCTATTTTAAATGAGATCTTATGCTTTCTCTATAATTGCCCCTCTATACTGGCACAGCACACAGAGCAGCAGCAGAGCTACAAAGGGCAACTGCCCTGGTGAGTCGCTGGAGACCGGGGAGGCGTTCAGAGAGGAATCCAGGGAGGAATTCATTGCTCTCAGCACTGGAGAGTGGCAGCTAGTCATGGCTCAGTGAAACATGCTGTTTATCTCCAGCCAGCTGGTGACAGTCCTTCATGGAAACTGTTGCAAATGGAAGCATTCAGAGAATGGAAACAAAAATTAATAATTTTTGTTATCAGAACACAGCATATTTGGAGGCTGTGGATCCTTTAGAGACCGGCAGATTTTCAAAACGCAATTCTTTATTGGACTCAAAGGAACTCTCAAAGCAGCTGCTAGATTGTTTCACTGAGGAAGAGCTGTGGACCTCTGGAGGAGGAACTGAAACTACTTTAAATATAGGGTTTGATGGAAAATTCACGACACGCAATTCAAAATACTAGATGTGATCTATTTTATCTGAATCCCTTAGAGAAACACAGACTTCATTGGTGTGTTTCTGGAGCACTGAAGACGGGTTGTGTGTTTGCCATGTTCAGGAATAGAGGCCACGTTTTTCCGCATGGGCAGCACGTCATGGAGCAGCCGTGCTCTGATTTCCCAAACATGGCAAATGAAAGCAGCAGAAAGTGCCTGCTGGCTCCTAGGCTTGCTGAAATGGCCAAGTGTGTGGGAGTAGTGGATGCCTCTTCCAGCTGGCCTTCTGATGTTATTGTTTGTGACACAGTCAGGGGGACTTCTCCCTACTCATTCCTGGTTTCAAAGCCCAGGCGGTCTCCTCATTATATCAGCTGCAAAGCCAGTGAGCGTAGGTGGGTGTACCAAGTTTCAGTAGCACAGCTCAGGGAGCAGAGTTGTCAGGGAAGTGAGAAAGCACATCTCAAGCCCCCAGTGCCCAGCACTCCTCTACCACAAGCCCTTGCTGATCAGCCAGAGACCAGGGCTGGTGCAGGCGGGTGAATGAATGTCTTGTAATCACATATTTAAGTAGCAGATAGGAAATACAGCCCTTGGTCATCTGTGATTCATCTCCTCAGCACTGGAGAACCTGACAGAGTAAACGACCGAGTAACAGCCCCAGCACAGATGTCTGAGGAACCATTTCATGAGCCAGTTGGGGGGAAGCAATCACAATAGACCCATGCACAGAGGGAAGACTTTTCCAGCAACAGACCTGCCTTTGATTTTGGTGATAGTTAGCTCTCAAAATAAAACTTCTCTCTTTTCCAATGACATCAAAAGGGTTTTTGTTACTCATGGGTGAATGCAAATTGCTTTCAGTGTATTTTTCTTGAACTAGATTTAAAAGACCACAGATAGTTCATACATTTATTATGGACAATTTTTTTCTAAAACTTCTTTTTATTATCACAGAGAGGATGAAAAAAGGGAGAATGGGGACAGAGAGAGAGGAAGCAACTGTCTGGTTTTCTCAATGCTTCTAATTAGGTAGGAGGATTTTTCAAGCTTGGATAAGCTTTCAGGTATTTGCTTAAGCATTTGTTTCACAGGAGAAATTTTAGACCACTGATTACTTTAATGACTAATTAGAAGTTTAAAAATATTAGAAAAATAAAGTTAAAATCTGACTTAAAATCTGCCTGCCAATTAGACCAACATATTTGGAATGTTCTCTTATGTTCAGAGAGAATATTGTTTCACACAGCTTCAGGAGTATCTTTTTCTGCACATCTTGCTTGTGCAGATACAAGAAGTGAAATCCTTAATTTTGTAACTCTATTGGTCTTCAGTTTGATCCATTTGCTATGATATGAGAGCATGAGAAAAATTATCACAGTTACCTGAGCCAGGCAAATAAAGAAAGAAGCTTACAGCAGCTTTCTATTTTCACATTTCAAGTTCATTTTTAACCAGGGATGTTTGGATACCCAGGTATCTTTTAATGAAACCAAGCTTTAAGAGATTTTTCTGGTTTTGCTCTATACATAGAACATCTACTTACCTAAAACAGTGTTCCTGCTTTTGCTAATTTACATAAGTAAACCTTAATTTTTAATTGAAGCTATTACTCCTATTAAATCTTTTGGGATGTCTAAATAAAAATGCTGTGTGTCTCTTTAATGGCTGTAATTCAAGGCTATCTTTTTATCATGGTCAAAATTGTTCTTCTGGATTCCTGCTTAATTATGAAGATAATGCAATGTGGCAGGTCAGAGGCAACAATGACATTGCTAATGCCAGGCTGCAAAGATAGCCTGTAAGTAGCTGAGATGGCTTGAATATTTTGAGTAATAATTTAATTTATCTGTTTGTTGATGGATTGTCTGTGGTACTGATTTTTATAGTGCAAAAATGTCAATGTTTTCATGATGATGATCCTAAGAAAATGTTAGTACATTTTTTAAAGCACTGCAGTGATTTAGAGTCTGTGTCATACTTTTTAAAGAGATTTTGGTCACCTGGGAGCTTCAGTCTTAGGGGAGCCCCATAAGTTTGAATGCCTAAAAGTGGGTTTTCAAAGCAGGTAGCTGCATTTATTCTTGGCAATAAAATAAATAATAAATTGCCAAACTGTATGTGAAAATTTTACCCTACCATTGATGTTAATTTTAATTTTTAATGTTCAAATATTGTGTAACAAACTCATTGAAACTGTTGATTTTGAAAGTTGTGAATGTCCAAGCACAGAAATGCCCAGTTCAGTGGGTTAAAAGGACAGTTTCTGCAGCTCTCCCTGATAGAGTGAGCTCAGCTGAGCAGGCTGTGTGGGAGCCAGGCACAGGTGCTGCAGGCTGCTCGGGGCTCTCTGGTAACAGAGGCCTGGCCACTGACCTGTCGGTGTGATCCTGGTGTTCACTGCACAGCAGCCTGGCTGGGACATGTCCCTGCTCTCTGCTGACCTGCTCTGGAGCTGAGTCACCCCAGGAAATCCTTCTGTGCCTCAGCCATGTCCTGAGCTGCTCTAGGTTTGCTCCCTCCTTTTTATCCTGGTGTACCATTTGTGTGGTCGGTGCATTATATTGCCAGATTCTTCCAGTTTCATTGTAGCCTTTTCCTAGTTTTGAAGAGGAAGTCACGGGATTCCTTCTGGAGGAGGAGAAAATAGAGTTGTTGTGTGAATGTGGAAGTGCCCAGGTGATAAAAGATAGGATTCTGATAGGTTTCCCACCTGAGGGAGACTGACTGGGTTTTAGGATTAAGTACAGGAACAGAAGAGACAGAGGTGCTCTCTTGAGAGCATTGGCTTTATTGCACTGTTGGCTCTCTTTATATGTATATATTTATTTTCTTTTACCTTTTTGAGTTGATCTGGTATCTGCTTAGCTAATATGGCTTACCTTTAGTGAAAGGATTAACTGATTTTTGGATTAAATCTTAGCAATGTTTGCTTTGTTAGGAAAGTAAGTAATTGCAGAACTGCTGGTTTAGGGGTTCTTTTATCTTTTTTGTTTTAATCACATCTGAGAATTCATAGAGCATCTTATTGTTGGTGTTAGCACATATTCAGGTTAATAATTTAGGAAATGTACTCCTGTAATTCATAAACCAGTGAGGATTATTGAGATATTTTCAATGCATCCATTTTCTTCCACAGTGACTGCATAGACCATGAAGAAAATTAGAATCTCCTTGTCAAAGGTGGGACTGAGACACAAAGCAAGTTGGAAGAAGATGATGGCCAGGTAAGATTTTAATTTTTCTCTTTGAACATCTTGCTAGAGCCACGTGATCCTAGAGAGTCTTCCTATAGGAAAGTTCTATTAAATTGAGACAAAATAGGATTGAAATGAAGTTTGGTGAAATATTTAGGTTAGCAGAGCTCTCCTTCTCAATCTCCTCTTCATTACTTTAATGATCAGGAATGAACAAAAGGAACCCAGATTCATTCCAGGCTGTGGTACTAACCTGTGAACTCCCCAGTTTCATTAAGGTGCCTGGTAGGTTCATGTGGAAAACTTGGAGTACGCTCTGGGAAGAGCAGTATGTGTGTGGAGAGCCAGCCAAGGCAGAGTGGTGAAGAAACACTGGGAATACATGCAGGACTTAAAAGTGCTCCTCTCTCTCCTCTCTTTGTGCTAAAGACATCCGTGCCCTATCTGTCTGGAATGTCTTATAGAAATGGATTCAAAATTCATTAGGAAAAATTAGTATAACTGTTGAAATTGATGCTTGTATTACTGGTGGAATTGAGTCTTAATTACAAGGCATGTTTATGTGTATGGCATAAACTATCACTAGTAAATGGTCATGGAATCATGGAATATCCTGAGCTGGAGAGACCCACAAGGATCATCAAGTCCAGCTCCTGGCCCTGCACAGAGCTACCCCAAGAGTTCCTGTGTGTCTGAGAGTGTTGTCCAAATGCTTCTGGAACTCTGGCAGGCTTGGTGCTGTGACCACTTCCCTGGAGAGCCTGTTCCAGTGCCCAAACACCCTCTGGGTGAATGATGACATTGCAAAGGCAGTGCTGTTTCTAACTGCAGATTATCGTATGTACAATCAATTTCCTGATTTTCTGGATGACTTCTGTAAGGTTAAGCATCTGGGACAGATGCATTCCCATTCCTGAATGCTTTTTGTAAGACAGACCAAAGGATCTGTTCTTTCTATGAGTAAAAAAAAATAATCACTGTCTTTAAAAAACATTCTTTTCCCCTGGGAGAAAGTTTTATTCATCACAAATTGGTTTTATTTTTTCCCCTTATAACAGGCTGTTATTTATAAAAGTTCTTGAAGTGAATCACGGAGTTCTGAACTTTGAAACTCTCTGCAAATAGCAATGAAACTTGCCTTAAGTGTAAATGAGCAGCGATTTAAATATTAACTATCAGTTGATATTTCACATTGCTTCCCACATACTCATTTATAAAACAGTCAAGCTGCAAGCTGTGTAAAAATAGCATTTACTTACTGCTGTGGTTTAATTGAAAGTTTGGTGTTTGAGGATGGTTAACACTGGTACGTGGGAACTGGTAATGACTGTTACGCTTGCTGTGTCATAGCTCTGCTGTGTGGTCTTGAGAGATGACTAAAATTAATGGTGTGCCATTCCCCTAACCTGAGTTGTTATAATCCATATCTAACAGCGATACTGTAAAACTGATAATTATTTTATCATACAACAAAATTGTATTCGTGCTTACACATAACTAGAGTGCAGCAAGAACATGTTTACAGCGTTCTTCAGCTTCTGGGAATTTGAAACCACCAGATTCCACAGTGGGTGAATTAAAGACAGTGGATAACCAGACTCCACTAATATATTAATTAAATTGCCATCAGTAAAGGAAAAAAAAAATAGAAGGAAAGACCATTACTTGTCTGGAATACTATTTTACTATTTTGCAATATTTTTTTATCAGTACCAAACTGGGCCATTAATGTCTCTCATATCATTTCTTTTTTCACCTTGTGCACAGGTAGGGATTTGACTGATTGTTACAAGAAACTTTAGCAGGAGTACAACCTGTTCTGGGACTATGGGGTGTTGGCTAATAGTATAATTAAAAACAGAGTTACAGAAAGGTGTCTGATGGCCCAGGTGAGCCAAGTATTTAAAATATATTTTGTACTCATGTGAAAACCAGGTTCATCATGCACGAAGTGGCAAATTTGTTTAGATACAAAATATAAGATGTATTTTAGATGCCACATATAAATATGTGTAGACATTTCAGTATTAACCACTATATGCTTCTATGAGCTGGAGTATACATAAGAGTTGAGGTTGTTAATCATTTGCAATTAGTCACAGTCATACTACTCGACCAGAGAGCCAGACCCTCTGCCATTGTTCCTTCAGGCCTCCCTTGTGCCACGGCCCGCTCGTGAAGCAAAAGGCTCTCAAATGAGCATTGCTGGGTGCTTTACTTATTTATCCTTCTACTTCTGAATGACAATTAAAATATCTTCTCAGTGAAAGTCTTGCTGTTCTGTCCTTAATGCCATAATATTCCCTTGCACTTTCCAGATGCAAACACGGGTGATTATCTCAGTATACAGATGACTCCATTCCTGTCCCTGTCGCTTAAATCTTGCCTCGAGTCCTCAGTTGTTCTCCTGTAGCTCGGTGAGGACTCTCCAGAGCCAATGACAGGCAGGAGGAGCTTCACAGCCGATATTAAATGTATGAGGGTCTTTGGTCTCTGCCTGGGCTTCGATCTTGTGTGTCAGACAGGTGCCTGACTTATGGAGCTCCTCCTGCTTTAGTGTGCTTTACTGGGAACCAAGCTGTAGTAATGCAAGGGGAGGAGGATTTTTGCCCTGATGTGGTGTTCGCCATATCAAGTTCCTGCCCATTTGTGCCAGGCAGTGCCAGCCTATCCCCAGAAGACCTCAAGGAGACTCACCCTTAACTGAATCTCTGTGTTCGCCCTGGTTAATGGATTTGTCTTAACAAGTGCTGTCCATAAGGCACAATCTTTTGACTTAGTGAAATAATCTGTATGACTTTCCCTAGGGCTTCCTACCTGCTGAAATCCTTTCCAGAGCTGTCAGTTCTTGCAGACAGGCAGTTCTCGCCTGCCTGCCTTTGCCTGACAAGAATAGTGACATCAGGTGGCAGTGGGGCCTCAGGGACAGAACAATACTCAATTCCTTTGTCACCTTTTCCTCATTATTTTTTTAAATTTAACATGGTGTGGAAGTTACTACAGTCTGGGCAACCTGATAAATGCAAATATCAATTTACCACTAGGTAGTTTACTGAAATAAAGGGCACAGAGCTATAGATAATGGGCCCAAACTAGCCCAAAATCTATCAGGAGATTCAGTATCCCCCCACTGTGCTCTGTCTCATGATGTCAATATTGGATTTTCCTTATCACCCCTCACTCTGGATAATGGAGATACATTACTAAAATAAACACTTGATAGTATTACACTACTCATTTTTTGTCTTGTTAGTCTACACTAACTGGAAACCCAAAATGTTAAATAATGGTTAAGATTTTGCTATTAATGAAAGATCTTTTCCAAACTAAATGATTCTATGATTCTAAGGTAGCAGTAGACCATACTAGAGACCAGCAGTCCCTTTTGTTTTGCAACACAAAACATAATACATGCAAAGAGGTAAGCAAGCAGTTTACACTGTGAGCTGCCACATTCATTTTAGGAAGATTAATCTCACCAAGGAAAGCATATGTGGAATTGGGTCACGGAACTTCGCATATTCAAGCTTGTGTAAGATACAAAGTGATCAATCCCTGTAAGATCTTTGTAAAGTGAACAAGGTTTATTATTTATAGTAGTAAACAGGCTGGCATTTATCTTTTCAAAGCATGGCAGTAGCATAAAGTATGTTTTGACTTCTGTTTTTTCCAGTTATTTGCATTTTAAAAGCCCTACTTTGAGTCATTATACCTTTCTTGAATTTCATGATTTATATAAGATAAGGTACTTGGAATGTACTGAAATTACAATTCTCAAAGGTAGTGAAGATGAAAGACCATGGACAACATGGAAATTCAGTGTTATATATGCAGCTGTATATATACTCTAATATGCAATTATTGAGACTTTAAGTTATTTTCGGTGGAGATGGCAAGATCACAAAGGCCACCTGGCAGGGTGGGTGCCTGCCTCACAGTCCTGATACCATCAGGAAATGGCAGCACAACCATGAGACAGCACAGGCACTGAAATATGTCTTCATTTACAGTCTGCTTCAACTTCAAACACATAGAATGGAAGCCTGTTTTACTGCAGTGGCATTAGAAAATGAGCCTTAGCAGAAGCTGAAGTCAGGTTTAATAAGAGGAACTGTTTGGAGTATGTGCAGCAGTGCATGGTGGTTTATTTTAATTCCTTCCTACTAGAAGCAAATCTCCTTTCTCCTCTCTCACCAGCAATTCCTACTCACCCTCTCATACATGTCAGGTTTTTTGTATTATGACAATTACTACTCAGTTTTCTTCTTAAACTTGATGCTGGTTCTATGTACATCACTGAGCTCAAAGCATTTTTTCACTGATCTGTGCCAAAAAAGTCATGGCTTTCTCACGTATTTTGTAATGTTTGAGGCTATTCCACTGTATTATTTATTGAGATAATCCTTGCATGGATTGAGAGCAGCTTTTTGTGCTGGGCCCAGAGCTTCATCTTGTAGTAACTGTTGAGGTTATCCTGGGGTCTTTCAGCCCCAGTCAGTCTCAGAGCAGGAGGCAGTGCTGGAGGAGCCTCTCCTGCACGTCTGCAGCAGCCCCTGGGACCATCAGTGTGGAAGGCACATTGCTCTTTGAGCTGTATATGATTTAAGGTCTAGTGCTTTAGAACTGTCCCCGATTTTTCTCTGGGTTTGGGAGTTTGTCTGGAGTTTTCTAATGCTTTGTGTTGACCAGAGTTCTGCTGACAGAAAAGGCAGCAGAGAGCTTTGGTCCCCACTTGGCATTTTTCATGCATTGCCTAAAGGAGCATCACAATCACTCTCAGAACATTTTACTTAATTAATCATCTGCCTTTATTGAGATTTTACAGAGCGACACTTTGAGAATATTTTTTTCTTTTTCTTTTGTCAAAGTGCATGGTATTGTTAAATACTCCGGCCCCATCCCAGTGGTAATGCAGCATCTACGGATAACACAGGTACATTGAGACTCGTTCTTCACTTGCCAAGAGTAACAGTGACACCCTGTGGCAAATTGAGTAGAGGCCGTGCGCCCAATTTCCTTGGCTTCTTTCAAATTTGCCTCCGAATTTCTTACACTGTGGGGAGTGTCACAGGAGGAATTCCTCCTCTACACATGGGAGGGCTTCATCAGTTTGTCATGTCTGTTATCAGACGTTTCCATTATTGGAAAACATATATAATGAGCACTTTAATTCTTAGATACAGAGAACACTCTCTGCCCCAGACGGCCAGATGCTTGTGAAGGTGGAGCACAAAACAGAAATGGGGAAGAGAATTTTGCATTTCAGTTTAAATTGATGTTACAGGAATACACTGCTCTTCATTATCATTCATACTGTTTTTCTGTAACGTGGCAACTGTCTATTGAACTATATCAGACTGTAATGACAAAGATATCCACAATATAAAGGTATCCACAACACAAAACTGTACTACATAAACAATTACATGTTGACGTTAGGGTCATCCTTTTAACTTCTTGCTTGCACCATTCCTTTGGTTTGTTTAGTGAGTATAAACAGTACAATTGCTCTGTAATTACTGACATAATTCTGATTCCAGTTGAGTCCCTCACTGCACAGTACTATGGTTCTACTGTTACCACATGCTAGTGTAAAAGCCATGTACTCCAGTTAAACGTTTTCCAATGAGTTTTGACACTCAGTATGTGCTACATAGCCGACTGAATACTATGGTCTGCACACTGCAAGTGGTTTAAGCCTCATGCATGTGAAATAGCTGACAAAAGAAAGATTTTAAAACTTCATGAGAGCAAGTGGTCTGCTTTTGGCTTTTGGGGGGTTTTGTGCTGGTGGTTTCTTTGGGTTGTGTTGCTGGTTTGGTGGGGGTTTTATGGATGTAGGAAGAAAAAAAAATTAAGAAATATTTGGCAAATATCCCTGTGAAACTTCATTTCCATTCAGAATCTTCTGTTATACGTAGATTGCCTTAAAAAACTAATGAACACACAGGAAAGAATGTAATAAATTAGGTTTTGATCCTCTGTGCTTGGAATTTAAGGCCATTATGTCTTGTCCTATCAGGAGTCTGTTTAGTTTAGGTATTTGGGTGGCAAGGCAATCCTCTTTAAGCAGTGGAATAGATTGCATTAGTCAATGGTTCATTCTTGAAAGATTGTTATAAGCAAGTTACACAAGTGTCTACGGCAAATAGTTTAGGTAGAGTTGGATCTATTTCAAAGTGGAGAGATGGAGCAGATGACTTCCTAAGGCTCCTCCCAGTCCTTCCTTCAGTGAGTTTATGGTTTATGTGTCAGTGAACTTTGTGATTTAAATAATATTTTGTGCCCCTCTAGTATTATACTTCCCCAAGTCTCCTTCTGTTTGCTCGAGTGCCATCCACACAAACACTGCCTCACTACCTTTTTCCTTTTGTGGGTTTGGCAGACTTGCACTTGGTGCACAAAACAGACTTATAGCATGAGTACTTGTGCTGAACAAGAAAGCACATTATTTCCACCATCAAAAGCCCTTGGTGTCCCTGAAGGACTGGAACACAGGAAACCCACTGGACACCAGCGTGGAAGGGAAAAAAAAAAGGGACAGCTCTGCTTTCAGGCACTGCTGTTTCCTTCTATTTGGCTTTACAGGATCTCTGCAGGTCAGTATTCAGAATGAGTTTCCATTTGGCAAAATCAAGTTCCCATAGCCCAGTGTCTGTAGCACTGCCCTCCTGGCTTCATAGTTGTTCCCTGGAGGGGATGCTGTGTCTGAGGAGAGGATTTTGCTTAACAGGTTAAGATGATCAGAAGATACTCCAGTCCTCAGAAGGGACTCTAAATTCTCCCTTGAAGGACTCACTTATCACATACAAGCACTCCCTGGCAGACTATGCAGACAAGACATGCTTGATCTGGGCCTTCTTCCACTTAGCACTTTAGAGTTTGAAGACACTGCTTGGCAGTAGGTTGTGTATTATTTTATTTAGACTTTTAGTTATTGGCTTTAGCTGAGATTTAGGAAAAAAACATTTTTAAAACAGAAAAAGTAAAATGGTATAGGGTTTCATGTGTTGTTTTATATTTGGATCAATCACACAAGATTTTTACAAGAGAAACAATTTATTAAACTCCTATATAAATTGTTTCTCTGATTCCTTGTATGCTTTTAATTTCATACCAGATTCCCTCAGGTACAGACTTCCAATTACAGAACTAAAACATGATTCTGGTTTTGGTCTGTCTCTTTTTGTTTCTTTCTTTGTGTCTTGGGGTGACCTTATGATCTGTATCCCATATCGCTGCCTATGCCCAGAAATTAATTCCTGTGCCTTTCTATGCCTCTAAACTGAGCCTGAGAGGGGGAAGGAAAAAACTGAGCAAAACTTTTTCAAAGCAGTTTGCAGCTTGTTCAAGGTCACACACAGATAGCAATTTGTTTCCAGCTGCGGCAGGGGAGGGAGGAAGCACCCGGCTGGCTGCTCCCAGGACAGTTTTTTGGCCAGTGGTTCAGCTGCTTTGTTCTCCGGAGAGAGACTGAGAGTTGAATTTTTCCTTCCCTGGAATTTTGGATTTTCTCCCTTTTCTACTGGACACTTTGTTATTTTCTTCTTCTTCTTTTTTTTTTTTTTTTTAATGAAACACCAGTGATAGCTTTTCCACTGCACATGGCTAAATATTTAAGAATAGATAAGAATACATACATGAAGTAAGATTTAATTTTGAAGACAGTTCTTGAGAAGTATCTACAAGTGTTTAATTGTCTCTCTTTAGGGAACTGGGCTTTCCCCTTAGCTGCCATTGTAAATATATTTCACAGGACATGGATGATAACAAACTGCCTCTGATATTCCTGGTTTTCATCAGAGAGCATTGGAAGCCAGAGCTGCAAAATCTTTATGTGTCTTTGAGACTTCAGTGACTTTCAACTATATAGGAAATGAATATAAGCTTAGGTGTTAATCCTGTAAAGATGTATGCATTTTCTTGATTTTTACATGCCACACTGACTTACTGAAGTTAATGACTGTAAGTTTTTGAAGCAGTTTTTTTTTATTATTTTCTGTGGGCCAAACTGTCTTTCATGAAGTGATATTTGCCACTGATTTTCCAACTAAACATGTATTTTTCCAATACTAGCTGAATGAAAGGTCCATTAAGTACAGTGTAGAGACATTGTATTAGTTTATTTAGGTTAACAGTAATGTAAATTCTGTTAATTAATATTATTTTTGTCTCTTAATTACTGTTATTAGTATAAATTAATAGGATGCTGGTTAAAGTCTTCTATTGTTCATAAGGGTTTAATCCTTCATGGCTTACAAACATGAGGAACAATATATCATGCTCTAAATGAACACGTAGAAACAACATATATATTTTTTTCTATCTAGATAATATGCCACATGGGTGCTGATTTTCATTATGTAATCTCATCTGGGAATGGAAATTATTATCTGGAAATAATGTGAATGCAATTAGCAGTTTGAGTCTGCTAAATTATTAAAGTCTACTTAAATATGATTAATCAGTTTTTTACTTTAATGAAAATTTCTAAGGAGATCATAAACTGCATTTTATTTTACATTACAATCTCCAGACTAGTTTAGATTAATCACCTTCTCTTCAGTTTTCAAACCTTTCTAAGTTTTTATGAATATAATGAAGCAAGTCACAGGACACATGCCCAGTAAAAAACACTCTATATACATCTTTTGTCTTGTGTCAACTCCCCCTGGTTATTAATTTTAAAAGATTATAATACTTAAGACCATGTAAGTTAAGTTCCTTATGTTGTTTATGAATCATCTTAGTCTACAACTATATTAATGTAACACTACTTAGTTCTCGCACACAGAGGATATTTGCAAACCTAAACAAGGATTTTCTGATGGTATCTAGATTTTGAAGGTTGGTCTGTTTAGTGTGAATTGTCTTCCCAGGAAGTCAATAGTAGAGAAGGTCACTGTAAAAATGTCCATTGATCTCAACTAAGTAATTTGTATCAAGGTGGAGAACCTTGCCAAATTCATAGGAAGGAAATGATAGCAACTTGCCTTTATTTTTTTTTTTTTAAGACGGTCTGGTGCAGGTGCTTATATATAAAAGCGTGTAGCTGCCTGATCAAGCCTGCAAAACTGGAACACCTTTAGCAAACTAGGTGCCAGCTTCACCAATGTATTACTCCAGTTTTACACAGTGCTTAATTTCCTGACAGCAACTGGAGTAGTGCAGTGGCAAATCAGCACCTCAGCTCTGAAGGTTCATTGCCAGTTATCCATGAAGAGCTTGCATTTACTGCTGTGAGCAAACACCTGTGCAGCAGCAGCAGCAGCAGCAGCAGCGGCAGGGGCAGCGGCAGCAGCAGCAGCAGCATGTCATTTGGTACATGCAGGTAATTGGCATTACAGACTGGAACAACACTACAGTCTACCTAATTATCCAGGTAAACACTAATCTCTCAGACAAAATCTTGCAGTCATGGTCCAGCCTCTCCCCATCTTGGAACCTCCTGCTTCATTTGGTGGATCTGCTTCTGTAGTTCATCTCTGTCCAGCTTCATTTTTGCTTCTAGAACTTGCCGTAGAGAGCCAATGCTCTCATAGATAGCTGCAAACCCTAATTGCAGGTGAGAATTGCATTAGTTCATCATGAAGAACAAGAGTATCACATCATTGCTGTCAGAATGCACTTCCATAACACTGTGCTTTGCACTAGGAACACAGCAAAGGTTCTGAAGGAAAATGGGATGTCATTGTGTGCTGGTGGCAGAAATGCCCCAATGGCAGCCAAGCTATGGCTGTACCTGCTCTGGGGAGAGCACTTCTAAGCTGGTTAAGATGTCACCCCTTATTGCTGTGCTTTTCACACTTAGTGAAAATCCTTCTTAATGCCACAGGTGTAGCCATTACATCTGCCCCCAAAGTATTTAAACTACTTTGATACAAGCAAAGACATTTTATATATTAGTATGAGTCAATCACTGTTACCACAATTCAGACAGAATAAAGAACTTGATAACTATGATCCTACCAGCATTAACTTCCGCTTTCATTTCTTTTATATCTTCATTTATCTCATTTTGAAGTTTGACAATGCGAATATTTATTTTTTCTTCAGTCTGTTTTGCGTCATGTGCTTCCATGGTTATCTTCTGCATTTCTTCTATTCTCTCAATTTTCTCTGCCATTTGGTTGAATTTCATCTCAATACCTCTCTCACTCATTTCCTGGAGCCAGAAAAAAGAATTTGAATGATTTACTCTGCATATGAAGTAACAGTGACCTTTTAAAAATATTAAATAGATACTGATTAATCATCTTTTATCTGGAATTCAAAAATGTAAGGAATTATCATTTTTCATAAAATCATTTCAAATTACTTGATTAGTGTAGGTTAAAATACTGATCTATTTAGCAGTGACCAGATTCATTTAAAGATTCTCAGGTTGTGGGTGTTACACTTGATATCGATGAAGAGACTTAGGCAAATTCTGAGGCTGTCTGAAAATCTCACTCAAATAATATCTCAATTACATCATCTTAGTTATTAATAATGCTTTTCAATGCTTTCTGAGAAGTATTGTAGGACTTTTGAGTGAAACTTACAGTGCTTTCCTTAAAAGTCAGTGAGAGTTGGTCAATTTTTTGCACAAGCTCTTTCTCAGTCCGTCCGTGTTCCTGTTCCAACCAGCTCCGTGCAGACAAAATCTGACTGCTGAGCTCCTCAACAGCATTTTTTAATCTAGGAGCACAATAGAAATTAGCAGATACAAAGGAGAAGAACTCGTCATTCCACAGTGACTTTTTAATGAATGTTTTCATAAAAACATAAAATGTCAATTTAATACATTGTTCTCACCACATTAAGGTGAGCCTTTGAATTTTAAGGCTATTAAACCGCATAAGGTAACACTGGTTTTGAAAATAAAGGTGAAAGGGCACAGCAAATTTATATGAAACTTCACCAAATTTGAATCATAGAAGAAAATTAATTGTGACATTGAAAACAGAATATAGTCATCCATTCAGATTATAAACTTTATGTCTATATGTCTTAAATCTGAACAAAGATTTGGTGGCCACTTATTTTGGTGACCATGCTGGTTCCTGTAGCCCCACTTACATTGCCTGCACCTACCTCGGTTTTACACCAACCAATTGTGCCAGTGAAACTGTTTCTTTTCTCCAGTGAACACATGAAACACGGATTGCATGAGGATGGCAATAAGCAGTAAAAATAAGGATGTGGATGGCTTATACCAGGACTGCTACTGAGTGAAATGCCTGGAGAGGAGTTAACATCTGAATTGAATATAATGACCCCATGTAATGTCTGGTTAGTACAGAGTATCTTATCATTAATAATTTAGGTATTTCAGTTATATTCATATTTGAAGCCAATTTAAAGCAATAACACTCTGTGAGTGCTGTGCCTTGCTTCCTGCTAACTTCAGTTGAACTTTTTCCCCTACTCTGGACAGCCATCTCCAGCATTCATTGCTTCGTACAGTTCTTGCAGAAAGGCACCAGGCTGCTCTGACAAAAACCCTTAGTTGTGTCCTTTAATAGAAGTACTGCCTGAATACTTAACTAAGGACTTACTGAACTTTTCATATTTACCTAACTACATTGGGACAGAATTCTTGGTGAAAGCAAGTCCCTCTTGACAGACCACTGTGCTTTGTAATACCTGTGGAGCAAACACACGTATTCAAAGAGGTTCCTGCTTTTATAGGCCTGAAGATTACAACAGTCAGACTGGGAAAAATGAGGCCAAACTGGGAAAACTGATGCTCCCAAGGTGCTCAGCAGCAGCAAGGCTTCCCAGGCACTTACTTCGTGTCCAGGACTTGCAGCTGTTGGTTGCTCTCTTTGTAGGCAATCTTCAGCTTTGCTTCTTGTTGCATTATTGATTGCTCTACTCTGCTCAGCAGGTGAGAAATCTGAAACAAAATTCAGGATTTACTATTTTTCAACAGCATTTCATCACAGTTTCATTTGGGACATTTTCATAACAGTAGAGGAGATCTTACAGAGAGCTCACTTTTGCTATCATTTAAAAAATTACTGAATTTGCATATTTTACTTTATCATGAAAATATACTATCTCTCAGTATGAAAGTACCCACATTTTGAAAACTGTAATTTTTTTGCCTTAAATAATATGAATAGTTTTGCCTTGAAAACCTCTGCCTGCTCCCCCCTTGAATCAGCTGAATTTGCATGATCCATACATCTCCAAGTTGCCACATAATCAGAATAAACAAGTGCCAAGGTGCTCCACCAATATTGAGGGATATGCTCCATCACTTTGTGTATAATGACCACTGCAGTGATAGAAGTGCTGGGTTTAACTGGGGTACCTTACTAGAAGAAAATAATTGTTTCAAAACAATCATCCCACTTTCTCAAAGCATACTGTTCTGGCTCATTACAAGATGCATGCAAACATGCTCATGGCATGCTAATATACTACACTGCGGCTTTTGAGAAAGGCAAAGTGGATTTTAACCATTTACCTACCACAAAATGAAGATGTAAAATACTTTTGTTGACCAAGAAAATGGGAAGGCCTTGAGATGTGACATTAAGGGAAAGGATTCTTCATATCTCCAAGTCTCTGCTTGTATCTAGTGCTCACTTCCATTCTCAAACCCAATGGAAGAGAAACCTGACAGACAGATTAATGGATTCACAGAACCCAAAGCCAGGTTTTTTTTGCAGACCTTCAAAAATTGTGTTTAAATACATATAGAATCATCCTGGGAAGGCCAAAAACATACACTGAAAGACACAGAGGCTTGCATTGTTGTAGTTTTGTTGAGCATGTGCCTTTGCATACTAATCCCTTGTACACAGCATGCTGAAGGCAGAAATCAAGGACCTTTTCCAGTTAGTGCAGTACTGTAATGCAGCTAGGTACCAACAGTCATTGCAATAAGGACTGGGAGCTGATACACCTCTCCATTTGTAAATTTGTGACCTCCCAGGATAATAATTAACAGTAATAGAGTCTGTATGAATTAGACTAGAACTCTTACCTGTACAGGGATTGCCTTGGTCTAAATACCATACCTGTATTTCTGCCTCTTTGATTTTAGATTCTAAGATCAGCTTGGAGGTGTGTTGGTCTTTACTTAGGCTCTGAAGTCTTTCATACGTAATTTTATGCTCTGCAGACAGCCTGGCTAACCCAGCATCACACCTGTTTGAATAGATAAAAAACAAAGCACCAGCCAAATAGAATATAAGGTCCAGGCTTCTTAAATTATCAATTTCATACTGGCCATCTCTGTGAAATTCCTGGCTGGCTAGGAAAGCAATGTCATATGAGACTGTATGAATGGTAATACATCTCATAGTACTCACCAAAGTGCTCCCAAATAGACCTCGAGGTCACGTAGTCTGATACACAAATTCCATTGTTCTTGGCACTGACATGATGTGGGTAGGCTGAATTATCACTCAGGGAAATCAGAAATGCAAAGATGCAGAATTTCATTTCCGTGTCTTTTTTTCATGCTCCAGAAGATATTTGATAAACTGTGTGTGATTTCACCGACACGATTAGGAGCCTAAATAACTGAGGACCAGTTTTTCATTATTGTAGCTTCACTTTTTTTTTGTGGAACAGTATGCAGCTAATATGGGTCGTTAACAATGTAGGACAAATTTTATGGTTCTTAGTCTTTATTTAGGTAAATAAATAGTCACTGAAAGCAATGGCAATTTTGTCTCAGAAAAGGCTATAAAATGAAGTCCTGGAACATATTAATTATTGTTTCCTTTCTTCACATTTGAGCATTTCTTGATGCTGTAACATTTTCAGGATAAATATGCTATAGAACATGTGTGTTTTCTACCAGATTTCAAAGATAATTTGATCAGGTGGATTTCATCTACAGTAACGCAGTAAGAGCATTAACTGAGCTGTAAAAATATGAGTACTGTGATTTCAGGAGTAAGACCTCTGTGAAGTATGACTCATATATATTTTTTTTGCTAAGGGAACTATGTAATCATCAATGTTACCAAATTTGATCTAGGAAACTGATGAGGAATGGACAGCAGTTATAATTTGAGGGAGAAAAGGCAGTCAAATGGAACAAGCTGGGGCATGTTAAGTCATTACCTAAACCAATGACACACTTTGTCATCTTTTTAGTCACATTTCAGTTTGAAGGCTTTCATTTCAACATGCATTTTCATCACCTCGGTTACAGGAACTGCCAGGATCATTAAACGTGAAGGGAAAGCCACAGCTAAAATGACAAATGGAGCATCTGCTTATTATTATGGTACAGTTCCAATATGGAAATAATCAGTAATGTAAAATAGCACATAGGCATTATAAAACTTGTGGAAATTAATTTCTAGTGGAGCAGTTCGGCATTGTGAGACCCGTCAGTAATGTCTGCAGGAAGCCTGGCTAGGGTTTACATAGCAGTGAACAATTTATAGGGCTCACAGTCAGGCCGTTTCTTTAGAAGGACAAGAGAAGCCAAATCTCTCCATGTTGTTACAATCAGAGAGAATCAGAAGAATGAAATCATCTTGCATCTGGTCACCAAAAAATGTGGGCTCCAAAAAATTGTTAGTTTTGTTTCTCTGAGGCATGGCAGAAAATATAAAAAGCAACAGCTTTGAAACTACTGAAGCAAATGTAAACAGCAAGCACCTGTAATTGTTTTTAAAGTAAATTAGTGGTTTGGGTTTAATCACAGAGCATCTCTCTTCTTCATGGAATTCAGTTATGTGGTCAAAGGGTTCATGTAGTTCCATGGTAACTGAAACAATCAGATTCTGACTCTGTGAATTTAATGTCCGCCTGGTATGCATAGATCAGATTATTTTGGTTTATATTCTATATCTGTTGTACACACTCTCAAACACATGATTAGTTTCAGCCTGGAAGAAAGTATTAGTGTTCAGCATAAAGAAATCAAAAGACAAGTAGTTGCTCCGTTCAGTATCAAGAGGGCATAGATAAAGCTGAGAACTGTGCCAGTACTCTGCAGCTGGCTGCTATATGTACATGCTGTGATAGTATCGAGAGAGCTTTTAATGTTCCTGGTTTATTATAACAGGAGATGTTTCAATTAAAATGCCAGTGTTTCAGTGAAAAACAAGTAGCTGGAGAACAGGTAATGAAAAGCAAGTTGAAGTGCCCAGTGGGTACACTGGGCAAGAGCATCAGAGCTGGTGGATTGTGCTGGCCTGGGGCAGGGAGCCCAGAGCCGCCCTCGTGGTGCCACCTCCCACACAGCAAGGGCCAGAGAGCAGCACATTTATTGTTCTTGGGGAGTTCATCAATGTGGTGCAGCCCAGATGCATCAGACTCATAATCTGTGCAGCAGGAAAATCTGCCTACGTGTAATGAGTCCAGGTTGTCTGAAATGAATCAGTTCTATAATGTAGATAAAAAAATCATCTATATATGCAAAGTAGGCCCAATTTGAACACACATAGTTGCCATGTCTCTGGATGTTTCAGCTCTCAGGAAGCTTTTATGAAGAGCTACTGCTACCATTCTGCTGGTAGCTACTGCTACCAACCAGGCTGCTGGATTTAAACTTTCCAGACAAATGCTCATTATCCCCAAGTAATTCTCTAAATAAATGATAAGGCACTAATGAATTTTATGATCTATTATCACTAGAAAAAGAACTGGTAAATCTGTATTATATAAAATTGACAACAAAAGGGACAGGAGGCTGGAGAAATGGACCTACTGGCATCTATCTAATTTTCTGCTAAATTTGTTGCTGAATTTTATAGATGTCATATTTTTTTCTTAAAGCTAATAATAATGCTGATTTTTACCAATAATTAGGGCTGTGATAACACTTTACAAGTTCATCAATAAACTGTGCTTAGTGAGAAAGGATCCAGAGACATGAGCTGTAATGTGTGTTCTGTCATTTTCTGATAGCAATATTAGATTGCTATCAGAAGATTGCAATCTAGATTCTGTGATGTGAGCGAGGTATGTTGGAATCTCACTCTTGCAGGGCTGTGGGGAGTGTGGTTTGGAGCTGTGCTTCAGGACTGCATGTGCATGTAGAGATCCCTTGTTTCCATCATTAAAAGCACCAGGCCTCAAGAAATAATGAGGCAATTGTTTGATGATATACTGACATGTTACAGAACAGATGCTGTTAGGAAATAAACACCCCTCTCTCCAATATTGAACTTGAATAGGATATTTAGTATGCATGAAATTACTGGAACTGAAATTTGGCTAGAATCCTAAGGTGGACACTAAAGTTATTACATGACAAAGGGCTCAGGCTTTGGGATTCACTGTCTAAACTGATTCCCACTGTCCTTCTGCACACTACACTCAGAGCTACTGCAGCCTGAGCCTCACATAGTACCTTGGCTGTGGCTGAAAGCTGATGCACAAGAAGTTGGTAACCCACAGTAACTTGATCATGTTTCTCATGTTTCACTCTGAACTCATCTGGAAGCTAACAGGACTAGAGGTAAAAGTACATTAGGTGCGTAAAGTGTATTTTATATAAGGAACATTGGCTAAAGTAATCAGAAGGTGTTTATCTCAGGGAAAGTTTCTGCAATGTGCCAAAGGCACAAAAAACCACTGTCTTGACCATAATCTCCAGCTAGTGCTATAATCATTATTCACTGGAACACTAATTGCAAAGTAGAATATGTTTGTAAATAAAGGCAAATAGCCTTCTGTCATGGAACACTGCTTTAAATTGCTTTCTGATTAAGGGAAGATTTTTTTTTTCCTCATTCAGGATTTTTTTTTTTTTTTTTTTTTTTTTTTTTTTTTTTTTTTTTTTTTTTTTTTTTTTGTAAAGAGCATGCTGAATAGAAGCATAGAATGCAGAATAGAAGGTAGCAGTTAAAAGGCAATAAACTGATTCTCTTACAGGAATGAATACAAATAACCTGCATTCGTCACACAGTCTGACACAAGGCACATGGGTATAATCTCATACAATTTGTAGATAAATTGCAACCCAGGCACAGTACAAGGGTGGTGCCCTAAGGAAATAAAGGAAGAAGCCCTGGCACAGCCTGTGCCCGTCCCCACCCTCCCGCAGCGAGTACTCGGGGCAGGACAGGGCTCCACTGTGGAGCCCACGCCAGCACGAGTTTCTTCTCTTGAGTTCCCTGACTGTGGGCAAAGGCACCACATTTTGCTTCCCAAGGTGTCAGTAACAGTGTTGCTCCACACAGAACCCTCTCAGGATGTAGTATGATCTCAAAGTATTTTTATGTAAAGATGCAGGAAGATCTGAGCATGTACATTTTGGGGGGATTTCTCAGCTGGATAGATATATGTATCTCCCTATAGGTTTTTCAATCAATTTTCTAATTTGACAGAATAAACTAGTTCATTTGTGGTTGCTAAAGGATAGTGCGTAACTTACTAAATGTTTAATTCTTTTTGAAACCTCTCTAAAAGATTTTTTACGAACTGGGCTATGAAAGTTACAGTGGAAGCGTCAGACAATTGTGTAATTTATGAGAAAACCTTAGTTCAATGAAAATCCCTCTCTGATTATCCCCTCTGAATATCCCCTTCTGTATGCTGCTGAAGGTTATAACAAAATCAGGTGACATGCAGAAAAGAAAGCAAAATTACCAGTACAAGATAAACAACAGGACAAATTCAGGACAAGTATAACTCCACCAAAGTTATTAGCCAAGCAACCATAGGCCAGGTTACATCCTTTTCCTGTAGCTGTACATATCCTCTGTCTTTCGTGTTCAACTTTACAGGCACTTAAGCAAATGTTGTGCTGGGGTTTGTAAATGTGTCATTGATGGCACAACTGAAGTCTGTGTGGCTGCACGATTGTAACCTCGAGCTTCGGGCAGCCTGTAAAACCTCTGTTATTGTATAGTTTTCTGTTCCTTATGTGTCACGTAGCCCATGTGGGATTTAATATGGCTAACCACTAACTGAATGTGCAGATTTTTACTTCTAAAATATATGCAAAAATGTGCAACTATTTTGTTCTTCGCAAGTGCAGATTGTTCCATGCTGCCTTTATAATTGTGCTAATTAACGTGTTTCAAAGACACATGAGTCTAACCACAGTACTTTTTAAAAGCTGAACCAAATCCAAATTCTTAGGGAATTTGAAGTAATTTATTTAGAATTAATTTCAGGAATCTTAGGAATTAAGGGTGATACTGTCAAGTTTAATATGTAACACTGGAATGCAAATGTTTATTATTCATTTTCTTGAAAACACAGAGCAAAATTATCCTTGGAATTTTGCCAAAGTTGAATTCAACCCATCATCATTAATACTTCAGGATTAAAACAAGATTAGCTAGCCCCCAAAACACAGTTCCATGGCGACTTTTACCTTGCAACTCTTCCCCGAAGATCTCCTAGGCCAGAAAGCTGCCGCATTTCAAGACTCTTCAGGGTAGAATTTGTTCCATAGCTGAGATTGTCTCTGACACGTATCTGTTCCTGCAGCATCTACAGAGCATTCATATGCAAATAAAAACTCAGTATCTCACATTTAATGTACACTTAAAATGTCACTCATTATTTTTCAGCAGTTCAGTATCCTCAGATACCATTTTATTATTACTTTATTAAAAGCTTTGTAATATACTAAAACAGATACCTTTTAGGTATTTTATTATTTCTTATTATTAGTGTCCAATCTGCACGCAAATACCATAATATATATAATGTATAACTTGACAGTGAAATGGAGACTTAATTTTTTTTCTCTCCGTTCTTTTTCCCCACCACACCCCTGTTGCTCACTGCAGCAGAGGTCAGACATGAAGTGATGTGTCTGCCTACCATTGGGTCATAAAAATGAGCAGTTGGGTTTCGTTACTTTGTGTCATCAGTGAGTCGGAAGGGAAAGAAAGTTTATTATAGAGCTAAGGCATTTCCTAGTGTTTATACAGCACAGCCTTTGGACTGAAGTTGAGCTGGGTATTAGCGTCGCATTAATTCATTTTTTCAAGATTTTCCAGTGCAGCTTTTGAAAGCAAGCTTATTAGAACCACAAAGGCTCCTGTGTTTATATGCTAATATCCTGTGCTATTTTCATAGCCACCAAAAGAATTATGTAATTTGCAAACACTTTTTCGAGTTGTAAAAACAATTTATGAGCTTACAGGATCTTCAGACCTTGTCTGACCTTTACTTATCCTATGGTAAACTTTGTTAGGAAATTAGAAGGAATAAGTAACTGAGGTGGCATTAGTGCTGTGCAACGTTCTTGCCGTACCTCAATGTCCCGGTTGAGCTGCCTCACTATCGCCGTTATGTTTCGGATGTGTTCTTCCAGGAGTTGCCTTGCCAACCGGTCACCCCCCCCTTTGTTCTGCATTCTGTGCAGCGTGGAAACAATGTCCTCCTTAATGCGAAAAGCGTGTTCCACAAGAGCCGCTGTTGTTTTCTCATGGCTCAGGATTCTGTCCTCCAGCTGATCCACCAGGCTGGCGGATGCCAGCGGGACCGCTGTCAGTGCCTGGCTGTGCAGTGGGATGTTTCGAACCCGTCTATGGGAGAAGAATAACCACATATTGTTAACTTCTCACACAAAGCTCTGCAATGCCTTTGCACTGGAGACAGTGTGACACTATCTGAGTACTGGCAGTGCCAGGGAGAAGCCCCAAAATACTCATGGAGAGAGCACCCACTGCTACAAATAAGTGGGTGCTGCATTGGCTACCGTGTGTCTTGTACAAAGGCAGGTCAGGCTCTTTTTCATAGTCTTTAGGAAGCTTACAAAAGCATAGGATATTAAGGAAAGGACATTAGCAGAATAAAAGCAGTTACAAATCAGAACTATAATTTGATTAAGAATCCAAATTCAAACCCTTTTACTGAGTTTCAAAAGTAATGTTATTTGTCTTTACAGTTTTCAGGCTTAATCAAAGCTGTAACTTTGGTTACATCTGTTGTTGAAGGAAGGTATTGTAAATTAAATGAAAACAGATCAGGATTAAAAAGGAGTATCTTGTACCAATCCCTCTTCTGTCTCTATAGCTACCCTGTAATACCATACAGAAGCTTGTTCCCCCGTGAACTGGACAGGACAGTATGTGGGCATAGAAACTGAGGTGAGACCGAAATTATGACAAGCTTCTCATAGTCTTAGAAGTTAAATTTCCCTCCAAAATAGCTTACATTTGGGTACCTTGAATAATTGTCTAGATTTTTGAAGAGTGCTCTGCTTTTCATAGCTCCCATGGAAAGCAGTAGAGCTCATGGGTGCTGAAAGTGAAAAACAAAGGCTGCTAATGCATACAACCTTTTCCTGCCACTGTGTTCTGTAAAGAATAACAAAATTTTCAGAAGTATAAGCAGAGGATACCTGCTTATAAGTTCGACCCCACTTTGGAAGAGGAGATCTTTTGTTTGGAACCCTGTTATTTACTGTGTGTTCTCATGTTTCCTGTTTAATGAGCCAAATTAGCAGCTCAGTTTGACCATGATGATATTGATAGAGATGTATGAGGTTTCCAACAAAGGTCACTTTTGGCTCTCTGTTTTCACAGCTCATTCCATGCTATTAGAACACTAGCTAAAGTATTCTTGGACTTCTAGTCAGTGAGACTTTAAGCTATTTAATTTTTTTGGGAAATGGCTAAGTAAGAGCTGAGTAAGGACTTGTGATTTGGGCCATGATTTGAATGTCTACGGTATTTCACTTTGCTTTGCACACTACTGCCAAAGTCCCAAGTCACAGCATTACTATATATAGGGAATTAAGAGACACGTAATACTCTGCAATATGAAGACTTTAATTTTTATATTCCAGACTGTACCTTTCAGAAGGGGCAAGTGTCGGGAAGATTGGGCTTCGGTGGGCCATTCTCTGGTCAATAATTTATGTCTGTTGAAAAAGTAAAAATTGAATTATTGAATAGTTTATATCTGGTAGTGAAATGACCTAATGCTTTTGCTTTAAGTGCACCTTTAAGTAAAGTGCAATATTATGCTGACATCTGTGATCTTGGCATTCAAATATTGCTAATGCATTAAATGCAAATTAAAATTGATACAAAAGAATGAAGGCTAAACACTGCTAAAAAGCTTTTTATAGTGAAAACGATACTTTTGAAAAGGCAAGGTTGACAGCCTTGAAACTGAAATCTGCTGTTGACCCACAGAACTGGTTTGGCAGGGCAGAGGTAAACAAAGTTCTTGTCCCCAATCTTCTACTGGTCTCTGACATCATTAGTCAATGAATAACAAAGTGAGATCTACAGGATGGTCATAAAACTTAAGAAAATATTGAGAGGAGAATCAAATACAAGTGTTTCATCACAGCAGATTATTAGGGATAAGGTGTTTTTCAGGTAAAAGCATTGGCAGTCAGAAACCTAAATAAAATATGTGATATCAGCACAGTTTATCAAAATTGAGTCTTTTATTTTTTGGCTTCAAATCTAAATTACCACACTTTATGTTGTAAGTAGATTCTTCTGTGGTAAGTATATAAATTCTGGTTTTAATTTTTAGACACAGCCAGCCAGACTGTGACAGACACTGCAGCAGAGTAGGTCTATTAAATAGCTTCAGAAAGATATTTTAGTGTCTTACTGTGAGACCAGTACCTGGCTCAGCAGCTTTGTCCACTGACAGAAATTAATGAAAAAGATATTAGCCTCAATCAAATCCAACTAATCTCCCCTACATAAAACAAATAAACATTTTTAAGTATAAAGAGAATGAGTATGGCCTGAGCCTGATCTCCTTGGGAACCTAAAATCCTCACTGCAAAATAAAGGCTGATGTATGAAAAGAATTTTACAGTTGCTGATGAAATTCTGTGCAATCCGGGAAAGATGGGCTTATGGAAACACAATAGTCTAATACTGATAGTGAAGAAGCAATAGGGTTACCCTTTGAGATCTTGAAATGCAAAGCATGTTTGTGCTTTAGAAATGTATGAAAGCACTGCCTGAAAGCAGAGAGCAAACATTGTCACAGTGTGTGTGTTCTATTTATAGCACGGTGCTTCGGAAACTACAAATTAAAAAAAAAAAGCAGTTTTAAGAGAAGCTGGGTTGCTGAGCAGCAGTGACACCAGACAGGAATTCAGAAGGTCTGAGCTGAATTCCTTGCTCAATCTCTGATCCTGTTGACTTCGGACAAGTTATTTCCATGCATAATGACTCGGTTTCTCTGTATATAAGGGAGATAACCATACCTACCTCCTTGTTTAGGTTCTTACATGGCTATAAGTAAAAAGCACAGTATAAGAGCTGGGGATCATTGTGGTGACTTCTGCATTCAAAGTGCTGCACAGACACTGAATATCCAGTTCTGCAGTCTGTTCCTCACACTTGTCATTTCTCAGTTGGATTTTTAAGCAATGGCAGCACTCTGCGAGGGGTCCCTCCTGGTCACACCACCAGACTGCACCAGGTGACACCAGCAGGCACCCAGTTCTCAGTGACACATTTTAATGATCTTGATACACGTAATGATCTTTAAGCACAATTTAGCTGGAAACACAGGAATTATCCCACTGATTTAAGAAGAGCTATGTGTACCACAGCAGCAAAGCACTGGATGCTACCTAGAAAAACAAAGAATAAATATTAAAGTGTGTACATCTAGCAGCATCTTAGTGAAATTTAGTGAAATACACCTTATAAAAACCAGCCAAACAGTGCTTTAGTCTCACGGCCTTCAGTACCCATTTATTATCATTTGAAAAATAATGTTTGCAGCAAACTAAGCATATGTTTGCTTGACGTCTTAACTTTTTCTGCCAGACTACCATAAGAAATGCAGCTAAATGCAAATATCTGGAGAAAGTGTGGCTATGAAACAGAAGTTACACAGATGAACTTCTCATTCATTTCTTATTGCTAGCTTAAGCACTATGCTCAGTACACAGTGAAGTATCTCATCATCAGATATCAGATTTCTTGATCTGATCCAACAGCCAGAAAGGATTTAAGACCTTGTTTGGCAGTTGTAGAAAACTTTCCTGCAGTTTGGAGATATTTGCAATAAACAGGTGTCAGAACTAATGACAGATTTCTCCTCTATGAGTGTAACACCAACTTAGACTTGTAAATAGAAAACATAAGATGTTCTGATGCTTAGATTCAAAGGAGTGTAATTTCACAGGGCTCTTTTAATGGCAGTAAACTGGGGTCAAGTTAGATACCAGTTTAAATACTGGTTATAGGTGCTTAATTTTTTTTTTTAATGATGTTTCCTGCTTGATACTGCTATAGCAATTAAAGTCATGATATATTAACCCAGTAAATTTGGATTGACTGATTTAAGTTACTGAATATTCCAAATACACTTGTCACATGGACAAGATAAAAGTTTTTTCCTGTTTGTAAACTGTATGCCTGATTACCAAAAATAACAGTTTACTTGGATACTTAAGGCAGGTTTTCCTTACAAATGTGGAGTGCTTCCTTATCTTTTCTTTAAGCCACTGACATCAGACATGTAAAAGCTTGAAAAAAAAAAATCATCCATGGGACATGATGAAGAGACACTTCTAGCAATGCACAGTTCACTCCTTGCTATTTGTGCTGTGGCATCCCTTCCCCACTTCTCAGACTGCCTTGCATGTTTATTTTCTGCGGGATCTCCATTTCTCGTGTTTTGAAGAATAATCACATTTGTAGCATTCAGTTCCCCATTTTCCATGATAACCTACATCTAATGCCGTAATGTCTGCGCACTTCGGAGTGTTTTTCACATTCATTCTCACAATATGCCTGTGGGGTAGGAAGCATTATTATCCCTGAAAATGTAATTTCCTTCTGTTGCTGGTAGGGAAGTGAAGCACGGGGCAGGCTATGTGACTTGCCACAAGTCACACGGGAATCAAAGCAGACTGAAATACCTGCCTAGGCAAACACTTTAATCACTCTTTTCTTCTTAAAATAGAAACCGCTTTGGTCGCTGCACAGGGAGCGTGTGACGGCACCACCCCGGCAGCCGCCAGATCCTTCCCGGTGTTACTCTGAAGTGCTTTGGGGCAACGCTTAGGAGTAGGCGAAAAAGTCCCTGTGCTGCAGCTCAGCAAAGAGATGGGTCAGACCTCGGCAGCGTCAGGGAGAACCGGACCCGTGCCGAGCCCCTGTGCGCGGCTGTGACACTTGTGAACACGCGCTGTGCGATGGGTGCCGGAGGGACTCCCCCGGCAGCGCAGTGACCGTGCCCGGGGCTCCGAGCCCAGGCAGGGGGGCTCC
>NW_008236184.1:2937001-2943014 GCF_000691975.1 Corvus brachyrhynchos
AGGGGGAGCCCTTCGCATCGCCCCCTCCTCGCAGCTATTTCACGGCAGTGCCCGATCCTGGGGAAGCACGGAGGGACGGGAAGGGCCCCGCAAACAGCGGCGCTCCCTGCGGCACGGGGGGCGAGCGGTGCGAACGGAGCGGGGGCCGTGCCTGCGCCTCCCGCGCCAGCAAACGCCGGCCTCCAGACGGAAAGTTCGGTGGTGAAAAACAGCAGTGACTCTTGAGTTTCTAGTGGTGCAAAGGAGCCGAGAGTATGACTGAAAGCACGGGTTTTTCCAGAGCATATATCAAATCCTGTCAGAATACAAGATTATTAAAATCAATGGCAAATATTAGTCTTGTTTATAAAATTTCCATGTTACATTTTCAAACAAGATCTAACATGCAGCTTCAGTAAAATTTCATATATCACAGCAAATAAGATCCATCTGCTTGCCCAGCAGAGGTGTGTCAGCTAAGAGAAAGTATTACTGGAAAAACAAAGTCCACAGAGGGTGTGTCTGCCTTCACTTTTGTTTCCTGCTTGTGTCATTCCTTGGACTTTGATACAACCAACATGGGTAAATAAAGTGTAAGTGAAATCTGAGAAGAACTTACTGCACCAGTTCGCTCTGAAATAGCAGATTGTCTCTGATTTTAGTTAAAATCCATGCCACATCCCATACTGCTGTATAGGCAAACCATTGCAGGATTTGGGAACTAGGTAGATGTGAAGGATAAAAGGGTTATACCATGCACAGTCTATTGTAAAAAGCAAGGTGAAGTCTGAATCTACACTCTGATTGACCTATTTATTTTAAAGTAATTCCCACATCAAAGGATCAGGCCAGAAAGAAAACATGCCATAGGTGCTTTGAAAAATATGAACTGAGAGTAGTAAGATTGTAGGATAATTCAGCTTGGAATGAACCTTAGGAGAACACTTGTCCAACCTTCTGCTGCAAGCGAGGTGATTGATGAGGCCAAATACAGTCGTTCAGGGTTTTACCCAGCCTACTCTTGAAAACCTCCAAGGATGGAGACTGTCCAACTTCGGTGGACAGCCTGTTCCCATGCTTGTTTGGCTGCTGAAGAGAGAACGTTATCTGTGTATCTGGTCTGAACCTCTCTTGTTTGCATTTATATTGTTGTCTTCACCATGTGCCACTATGAAGAGTCCAAATTTGCCATCTTGATGACTTCATCATAGATACTGGAGGGCCCTGTCAGGTCCCCCAAAGTCTGTTTTCATCAGGCTGAGCAAGCCCTGCTTCCTCAGGATCCAGCTCCCAACCATCTCACCGGCCTCTGCTGAACTTGCTCTAGTTTACTGATGTACATGGCTGTATTCCCTGACCTGGCAAATATCTGGACTAACTTTATGCCCCTGTGTAGTTTTGGTGCACCTAAGTGTTTTTTCTTGCTAAAGGACTGCTTGGATACCCAGTGTTTTCTTGAGTATGTATGTCTGCAGAGTGGGGCTTGAAAGCAAATGGTTAGTTAAAGCAGATCAACTGAAGTTATTTTAATTTAAAAACATAACATTTGTACCTCCTACTGCAGTCTTGAAAATAATACTAAAACGTACCTCCATGCTCGGCTCTCAGCCTGCTTTTTCCCTCTAGCCCTTCTCTGACAACAGTGGAGGTCAAGAGATAGGGAGGGGACATGTGAATTCTTGTTCTTACACTCTTTTCAAGGCATCCACACCACCAGGATTTGAGGCGAATGGTCTTTGGTTTGACCCATACAGATGCTTTTTACATCTTGTGTTATCAGAGATCATTATTTTTTGTACTTGTATCACTTTCTTGATGTTTCTAACTAAAGGAGTGCTAAACTGTTGTATTTTGTATCATTACGTCTTCAGTGCAATTCATACTGAACATGTAGATTTCTTTTCTTAAAGGCAAATTCATATCACAATCTTTTTATCAAGGCACAACATCAACAATAAAATTAATTTATTCTGGAGTCTTCAACTATCTCACTCATTAATTGAGCCCCACTTAAATAATCACAGAATTACAAAACAGAGCAATTTAGAGTGGAAGGGACCTCAGAGGGAATATGGTCCAACTCCCTGCTCCAAGCAATGCTAATTTTGATGTTAGATCAGGTTGCCCATCATAGCATAAAGTTTTCATTGTAAAATCTTGTGTAATGTTTCAAAAAATCTCCCTCTGAGGGAAAAAAATTATAATCCCTGTAATTTTGTTGTTGGGAATATACGTAGCTTAACTGAATTTAGTCACAGGAACACAGGAGGCAGAACTCCTCGGTTACCAAGTCCTTGTGGACTTCTTCCAGGTTTATACCAGCCTTGCAAATAACAGCATTATTCATACGTTTTGGTTTGCAGTTGGAGAAAAATTCAATTCCATGAATTCTAAGTATCTTTTACATCTAAGCCTTCTCTTAATCAGATCCAGAGTGAAAGAGCCACATGCTATTTTTCCTCAAAAAGCCTCAAACCAAGCAGTGGATGTAAAAGGGCTGTTGACTTTGTTACTGTACTTTTTACTCCAGTAGTACTTTAAATGGACACGTTGAACACGTTAAGGGCATGTTTTCTGAGCAGAGATGCTGCTCTCATTTGAGGCCAACTATAGGGAGGAAAGAAGAAATTTTATTAGGCACAGAGAGTTAGAAAAAGTACAATGATTATACTGTTTTCCAACCTGTCCTAATCACTGAAGTGATTTCATCACATTTTAAGTAATAAAATTCTGCCTTTGTTTTATACATGCCATTTTGTTTCTCCCTCCCTATATTTCACAAAAAGAAGTTGCTGAATCCATTTTTTATTTCCTTTATGTGGAATTCTACATGCTCCAAGTGTAATTGAAGGCAGAGTGTAACCATCTGCAGTTTAGAAGAAAATGTTACAATTCAGAAGTGTCTGTTTATTCTTTGGAAGGCAGATACAGGAAAAAAAACTACACTGAATTTTTAAAGTTTTCTTAATCTAATATAATTGTTCTTCTATTACAAAAGTCCTTCATCTTTGTAAGAAGTACCAGATTATGTGGTTTTCTAACTGAAAGAATGATGTCTTGTTAAGGTATTAAGCCTTATTCTAATGGCTTTCAAGCATTAATTAAATTATTTATTAAATTATTCTGGTCAACAGAAGACAAATATGTGACTTACAAAACTTATTTTAATTATAGTCTTTAAGTAAGAGAAAAGCACTAATGCCTTTTTTTTCCTTTGCTGTCATTTTTAGCCAGTTAGAAAGCAGTCAGAGCAGTGCTTATTTAATTAAAATTTCTAGTCTTTTGCAACTTTACTGACTTCTCTTAAGAGTTATTTCTTTCTGAAGCCACAGTAATGTTTTTAGAATGGAGAGCAAGGGAAAGCTTTATTCTGTGGCTTTTCCAGAGATAAAGACCTTGTTCTTTTTTTAGTCAGTTTAGTCTTCACACACTTTAGCACCAGGCTGATCTCTGTTTGGTGCTGGCACACAGTGTCACTCAGGCAGTGGTAGGTGGAAAGGCACGTGTGAGTTGCCAGCTGCACCATGTAGTCACTTCTGCGAGTGCTGAGCCTGGACCAACCCCTGCAGGTCCCAAATGCTAAGCTAATAAACGTCCTTAGGCACTGAAGTGAAGCTTGTCCTTAAATATTTTCCCAAAGCTTAGCACTAGTGATCAATATCAGGAGAATCAAGCAGTGCAACTGTTTGCAGCTAGAAAATATCCTCAAAATAATTCTTGATGTTAGCACTTCTGTGCATGAGCTGTAGGTGTTACTAACCAGACTGTCAGACAATACACGCGCTAAAAAAAATGATGGAAGTTCTTGATGCAGGGAATTTTTCTTAAATCTTTTCAAGTTAGGTCTCTGAAAGGCATCCTGTCCATATGAATTTTGATAGAAATGTCTGCACTTCTAAGTTTTGTGGATCATTTAAAAGTACAGAGGTTGTTCTTTACTCTGCTAGAACTCCTCAATATGAAAATGTGGGTTCTGCCTTTCTCAGAGATGATTTGTACACTCTTGGCTGGAGGAGCCCAGGCATGCAGACCATTCAGGCACACCACCACTAACATTCAGGGGGAAATGCTTTCCCCTGCATCTGAGCAAGGATGTTGAATACGTGTCATTCACGTAATATAGTCAGCTTGGGAATTAGATGTTTATCATTAAAATAAGCAGAATGTTTAAAAGCATGAAAAGAGTTTATTGTGAATTAAACTCTACTTGGTCCACCCAGTGCTTAGCAAAGGTTCATGCAGATGCACAGCACCAGTTCTTTCCACTCCAGAAATTTTGTTGAAAGTCATCTTGTAGTCCATGTAGAGTAGATGGACCCAGTAGCATACATTCACTTCAGTGAACTCAGGACCAGTCTCTCGATTAGCTGGCCAGTGTGGATGCACTTTTTAACTATTCTTCCACAACCTTCTTCCTCATTATTCATAACTTGTTATAAGGATGTTTCTATGTATGTAAACACACATACATACAAATATACGTCTTAAGAACATTAACCTCTACGTTAAATAGACCCACATCCAAAGCAAATGGAAAAACCTACAAAACCTATATTGATTTTCTGTCTTCTGTTGGCCCAATATACATACGCTCTCTGCATTCTTGCAGGACTGTTTTCACTGCTTTTTATCACAGTCTCATAATTTTATGTAACATTTCCATGTTCAAATTAAATACTAGGTAAATTATTTTTGTCCTATTTCCATAAAATTGCTGTACTCACCTTCTGTAGAGAATCAAAGTGTGTAACTCATCTCCTTATGAAGTTCTGTGCCCTATTAGCACTATCAGATATATTTTTGCTTTAATAGCTGTTGCAGCTCATATTTGCCACCCAGCTATTTTCTCAATTAAAATACTCCCTACTTCTCATATTAATGTCAGCCAACATCCAAGCAATCCACTATGGAAATCCCAAACTTCACATCATCAGTAATTATACAGTGTAAGCCCAGCTGAGCTGAGAAGTGTTTTGTTTATTCTTCAAAACCAAGGATGAAACATGCCCAAAGCACCACCGTCTGTGGGACATGAGAGGCGGCAGATAAAGAGTTGAAGTTTTGTCCCATTTCTGTATCGTGCACGTCAGGGTGGTTTGAGTTTGTAACACTTGATCAGCCATGTGTTTAATTCTGCACCCCATCACACCTGTCCTGCAGCCAGATCCATAAGGACAAAGCCACATGCCGAACAGCACTGTCCTTCTGCACTGGCAGATCTGGCTGCAGAACCAGCACCTAGCTCAGAGCAGCCAGAGCAGTGCTCTCCTCCAAAAAGCCAGAAGAGAATCTGCTTATGCCTAATCTCTAAATCAGTGTGGATACGAGTCTTCATTTTGTTCATAAAAACAATTAAAATCGAATACATATACATGTACAAACTGCTCCCTATTTTTTCCAATAATTGCACTTCTTTTTAATCAGAAATAAACGAAATCCCAGTACAAACTATTGATGAAAACCAGGATCTGTACCCACTGGGAGTAGTTTTCAAAGTGGTTTGGAAGCAGTATCAACATATGACTCGGGGTCTGGCTGTTGTTATGATTGTTACATGATGTTGTTTCCATTTTATTTATATTCTGGCTTAGAACTCTGGAGTTAGAAATCCATTAGAGCCAACACTACGGCTTCAAGCCTGAGGTGAAACGTTTGTTAACAGGACTGCAGTAGTCAGCTTCGGGCGGGTTTACCGATTTGATCGCGTAGAAAGCGCAGTCCCTGGAAGTTGTACTGGTTGTGTTCTGGTCAGAACGAGCTGAGCAACGTGGAGCAGATGCCGGTTCCCTGCAGGCACCTGGGTTGTTTCGCATCTGTGAGATGCCTGTAGGACTTGTTTCAGCATCCACCTGGTGACAAGATGCGTCGTACTTTCCAGTGTTTCCAGGGATTAGCAGCACTTTAGTTCTGTGGGTACGCGGGAGGAGGGCAGCACACGCAGCACGCTTGCGGGGGCACGGCCGCCCCCGTTGGCTTAAGGGCTGTCAGCGCTGTGCGGCGGGTGCTTATCGCGGGGTGCGCCAGGAGCAGCAGC
>NW_008236184.1:2943754-2981666 GCF_000691975.1 Corvus brachyrhynchos
CCCCGGGGCCGAGTGCGGGTGTCACTCCGGTCCCTTCCCCGGCGGCGGGGGCACTCAGGTGTGCCGCAGAGGCGGCTCCCGAACCCGGGAGCTCGGGCACCGCCACTGCTGGGGCTGTGCCCTGCTGGTGTGATGAGGGGACGCGATGTCAGGAAAACACCTCAGTGCTAGACTGAGGGAAGATTGAGGTTCGGCGGGTGAACCTGGTTTGTCTTTAGTAATGCCTCCTGATGATTGATAATAGCTTTCATCCTGAAGTAATCCAAGTAACGATTATGTCTACCTGTTACACAGGAACTGAGAACAAGTTGTGAAAAATCCTGTGGGGTAATAAACTCGGCTAAAATCCGTAACTTTTAAACAAGTAATTTATTTAAAACTGTTTTAAAGTAGAGTACTAAAGATCTGAGTGTTAAGATACTTGAAAAACTTCTGCAGTATTTCTGCTAAAGCTTAACTAAGGTTGGATTTTAAAGACTGACCAGCCTAGTTCTTGTGTATTCAGAACTTAACTCCCAATACCTTTTCAAGGATGCCTTTCTTACTGTCATTGCCTCTGCTTTGACTTCCTGAGTCAAGTACAGTTGCACCTCGTTACACCTATGTGGAGCACAAGTCTTTGCTTTAAATAAAGCATCGCAGAAGTTAGGAAGCTAAAACTTTTCTTGAAGTCAGGCATGATAGTACCAACTAGCTCTCATAAACCTGTTTTTGGTAAGGAGCTTTGAATAAGATAGGTACTTATGTTCCCTGGGGGCTGATTGTTTCACCAGGTGATTCAGATCAACTCGTTAGCCTTAACCTTTGCCCCTCAAGTACCTGCTATGTCACAGACACCTGTGGCACATATGGGCTCCTTGGCTGGGTCATTGCTTAGACTGCTGACGTGTTAAATGGGATTGGAAGTCTTTGGTGCAGGTGCTTCAGAGATGTCTGCCTGTTACCAGTAATACTTTGAGATTAGTCTGTTAGTTGATCTGCTGTGGACTCCATTAATTCCTTTTTAATGAAAGGTTTTAATCAAAGTACTTTTTGTAAATACATATAACTAACTGGCAATATACTCTGTGAGATTTACTTTATCAAAATAAGAGAATTACTTTCTTCCACAAGATACACTTTCTAGGGATGTATTCAGACAATTATCCTCCAGCTTTTAATTTGATATTGAAGTAGTTTTTCACTGTGATAGCTCAAACTAATATGAATTAGGTTATGAATTATTTAATATTTTTAGATTATTGGTAAGTAATTACTACAATAAAACCAGAAAAGAATGTTTTTGAAAGTGCTGCTTTTTCAAATAATTATGCCTAAACAATTGTTTGATAGTCATTAGAAGGTAGTATTTAGTAACTTAGTTGGCAGAAGGATTGCCTGGCAGTACTTAAAATGACTGCTGATGAACATGAATCATGCTACTAATATCCTGAAACTTTATACTCATTCTCTGTGCTGTATAAAAACCTCGCAGTATTCTCCTTATTTTTGTCTTAACAGTTTTGATATCTGGAGGGTGAAAGAAGATGAATGTTGGAAGTGTTTTGTGTTTTCTAAATTGAGTCTTTTCTGCCGTTTCTTCTTCACTGTAAACCTCAGAGTGACCCTTTCCTGTTCTGACAGGGTCCCCAGTGCAGGGTGCTGAGTTGCCACTGACATCAGGTGCTGTTGGTGCTTCTTGGGCCATCTGATACAGCAGAACAGATACCGGTGCCACTGGTCTGTCACTGGTGCCTTCTCCAGTCCCTGCCGTGGTGCACTGCCCCGCCCAGCTCACCCTGCAAAGCTCTGTGCACTTAGCAATATGTCTGTTCCTTTTTGCTGGTTTATTTTTAATCCAGATCAATATCTATGTCAAGTTAACAGTGTGGTTTCAGGAGGAGATCTGCTAGCATGGAATGGGTGAGCTGTTTCATGGCTGTACGTGGCAGTACAAGGTGGGAATAAGCAACAGCAGGGCAAAACTGTAGTAAAGCTAACAAGTCTAAGGAACATCTGGCAACTTGAAATTTTTCTCTTGAAATGCATCCATTTTGTTAACTTTGTATTTCAATGTTTTAAATTCAAAATTAAAAAATCCTTAAAGCCTCTAACATCTTAGCTGCAGTTTGTAAGCCTTCAAAAACTGGGTATTATATCAGTGCCAAGTAGTCCCACTCCAGTGAAGGACTCTATCCATAATGTGCAGGAAACCTCATGATGAAACTAAGCTGGAACTTGCTTGAAAGGGAAGCATATGGTCAGCTGAACTTTATGCTGTTATACTGTGTGTTTGAACCTTCATGTCATGGGGTAGTTCATGGAGATGCATTGGAGGATCTTGAATTGGATAGAGAATCTGTACCACATTACAAAAATTATCTTGGACCTTTAGTTTAAAGTAGCTCTTTAGTCTTCAGGGAAAGATTGTTCCTCTGAGTACTGTCAGCTGGCTTTGACTCTTCTAAGGATAAAACTTTGAATGTCAGTCAGCAAATATTTTCTAAGGCATAAGCTGCTACTATATTTAGGAAAAAAGCCAACCACAAAATCAAATAAATGCTCCCCCCAACAACAACCCAGTAGTGACCAACTTTGACTGATTTTGCATAATCTCTGTTCCAGAGTACTTTTACTGAAGTTTTGTACCAATTTGTTGGGCAGAGTGAGAAGGGAAAGCTCCCAAGAGAAGACAAGATCAGCAGTATCTAGATTAGCTCACAAATTGTCGAGCAAGGCAGGATTGTCTAATACGCTTATGTTAAAAAACCCAGTGTGTTTCTCTGTTACCTTTAACCAGTATTTCAATGCTGAGCAATTTTCTGTAACACTGCATTCAGTTTGTACATTTTATCTGGGCATACTTGCTGTCTGCTTGTTTCCACCTCTTCAGCAAAGACGGAAGGCTGACTTTTAAAGAGGAACTTTTTTATAGCAATTTGACATCAGAAGAGGGCAGATATTTATAGCCCAGTCCAAAGAAGCTGAGATGTCTTGATTCCATGTAGTGCCTATGAAAATCTGCAGAAATGAAAGACTGGATTAGCCTGAGGGGACTTGCTGGCCTTTAGGATTTGGTTCTGAAATAGTGAATGTGAGATGGGACCTGGGAGCTTATATTAAGTCTTTTTTTTCTGCAGGGAAGTCACAAGCAAGACAGTGATGCTTCTGTATTTGAAGGGTGCTTTTCTGTCTGGTGTTGCAGACAGTAGCCTAAGCTCAAACCTTGCTCTCTGCCAAATGTGGAATACTAGGGAGGGTAACAGCATGTGCTTTACGTTATGTCTAGAGGTGCATTAATGGAAAAATCTTCCAGCTATCTGATGTTTCTTTCTGGCTGATGTATAAAATATACTAAAACACAGCAGCATGTTAAGTAGTAAAGCTAGTGATTCATACTTGATGTGCTTTTTTAGGCTTGCATTGTGTGCATGCTTGTCTTTGTTTAGGTCTCTAGAATGATTTATGGATATATTGTGTTTGTTAGAGCACTTTTTTAGAAGACACTAATATATGCAGAATGTTACCCAAATGCAACTTTTGCAGCTGAAAACTGAACATGTGATTGTGTATTTCTTATATCTTAAGCATTTTTCTCATCATCTCTTTTGCCTTCCAGATATGTTCTACATACATAACTAATTTATTGTGAAAGATGGGGTAGCAATGCTATTAGTAGTTTAACTAAACTATTTGCAACCACTTTTACTTACCTTAAAGGAATAACATTCACCAGTCTCCGTGCCTTATTCTTAAAGCATTGCTGCATATGTGGCATGGGTGAAGTTAAAATGAGTTTTGTCATAGTTAGCACATGGAATGTTAAGCTTTTATGAGTTTTCAGTAAAATCTTAGTAATGTTCCCATCTTAACATGGAAAGTACGTTACCTTGCTTAAAAAGTTGTACGTCTCTTTAGAGAACTGTTATTATCACCTTTTGTAATATAAAATTGACTTCATAAATACCAGTATATTCTCTTTTCAGTTGTAGGAGTTAAGTCTAAAAGTGTCATTGATCTAAATGGTCATGCACTGCTCTATCCAAGGTATATCGTAAAGAATAAAGGTTTTGGTAATTTCAGCATAAGGAATGTTAAATACCTGCATGTTTGGATTTGTATTCTAATATAGTATGCATGTATCCATTAATGATACTAATGTATAGAACATGTAAATAAACATCTTCAGAGTTACAGAAGAATCCTTAATATTAAAAAAGCCTAGCTTAGTTGCTGCATGTGATGAGGAAGGGAGCAAAAAGATTAGAGGTGGTCTTTCCACCTTGGCTTCTTGCTCTTACTTTACCAGGCTAACCCTGGGAGTGAGTTTCCTGTAGTTACCTGAAGAGTTCTGACGCAGATCATTGTAGTTCTGCTGATGGAGACCAGCCTGGGATTGGCGTGCAAGTTGTCAGATTTTTGCTTACCCTTTGTTTCTCGTTATTGCCACAATAAATGGCTTATAAACGACAAATTCACGTGCTTTCCTTTTCAGTTTCCTAAAACACTCTTATAATGCAACACCTCAGTCTGCTTTTTTTAGGAAGCTGCATTCCAGATCTAGGTGGTGTGTGGCTACTGAAAGGCATTAAGAACTGTATTAGAAAGGGATTTTGCACCTAATTAACAAGGGTTTTGTTCTGGGAATTAACTGTGCAAAACTAGAAGCAGTAAAATTGAAGCTTTTGGAACTGGGAGGAGTGTGTGTGTATATGTGTGTGCTACAAAAATAAGGATTTGGAAAATATTTCAGTTCCTCTGCAAGCACAGAAATCCGGGCGTAGGCTTTGGTAAGAAAGGGTTGGCTAGCGTTACTGTTAGCTCTTTGAATTAAGCCGCGTTGTACTATCTAAACTCTCACCATGGATATGAGCAGCAAAGGTTTACCCCAGTGTAAAAGGCTAAACGTTTTAGGGAAAATCGTGTAAGGGTTCTCTCATACATTTTCTCGTCTGTTGGAGGCCATTTACTTCCTCACTAGCTGTGGTCTGCCAAGGAGCTTTTCTGGTTGATGCTGGTCACTAGCAAATGACCAGCATTCTTATCGACTCTGCTGGAAGTGGGTTTTTGTACTGCATGTGTATGGGGAAGTAGTCCAGGTGTATGGGGTGCCTGCTAACTTTTGGAACTGCTGTAGTCAAAGAACTCTAGGTAGCTGTAGTGTGTTGTTTGGCTTTTATTATTTCTACTATGGCTGTAAAAGTATTTGTAAATATCAGAGAAATATGGCAGGAAGTAAACAAGAATTTTCTCCCTTTGTTAAGATGAGAACTGAGAGGTGTCTCTGAGGACTTGTTCAGGCATTCACCTCAATCTCAGCCTCCCGTGGTGCTCCTGTGACAGCTTGGGTGTGAGGAGCTTATTTTGGTCAGACCTTCCTGGGCTCAGTTCAGTCTTTCCCATCTCCTGCTGCCTTCCCCACGTTCCTGAGATGCCAATTACTGTCCTGCCCAGGAAGTACGGTTGTCATTCCTCTCCTGACTCATACTCATCTTCTAGCTTTCCCATCCTCCACCTACTGCTTTCCTCCCTCACATCTTTAAAACTGCGAATACCCCCTGGGGACACCAGGTGTGCAGTCAAGTCCTAGCAGTGCATGGGATCCATTCTGTCTGCTTGACTAAGTCACTGCTGTGATAGGAAAAGGTATCTTAGTCTACAGCTTTTCCACACACTGAACCTCACCTTTCTACCTCTTCTGTTAAATATACTTCATATGAATGTGTAAATGGCTTTGGGGTTTGATGGTGTCTTCTACACAAGCAATACATCTAAACCCAAGATAATTTAATGTAAACAGCCTAGGAAGAAGGGTATGGGTAAGGGTTTTTTTTCCAAAGACACAGCAGCATTTGGTTGATACTAAAACCATTTGTGGATTGGGTTCATAAATTATGAAGTGTGTTTTTATCAAATTCTGAATTTAATTTTTTTTAGTTGAAAGTGAAAATACTTTTTTAAACAAAACAAATGTGAGAACTGACAAGGAAAGCAGTGTTGGCAATTGGAGTGTGAGTCAGAGCTATCAGAAGTGATGCTTATTGGGAAGCCTACTTACAGGGTGCTTTTAAAGCACAAAGACTTACCTATTAACATAACTTTCTAAATGTGAACTTGAAAGTTAAAGCCGGATGTTAGCAGATCTTGAGCATGCTTCATGATCGACACTGTCCTTGAAGTGTCCAAAGGATTATAAAATAGGTCTGGTGCTCTGCTATCCTGTCATGTCTGATTTTTTCAGCTGCCAGAAGTGTCTGGTGAAAGCCACTTCTGGCTGTCGGGGAACAGTGCAGTGGCTTTGGGATGGAGTGATGATAGATGTTTTTCTTTAGACTCCTTCAAAAAAAGGGAATGTAAATAGTTTAGGCAAAAGCATGTGCTTCTAGAAGCTATTTTCATGCCTTTTTTCGGCAATCTGAAGTCTAAATGAGAGGTTTTTGTTGGCATCCTTCAAGCAGGATTAGCAGTCTCGCAGTGACTTGCTGCACTTGTCCTTGTACAGGAAGTGTGGGGCTTTTTTTTCCTTGCCAGCTCAGAACCACTCACTGAATCACTGTCATCAGCTGAGCCTGAGTCTGTAACCACTTCTTGGTCAGCCTTGTCTAATTTAAGTGTTGAAGTCATATTCAAGTCTGAACAATGCAGCCTGATACTCTCTATAAAACAAGGAAAATGTTTTCAACAGCTTTAAAGTCTTTCCTGCTTGTGTCTTATAAAATATGCTGCCTGATGTTTGATCTTGCACCCTAGGACAGTCTTCTGTTTTCAGTTTGACATTCCACAATATTTGTGAGGCTTTAAATTCTATGCAGCTTACCAATGCGCACTGTTATCTTTTGCAGTGATTGATGTCTTTTCTTATGCTTTGCGTTGGATATTGCTAATAGCAGAAATACAGAAAGATGGAAGTTGGAACTTCTTGTTAGTAATATATTTGCAGTGCCAAGTGGTAGTCAAGAACTTGTCTCATCTTGTTTTGTTTTGGTTTCTTTTCCTGCCTTGAAGGATACAAGTCTGCACAAATGCTTAAGTGCTTCCAAATTTGCTTTTGCAATAACTTGCAACCCTATGTTCTTCCCAACTTTGTGATGAAGTGCACAGATGCAAAGTGTGTTTAATGCTGCCAACACATTTGGAGTCCCTTGGGTTGTGAGCCCTGGACTCTTTGATAGCTCATCTGCTGTGGAAGTACTATTGCTCTGTAGTAGGAACATTCTGAGGACGAAAGTTTACCTAGGTATTCTAAACATCTTTGAGCTGTTGTGCTTCTGGCACACACTAGCATGGTCACCTCCTGATCACTTGGATTTTGGACTAGCTTGTTGCAGGTATTTTGATATATGAACTGGAAAATACTTCCTTTGCTAAATGGAAGCAGTGTTCTTGAGGCATATTGAAAGAGAACTTTCACTAAACCTAATCTTAAAGGCCATTTCATGGGACTCAAAAGCAAGTGCATACTTCTAAGTTTAAGTTATTTGTTTTTTCTTTCACTATTTGAGAAGCATTTGATTTGTCTCTTAATTAATTGTGAAAGAATTTGTTCTCCTGTACTAATCCCCACCTGTATTCAGTACATACCTAAAGAAAGAGAAATGTGCATAAGTATTTGTAACAGTAATTGAAAACAGTCATACTTATACTACAGATATACTTAGATTAAATGGAGAATTAAAAATGTGATTAGATTCATTCCAGAAAGGATGTAAAGCTACAAACCCACCCGTTCTTGCTTTCAGAGCACAGAGGTACAGGCTGTCTACATAGTCTGAATTAGTAGATAATTCTGTGGTATCTTCTGGTAAGGCAAATGAAACAAGGATTTTTGCGTAATTATTTCTGCTGTCTAGCTAAATGTAGATCATTTTTTTGAAGAAGTCAGTGATAGGATGCAATCGTCTAATATCGGAAAAAATAATTAGTCATGGGAATCCATAGTTATATTAGACCCTTGTATCATACTTAATTTTATATTTTTTGTTGATTCTTGATAGTGCAGTTTGTATGAGAGCAAGTTAAGTTCATACACTACTCCTTAAACTTTGGATATCTTTCCTACAATAATTTGAATTAAAAATTTGGATACTATGAAAACTGATATATTACTATGCGTGATTTTTTTACATACGGCTTCTGTACCATGAAATATCCCACTTCCCATGTAAACTTGATTAGTTCCTGAATTCTGAATTGCCTGAATCCAAGAAAACAAATATTTGACTTTGCCAATTAAAATATAGTGCATCCACTAAGAACAGAATTACTTCAGCTAGATTTATTTTCTCTGCTTAAAAACTGTGCCTCACAGTCATGTTTCCACGACTTAATGCAGTGTTGTTGGTAGTCTCCAAAGCCTTTTTCAGTGCCTCCCCTCAAATTTAAGTATGCACTGGCATCTGCTATATTGGTTAGTAATTGCTAGATTCAGCAAACCAAAGATTCCTACAAAAACCTTCTGGTCTTTCAAAAATAGCTTCTCAGAGTAGGGCAATTTGGATGTGTTCAGTTTTTGAGGGGATCCTGGCTGTTTTTTGTGTATCCTGCAGGACTTGAGTAGACTGAAGTAAGTTGCCTTTTTGGAATTGATTGGCCCTGGTGGAGGGGGTAGCATCAGCCTCCTGCTATAGAGGAGCAGCATAAATCTGCTGAGAAATCTATTGCAAAGGAGCTAAAAATGCATAATTCTGTCCTGAGCTGTACCCAGACTGTTGGCCATTATTTGCTCTGCTGTTGGTTTTGCAAAGCTTCTCTTCCTGTGTTTTCCTGGGTAGCTGGGAGTTCAGAATCACAGCTGCCTGCTGCCACCTTTGGTGGGTGCACAGGCAAGGGGTGGCATTGGCACACAGTGCTGCTGTGGGCTCTCCCAGCTAAGGATGGGACTCAGCAACCCTTAGGGCATGTTTGGTGGCCAGTACTTGCCAATGGCTGAGGGCAAAGTCCTGGCAGGAACAGTGGTTCAGAGCCCTGTCAGAACCCAGGGCCCATGTTGGTGATTCCGGTTATAGGAAGAGACTGCCAGCAAATAGAAGTTGGAGTAACTTCTACAAACTGTGCTATTTGTTATGTTTTTTTAAGAATTAGACTTGACATGGGGAAAAAGTGAACTGGAATGTTTTATAACAAATGGAGATCCAGTTATGGCTGTGTGTATGCCTGTGGAGGTCTGAGCTGAGGTCTGGCCTTTAATGAGCGAAAACTTGAGCTCCATTTGAAGCAGAGTTGGGAGTGGGGAGAATGACTTCATTGTAGGAGAGGCCACTGCATTTGCTGTTTTGCTGTGCTTTAGTTGTTTCTTGTCTCAGCATTCAGTTGCAACCACAGAGTTTGGAGCATGAACCATTTTCAGATGAGAAGGAAAGCAGGGATAGGTCTTCAGCAGAGCAAGCCAGGTCAGAAGTGTACCTACAAGTGAGAGAGGACTTGACAATACCTGAGTATCCAGTATGCGAAACTCGAGATAATGCTGAGTACTGTTTCTAAGAACTGAGCCTGGTTTCTTAAGCAGCTTAGATATTTGTATATAACTGTCAGTCTTGTCTCTCTGCATTCTGTGATCTATATCTGCATGGCAATAAAGGACTAGATTCAGTGTATTGGAGAAAATAAGGATTTGCCCAGTTTGATACTTGCTTTAAATAAAAAATCAGCATATCTTCTGGTATGTGGTCAGCAAAACTTATATTTGATAAAACTGAAATGTCTTCTGTTGTGGTTAAAAAAAAGAATATACAATAAAGGAGGTTAATCTGTTCTAGCTTGAAGCTGCCTTCAAACACTCAGAATATGTGTTCTCTGCAGGGCTTACTACAGCCTCTGGTGACTTTGACCTCAGTCTCAGGAATATGTAATGAAGTGTGTGAGCCTCTTATGAGGCTATAAAGTGGTTGCACTTCAGTAGCACAGAGAGAACGGATTAATTATTTCACATAGATAGGACTGTTGGTAACTGGCAGTTTTAATATTGAAAGGAGTACCTGGTTTGCCAGTTCCAGTGTTAGCTACCCAGCTGACTGCTCCAGGAGTCTTAATGCTGTTCCCGTGAGTACTGTTTGTTAAAGCTTTTCTAGTGGTAATAGGAATTCTGGTTCCAAGGTTCTTAATGCCTGAAATACCAGCACACCCAGTCCACAGAGACCTGATCTCAATATGCAGAATAAGTTCATGACCAGCAGTGGTTTCTTCCTGTCGTTTACTTTGTGTTTTTATTCTTGGTACATTCTAGGAGTGCTTGAGAGGAAGCAGGACAGTGGCTACTTATTCCCATATTTGGTATTGTTCTAGACAGAATGGACATCCCTCACTAAAAGAAAGGGGTGATACAGTGTTCCTGGACAATTTAACCTGCCTCCGACCATGGCTTAATCTTGGCAGAGTCACAGGGGTCCATTTCCTTTGCAGGTGTACACATTGCAGTTTTCTGTCTGGAGTTACAGTGATGGTTGGTGTCACTGGTGGGGTCCCTTAAGATAAGTGGGCCTGACTCTGACTCTTCAGAATACTAAGAGCTTGTATTTACGTGGTTACAAATCCTTGATCTCCAGTGGAGCTTCCATTGGTCTACACGTTAGTAGTGGTGTATTTTGTCTTATAAAGAGGTGGAATTAGTGTTACTAAGTACATTTAGTGAAATGAACACTCAAGTCTAACTGTGGAAAAGGAAACAATATTTAGAACATCAACTCACTTGCATCTCCTAACTTTCTTCTTGGTATTTTTCCTGAGACCTTTACTGGGAAGGGCTTATGTCTTCTCTACAGATTTAGGGGTGAAGAGGGAACCCCAAGCCCTAAATCTGCTTTCTTAAATGGTCTCTATTAAAGCCGTATTGGGAAAGAAGCAAATACAATATATTTCAGAAAAGCACTGTAATCACTGACAATGTAGGCACTACTTCCTGCTGGAATAGCAGGCTACCTTACCTGCTGTCATGCAATTCACCTGTAAAAAGACAAACTAAGGACTGCAGAAATTAATCATTATTTTAGTAGTCCTGAGATTGACCTTTTCTTGTTATTAATTATTGAAATCTCTACTTAAACTGAGAGTAAGTAAGTTCAGCTGCATGTGTCAGAATGCCTAAAATTAATCCTTTATGGATATAGTATTGACAGAACTAAAAACTTCCAGTTCTGAATAAGAAAGGAATGTCTGAAATCCATCCAGAAAGGCGGAACACTATACAGAGTTTTAAATCCCTGTTTCAGTGTCATTGGATAAGTTTATAGACTTGAACAATTAATTTTTTTTTTCCCCGGACCTGAGTGTCTCTTTTGGGTAGAGGAATTTAAGACCTGTTTATTCTGAAACGAGGCTTAACGGTGTGAAAGCTGACAAGTGCTGAAGCAAGTCTGTTTGGGCTGTACTGACAGCACAGCCTGTACCCTTAGAGTATAGGCAGGTACTTCATAAATCACTGAGGATGTTCTGATGGATGTCTGAAGGTGGTAGTTTGAATGTAATGGAGAAGCATGTTGTTACCACGATTAATGAATTAGTCATGAAGAGCTATTTAGTCTGACACACCTCGAGAGTGTTTACCTACTGAAATCAGGTTTTCTTTTGTTCAGATAATTTCTTAATGATACAGCAGGCTGAGGTGCTTTTGCACCTGAGGCCATTAGGTGACTTTTTCACTTGACTTGTCCCATCTGTGGGTCTGTTCTTAGACTGGAATACATTTAAAATGAAACAGTCAACAGGCTTTACCCTGCACCTCTGGGGGAGGGAGCTTTTCTGAGTGTGGCTGGAGTCCAGCCTGGGACTGGGAGGGACAAAGCAAGAAAAACTCGTCCTGTCAGTTTGACCGTAACCCACCTATTGTGATTTGTACTGGGTCTCTGATACTCAAAAATGGTTAAATAGCTCTTAACTTAGTATGGGAGGGAGACTTCAATCAAAAATACCAGTATTAACTTCTACTGTTCTAGAAACATTTAAGATGCTGGGGAGTTCTTCCTAGTCTGTACTTAAAAATATGTAGGTGGAGAGTCAGTAATTGTGATGTTAACTACCTGTGGTGAGGTAGCTATGGTTGTTAATTTTACATCTGAAGCAGACAGTATATTGGAAGAATGTACATTTTTATTTCAAGTTTGTTTTACCTGGTGACTACACTTAGACCTTAAAGTTAGAAGGCAAGGTTATGGTGTTTGTTTTGGATTGGTTTTTTTTCCTCCAAGCCTTTGAAAATATTTTATCATCCTTCTCTTTACAGGTGTGGAGTAGTAGGCCAGCTATAAAATACTAATCCTGTTGCTGTTTGCTCGTTGAGAGTGCAGGTGTACAAACAGGAAAAGAAAAAAACAAAGGGGAAATTAATATCATCTGATTACTAAAACAAAGATGCTCAAATTTAGTAGCTAAAATTACGTTCAAGCTGGTAACAGGATACTGTGAACAATGAAACTACATTCTGTAGCTAATTGTGTCCTTTTAGGGCTTGTTTTGCAATTGTACTTGACCAATTGAAACTCTTCAGGGGCGTAGAAGTCAACCTCATTTAAATGAACAACCTACTTTTTTTTTGCATGACACCTCAATGAGATGCCTAGGCTCTTATTTTTCTTTCGTAGTATTTTTGAAGACTTCGGAATATATTTAAGAACTAAAACTAACTAGCTTTTTTTAAAGTGGTGTTTTAAGTCAGGGCAGGTCAGGACATTGTAAGTATTAGAACTGGCAGGTGGGGAGAGTACTTTGTTGTTGTTCTGTTCATTTGCTACTATAGCTGTAGTAAAACATACAATTTTGCCCCCTTACTCCTGTTCTGTCTTCCAGTCTCTAGTGTGACAGTGTGGGAGAACCTCCCAAAGTACCAAAGCTGTGCAGAGCCTTTGTGATCACTCTCTGGATGTTTTGTTCTGGTGCCATTTTATTAAGGATGGTGTGGGGAATATATCTGAGGCATGTCCTAACAGCTGCCATGGACTGTATTGTGGAGCTCTCCTAGGAGCCTAAATTATCTCTAGTGTGAGAGAGGGCTGGAATGCTCTGCTGGTTTTGACAGATGATACATACAAACTACATTGTGCCCTCTGTGAGGGAAATGTGACTTGGTCCACAGTAGGCTGAGTGACAGGACTTTCTCAAACAGGAAAGAGAATAAGGGAAATAAATCTAAAAGGGAATGGTGGAATGGTCTGGGCTGGCAAGATGGTGGGAGCCTAGTCTAGTCCGGGCAAGCTGCTTCCAATTTCCATGTGAAGTTCTGCTCCTTCAGCTCTACCTTAATAGTGCTCTTTCCATCTGTTTATAAGCCTTTAATATTGCTGATGGAATTGGTTAAGTCTGACACCTTCTCTGATTCTAACCTTGTATAGGAAATGTGTATTTGTCCTCCTTGGCACAGATCATGTGGCTTTGAAATACTTGGCCAGACTTTGGTCTTAGCTCTCACCTTCTACAGTTGCCTTCCTCATGCCTTCCCTTCTACATCTTTAACTCCCAGCAAGCCTTTGCAGTCGTCTTTTGTCTTCAGCTGCAAATGCCAAAGGACATGCTCCACTTCATTACAGGCTTTTGGGATGATTTTGGGGGTTTATCCCTTAAATGTTATCTATAATAATGTGATGTCTAAGTTACGCTTTTACTAGTAGTTCTGAACAGATTTAGGCTTGCTCAGCCAATGGTGTATGTAAACATTGGATCATTTTTCTGGTCCTTTTTAAAGTGCAGATTTCCATGGCAGTATGTACTATAGGGAAACTTGCAATGAAACGTGTTGTATAAAGGCAAAGAAGTTCTGTTTTGTACTTCGAAATAAGGTCATGGAGATGAAAATGTACAGATGGACATTTGTAATTCATGAACCTGGTTATGTGAATAAGTCCTGTTACTGCTTAAATGTCTGTATATGAAACATGTGATATTAGCAGTAGATTACAAATAATTTTTTATCTTTGTAGTAGTCCTTACAGCTACTGCTGTGGAGTATTGGAGAATTTTTCAAAGTGCAATAAGATATATAAATAATTGCTGCATTAGCACTAAATAGGCAGAACATCCCTGAGGATAAATCTCTAGTAGGAATCCATGGAATAGCTGGTGTTAGGTATTGCCTGTATACCACAGACCACAAGTGTGTGTTAGAAGCTACAGGAAAGCCTTTCTGTCATGCTAGCTGTTGCCAAATGATTTTAAATGCAGAGCATTTTTGAACCTGCTGTCAACGCTGTCTAGAAGCAATACAGCTGCTTTACATCTGGACTCAACTTTTACTTGCTAAATATTCCATGGCACCTTTTTCCACCACAAATAACCAAAACTTCTGACACTTTATTTGCAGGGTTTTGTCCCTTTTGGTAGCACTTCTGCTAAACTGGCAATTACTGACTTATCCATGGCTAAATTACTACTGTTGTCTAGAAATCTGAGCTTTACCTGATGCTCTCCCATGCAAGTGCTATGCAAATCAACCCTTGCTTAACACTGAGATTTGACAGGAGCAAACTACAAATCAAGATAGCTGCAGGCTGCCTCCTGTTCCTCTTACTGTGTTTCATCAGAAACAAAATGATTCTGGCAGTCAGACATTGCACAAGGAGTATGCATATCTAATAGTCTGATTCTTTAATCTACAGATTTTTAAGAGATGCTTTCATTAACTGGATGAGACATGCGGAGCTGCATAACATAGTTGTTCAAATTAACGTTTTGTAGAGGAAAGAAAAAGGCACAGGCAGATGGCTGGGATGGTTGAAGATCCTATGCCCAATGTGTGATGTATTTTTTCACTATATGATACATAGAACTGTGCGTGTTTTGTAGCAAACAAGCTTTTCTTGCTTACGTGCTCAGGTTCATTTGAAGTGTAGTAATTACCCTGGTTGTATGTACAAACTGGAGAATGAGAGGCTGGAGAGCAGCACCATGGAAAAAGAGACCTGGGGTCCTGGTTGATGGCGAGTTGAACATGAGTCAGCAGTGCCTGGCAGCTACAAGGGCCAGGTGTGTCCTGGGGGGCATCAGGCACAGCGTTGCCAGCTGGGCAAGGCAGGGATTTTCCTGCTCTGCTCTGCATTGGGGCTGCCTTACCTTGAGTGCTGGGGGCAGTTCTGGGCACCACAATACTGAGCCGTTAGAGAGCCTCCAAAGGAGGACGTGAAGATGGTGAGGGGAAGCCGTGTGAGGAGCGGCTGAGGGCACTTGGTCTGTTCAAGCTGGAGGAGGCTGAGGGGAGACCTCATTGCAGGTACAGCTTCCTCGTGAGGGGAAGAGGAGGGGCAGATGCTGAGCTCTTCGCTGTTGTGACCAGTGACAGGGCTTGAGGGAATGCCCTGAAGATGGGTCCGGGGGGGTTTTTCCTCCTCTTCTCTGCATTGGGGCTGCCTTACCTTGAGTGCTGGGGGCAGTTCTGGGCACCACAATACTGAGCCGTTAGAGAGCCTCCAAAGGAGGACATGAAGATGGTGAGGGGAAGCCGTGTGAGGAGCAGCTGAGGGCACTTGGTCTGTTCAAGCTGGAGGAGGCTGAGGGGAGACCTCATTGCAGGTACAGCTTCCTCGTGAGGGGAAGAGGAGGGGCAGATGCTGATCTCTTCGCTGTTGTGACCAGTGACAGGGCTTGAGGGAATGCCCTGAAGATGGGTCAGGGGTGGTCTAGTTTGGACACTAGGGAAAGGTTCTTCACCCAGAGGGTGGTTGGGCACTGGAACAGGCTCCTCAGGGCAGTAGTCACAGCACCAGCCTGACAGATTCCAGAAGAGTTTGGTCAACACTCAGGCACATGGTGGGACTCTTGAGGATGTCCTCTACAGGGCCAGGAGTTGGACTTTTGTGGATCCCTTCTAACTCAGGATAGTCTATGATTCTATGGCTTTAGCAGAGGTTTAGAGAATGGGAGTGAGACTCCCAAACCTGTGTTGCTAAATGACCAGCCTCAGAGCTTCAAATCCCACCTGATTTGCTGAAAGGGCTAAAGCATTCCATGCCTTGTGCCTTTACTCCCTTTTCCAGCATATGCTTGAAGTCCTATAGGGCCTGGTGTCCTCAGGTGACCTTGGTGGGGTGGATGGGTGGGCCCTACTTACCAGCAGTAGTGCTACACTTGGCAGGATTGAAGTAGTAGGAGATGACGTGGCTGTGAACCGTGAGCTTTTCCCTAACTTCACTCTTGGTCTGCAGCTGCTTCTGAATGCTTCACTGATGTGAGAAAATACTGTTTTAAAACCAGTCTTTCAGTAAGCTAAATTGAAATGAAATCAGTAGCCATCTGAAATATCAGAATAAAGTCTTACAGTACTGCATATAAAAACTTAGTAGGAAACTATGAAATGGGGTTATTCATCTACCTATTGAAAAGTCAAACTAGACGAGGCGTTCCTGTGCATGCAGGCTTTGGGTTACGTTTCTACATTTAAATGCAGCAGGACCTACAGTAGGGGCATTTTGTATTGCTTTTAAACAATTTAGAAATTTTACTAAAGAACAGTTCCTGCTGCTGTGTTCTTTTTTATTTTGAAAAAATGTGAAGAGAAAACCCGGAGGTTTTCCTTAACATAGGTGATTCTGATAGCTTTCATTAGTTTGGGTGTAATAACGAGGAGTGAATTTGAAATACTAAAAATTGTGTTCTCAATGGCAACATAGCAAAGGTTTGCAGATTGGTTTAGTTGCTAGCAGCCTTCATACCTTGCTTGTTTAAAAAAAAAAAAAAGTCTGTGTAATGAGTTACTCTGGTGTTGTTGGATTTGGTCTTATTTGACTTAGTTTTGTTGATACTCTTTTGTCTGTGTTTGTGCAAAGTTACCTTGGAGGATATTTGAAGATCCAGCTCTATAAGGAGTGGGACAAATTGTCCTTCATTTCGGTGGGACAGATTAGATAGAATCTGTAATGTAGGGTTTCTTAGTCATCTGAAATGTCCAGACAAGGAGGAAAACTTAAGATATATGGATTGTATCCTTTTTTTTTTTTAATTTATTTTTAAAATAGGACACTATCTTTAAAAACAGACTGCCTCAAAATTGTCTTTCCATGCAGTCCTGCAGGGACAAACTCTCATAGTTGGCCTAAATACTTTTTGCAGAAGCAAATGGTTTTCTTTTCAACAAAACCTTACTAGGTGTAAATAAAAACAGCAAGTTATTACAGATACATGGATATTTTGTGATCCTTTGTTCTTTTTTAATTGTGTGTTCATAATTAGAAAAATTTTGGTTTTGAAAGCCTCAATGAGTTTCAGTATTTTAGGTGTTGAATAATTACTGATGAACTTTGTTTTTACACTGTTTATGTCCCAAAGAACCTCAAGCAATTTTTTAAAAAAAGACTTTACCACATTCCTTTATTCAGAATTATCCTCTGGTTAATTTACATTTGGCAAAATCTTAGCTATGTTTATGTAAAGACTGGTACTCTGCTGAGCCTCAGTGCTGCTTTGTGAGGGATGCCTGAATCCAAGTCAGGGAGCTGCCTTTTGTGGGTCATGTTTGGGAACCCCTGAGCCCTGCATTCCCACTGCTTCAGAAACCAAAGGCCAGCTGAGACAGGAATGAACAGTGCTCACAGGTAAAAGGGACAAACCCAGGCACCTGTGTAGTAGCACAAAAAGAGATTGATCTCGGACAACTTGAAAACTGAATGAAACTCTTGGTCCCTTTCTGCAACTACAGTAAAAACCCTGGAAATGTGTCTGCAGGTTTGGGATTATCCAAATGCTAATACAGCATGTTGAGCCCTTAGTCAGCATTGGGGAAGCCTGTAGAAAAGTGTCAGTATTTTTTAAGAAGTTGGTTTTGGTATTGCTCTTGGAATGCTCCCAACACTTTTTTTTCCTTTTGGTTCTCATTCTAACTTAGGGATGCCTCAGTGTTTCTGGGTCAGATGTGAGGAAAGCAAAGGAACTAGTTTGGAAAGAAGCTGTATTGGAGGGATTTGTCAAAGCTAACGAGAATCCACTGCAGAGTAATTAGAAATGAGGTGAAGTTGAACTGCAGTGGGTACCTGTTAATGGAATATGTGTGTCCACCTGTGTGCCTCGCTCACAGCCGTGGTGCTCAGCTAGGGCTATGTGGCAATATTGCACCCTTACCTGGTACAGCCTAAAGGCACAGCTACAGGTATTGCATTTGAGTTGCATTTTTAGCACTTCACTTCTGTTAGGCAAGATGGAGCCAAAGGCAGCATTTATAGTATGGTAGAAAGACTTTGAGCTGCTCCTGTGGTCCTGATGGGGTCAGAAAGACTATGTTGTTTATCAAGTTGTCATGTAAGCTTAGAAAAAGCTACTTGAGTGCAAATTTGTAAGCCAGAACTTTATTTTTAAAGAAACACAAACCTTGCATGTAACATGGAATGTAGAAAAAGATAAAGCTGCTCTATCGGCTTCACCAGTCTGAATTGCAGCAGCCAAAAGTTAAAGGATTTTGATAATCTGAGCATCTATTCATGTCCAGGTTGTTTGGGGTGGAGGGAATGAGACAGTATTCACTTAATGGTTGTCTTGTCTGAATCAGAATATTATGCTTAGATGAAAAAGTAGTTCAGCTGATTTTAGTTTATATTTTAATTCATTATTATTTCAGTTCATGTGGGTTTGAATCAGAGGTCTGAAATTGAATGAGTCCAGAAGTTGAAAGCAAAGTATATCACAAGCATTTAAGTTTAATGTGGGTTCGTGTCAAAGTGCTGCAAGCCAAAGTCTTCAGCCACAGTTCAGCACCTGAGACTTAAATTGTTTTTCTCAATTACCCCAGTTTTGAACCCTTGTGATTTAGCTTGAATTTCACCTGTTCTGGGTTTTCATTATGAAGTATAGCATTTTGCTAAAGACATAGAAATGGGAAATTAAAGGGAAAAGAAAATGCAGCATCACACTGCACCAGTACAGAGGTTCTTTTAAATAAAACTAGGGTATTAATCTGCGGTGGTCTGAAGCAGTTTCTCCTCAAAGCTGACACTTGGCTTTTTACTTGGTTTCCCCTTTAACAGAAATAGTTGGAATCTTATGTATATTTATGATGCTGATGCTGAGTTGCAAGGTCTAAAAGACATTTAAATTTGGTCTTTTGCATAATACTGCCAAGTCGGTGATAAAGTTACAGGTTTTGTGAAACAGTTTCTTTGGCTGGCATCTGTGCTCAGGGTGTCATTATGCCTATACAACATCTTTGAGACTGAATCTGATGCATGTCCTGGTAGCATCCGTTTCTCATAGCAAACCGAGGAAGAAGGGTAGCTTGCAAATAGTGTGTTTGTTCACACATCTGGTAAAAGCCTAGAGTTATGAAAATAGCTAGATGTCCAAATTAATTTTCAGTTAGCTTTCTTGGTTCAGTAATAATTTGAATTCTAAATATTTACATTAAACAGTCTCACATACTTTAAAAAAATTGATGGGAAATACCTGTTTCTGTGTTAAAATCCCTTTCATAGACTAATAGGAATTATCACTGTAGCTATTAAATGAACTTCTGCCCAGAGTTAAGAAAAGAAGAATCCTGGGCATGCAGGGATCATACACATGCATTGGTAATACACAGTGCAGATAATAACCGTGAAGGCCTGGTTTCCTAGCTGTTGATGTTTCTATTAAAAAATGCTGGGCCAGACACTTTTTATATATTTCCATTAATAACCATGGTGTTCACTAAAGTGGAATGAACGCTTCATATTTGCAATGTGTATCTATGCTTCCACCTTTCTGAGATATCAGCTTCACAGACAGAATGCAGTGAGCTAGAGGAGATCATGTATATTAATTTTTAGTTAATTTTCTTGGGTGACTTGTGAATTATTATGGAAATAGGAAAATCTACAGAGCCAGGATACAAGCTTAATACAAATTAGAGTAAATAATTTGAAGCATGGGATTTTAGAGGAAGATTAGATAACTGTATGAAATCTTAAGCGGGCTGGGTTAATCAAAATAACATTCAAAGAACAGCATTCTTGTCATAAGGACTTGAAAGTTACTGTAATAAAAGCAAGTGATGTAAACTAGCATATTCACTAAATGACAATAAGCCAGTTACTCTATACAACTGGAGTGTTGTATAGAATAACTGCATGCTGGGTTTTTAATGTATTTCTTCTTAAAGCTGCCCTGGACTGGATAGTCAAAGCTGCTTTAGAAAACTAGTGAAGTGACAAATATTAGCTTTATGAATAATGTGCATGTGGAAGATAATCTGGTTTTGAGAATCTGTTATGGACATTAGACACTCAGTGGGACCTGCTTGCCCTGCCATAATGTAATTATTAGTTAAAGTAAAAACAAAGCCCTGACAAAGGATGAATGAAGCTGTGCATGAGGTTGCCTCCTGACAGAGGTGAATGTGTTACAGTGGTGATACTGCAACACGTGTATCAGACAACGAGGCCCGTGGAAAAAATATGTATGGACGGATTCTTGCTAGATGTTTCAGAGATGTTTATTCCTCCAGCCGCATGGCCGGAGCTCTGCCGAGGAACTGTGGCAGTCACGGGACCCGAGGGTCCCTGCCGGGCAGGGAACACAAACCAACCCATGGGAACGAGGCTGAGCAGGGGCAGGGAAACCCCGTGTCTGTGCCCTCAGGGCCCCTCTGCCAGCGCCGCGTGGCGGGGGAGGGACCCCGACATGAATGTGCAGCTGAGAACGTGGATTAGTATCTGCTTGAGTCTTCTGCACAGTGCGTGAGATTTGTTGGCTCTGGTGTTTACTGCTTGTCCCAAGATTTTTGCTTCCTGTTGGTTTTTAATTAACTTTTTGGGAGTTGAAGTGAACTTGTAAATTTGGTCCATAGGAAAGATGTGTAACTTATTCCTGAGATTGAATGCTCAAACAAATTCTTGTTTGTATTTATGTAATAATTAACCAAAGAAATGTTTCTATCTGAATACACTGAAATAAATATTAAAGCTGGATTCTTTTAAAGAGTCAAAGGTTTAGTCAACATATCAAATAGTCTTATTTCCCACAGTGTCTGAAGTAAAATCTGAATTTTGCACAAGTATCAAAACATGACAGCTCATAAAAAGGACTCGTGTTGAGCCACACGCGTGTTACCACCCAGGTGTGGGCTCTGCTGTAGGTGAGTGAGCACCACTCCCTGAGCCTTTCCCTGCTGCTCCCAGTCAGTGCTGCCAGAGGTAAACAGGAAGCTGCTGCAGTCCTGGAGCTTTTACTCCCTTTACTTAGCACTCTGTGAAATTAAAATAAACACAGAAAGCAATTTTTGCATCAGAACCTCCCCCAGTGTGGAGTTCCTCCTGACCCCCTGAACACACTCCTCCAGCCACTGTCGCCAGTGAGAGGAGTTAACAGCTCCTCTGCAATGGGGTATTGGTCTGCGGGGAAGACTCCTGAGAGAGCAGGAAAAGCCCTTTCAGCTCATCCCTGCACATCCCACCTCCCAGTGCCACATCTGTCCGGCGCCACTGGACTGTGCTTCCTGGAGCTCTCCTTGTCCAGGTAGACCCCCCACCAGTACAGTGACCTGTACAGAAACGTACTCCCATGAGCCCTACATCTGAGCACAGTCCAAGGAAGATTACCCAGCTCTAATCAAACATGAAACTAGACATTCATGAAGCCACCTACGTGGGAAAATCCCTTGTAAACCTAACAGAATACATTGGAATTCTGCAAGCAGCTCTGCGGCAGATAAGCTCTTTATCAACAGGCTCCACCCTGGTACGAAGAGCAGTGATTGTCTTGTACTGCCCCACTTACCCCAACTGGAACTATGCATACAGGAGGGAAGATCAAAGCAAATACCTCAAAAATGGGTGAACTTGAAACCAATGACCACTAATGCCCAGGTTAAGAAATGAGCAGTTGACTGTATATCTTTTTTTGGTATCAGAACAGTTAAATGTTATAACTCTGAGCAGCGTGTTGCACTAATAGAGTTTTGTGATGTCAGCACAAAGGTGCTTTTTGGTGTATGCTATTGAAAAACCAGTCTTGGCCACAGTTTTCTGCTGTGTTGCAGCTTTTGTAGTTTCATCATGCCTGTTGCAATAAAGAGCGTTTTTCTTTAGCCTGAACTGCCACAGGCATGTGACTACATGACAGTCTCTGCTTGGAAAAAAAGATCTATATTCCCTCTGATTTGTAAATAAGTTCATAGAATGGCTGTCTTTAAATGGAAAAAAATATAAAAAAACCAAATTGGAAGAGACTCAGCGGAAATTTTTTGAAATTATTTTAAATTTAGTTGTAATTCAGGGAGATGATTTAGCTAATGCTTATTTTAGAAATTAGTCTCAATTTTTGTGGAATTGCTACATACTGTTATTCAAGTAGATCAAACTCTTGGCATAAAAACATCTTGCTTGATATTCTTGGTTAAAAGCAGTATTAAAATAAGGTCTGTGATCTGCCCAGCCTGTTGTATTCTTACAAGCCATTAATAATTGGTGAGAACAAATATACCCGACAAAATGGAGATGTTCAGTAATTTTGTTGAGAAGTGTAACTAAAAATACAACAAAGTATTTCTTTTGGAGTTACAGTATCTTCCTGCTTATAGTTAAGCATTGAATTGATTATGTAAACGTTTGTTAATGTGAATGAGATTTTTCAGTCGTTTGAAGGTGCTGTGACATTAACGGAAGTGGATTTGGTAGATGCAGACAGTGTAAATGATGTAACTAGTACTCTTCAGCTACAATGGTGTTTTTAAAGGAGCTGTTTTATTCCGTGGAAATATTACAAATTCTAAAGTGATTTCTCCACCTTTTAATACTTGCAAAAATGTATTTATCCTTTCATCCTTCAGTGTTGGCTTGTTGAGTTAACAATTTAAATGCTGAATAATTCAGAAATATTGCCGTACTCTTAATTTTGTATCCTGCGTAGATTTTAAAAAAAGCAAAACCTGCAGCTAAAGAATAGGGCTAAAATAATTATTTTTATTTCCTTGATATTGTATTGCCCCACTCTATTTTGTGGAAACAGAGCATTGTGGTACAGGGAAGGGATGCGTGGGGAGTCTGGGCTGAGCAGCCACTAAACTGCTGTTGCCAGATACCTCGGGGAACTGCAGAATCGACAGCGTTTAGCCTGCTGATGGGAACGCCGTCCCAGAATTGTCACTGGAGGCTCCAGGAGTAACCAGGCGTTTCCCAGTAAAACCCTCAGTCACAGGATTGTCAGCTGGAGATACTGCCGGGGGCAGACTTTCACCTTAAACTCTCAGGGTAATGTCTCGAAGTATCAGTCTGATAAGGAAACAAATGTCTTCATTTACCCTGAACGAAAGGGTCAGGAGAAGGGGAAAAGGAACAGCTGCAGCCATACAAAGAGGGCAGTGACGGAGCAGAAAGGAATTCACTGCGATGATTGTGGCCTGATGGTCTACAGCTTGGTGCTAAAGCCTGAGATTCCAAAAGCTGGGAGATGGGGCAGGGCAGTGAGTGTTGACATCAGCTAGAACAGGACATGGCTGGGATGGTATTTTTGTAATGTGGCAGGGGTTTTACTTTCTCTGAAATTTTCCACTGGCACCAGCACAGTGGCAGGAACCCCAGCATCCACATTCTCCCTGCTCCAGCGCGTGCTGAGGTGCTGGTCCCACATGTGCAGCCTTTGAGTCACACTGCTCTGAGATTCTTCCCTCCGGAGAGCACATGGTAAGCTCCCAGTGGACTTCAGTTTATTATTTACTTTCAGGATGATCAAGGAAAAATATTCTCAGTCCTCTGCTATAGCAAAGGCAGTGGCATGTTGTCTGAATCTACTTAGGGAGTTTTCAAACTATTTTTTTCAATTAAAGACCATAATACTACTATGTGTAAGGTGTATGATTGCTTAAACCCCTTTTAATGGAGAAACCTCTTTTAATTTTGTAACCTGCTTTTAATGGAGAAGAGTGACACACATGAAGTCTTTATTACACTTTCAGGATTGAGACAGCCAAGATGAAAATGTTTGTTCTAATTTTTCTCTTACATCTCTTAAATTGCATGGTAGGTATATACAGATGTAAACTGCATATACAATTCACAGATGAAGAGTTAGTGTGCATCAATGCTGCTCAGTGCAGTGATTGCCATACGGGGGGGATGGTGGTGTATATACACATGCATACATTGGCTAAAAGTTGCTGTTGCAAGGCAGCCAGGCCTATACTGATCCACCAGTCCCAGGAAATCTTGCCGCTTGTGCCACAAGGAACAAGTCAGACTTAGAACAGCTCTGGAGACTGTTCAATAAGTAAAGTAAGACAGCAAATGTCTAAGAGCAAGTCAACCTTAACACTATTGCGTTTCCTTAGGAAGATTATTTCCTGGAACATCAGGACAAAGCCACCCAACAAGCTGTGGGATAAGCAAGTAGGAGTTTACAGTTCATTAACTGCTTTCCAGTATCTGCCCAGGGTCTCTGTAACTTATTTCAAAATCTTAGGCACGTTTGCATGATCTGCTCTTGAGCTCATTCCTGTCCTTATTTTGGTCTGTCGTGTGTCTGTGCCTTTTTAAAAATAATCTTTCAAAACTTTTAGTGATCCTTTTTGTGATACTGATGCAACAGATGAGCCTTGTGGTCAAATACTGAAGTAGCTTCTATTTTGGTAATGTCCTGTTGCTTATCTTAGAAGAATGCCAGTGTCATTTCTGACTTGTGAAAATGAGCATGATGTGTAAATCCTGTAGACTCTCATGTTCTCATAACTCATCTTCTGTTAGAGCATACGTTTGCTGTCTGGGTGAGCAGGCTCTGGTTGCTGTCTCTTCTCCTCATCCTGGCCCTGGCTCCAGAGCCCAGAGTAGGACGCGGTGGTGAGGAGCTGCCCTGGGGCCAGGTCCTGCTGAGGCAGCAGCACCTGCACAGGAGCTGATGGGAGCAGGTGTTTGACCACTGGGATCTCCTGCAGCCTGTAACCAGCTCTGGAGTTAGTCCTTCAGGTCATGTTGGGCTGAATCCACCCCTGTCTGAGAGCAAACAATGAGAACTGATGACTTTTCCCCCCAGGATTTTTTTTCCTCAGTATTTTATTTCCCTAGCTGTGGTTTTGGTTTTTTTGGCTATTAACCTGCTAGTAGTTTCCATTCCTTAATAAATTTTTGGTATTTTTAGTTCTCTGTATGGGATGTCTGTTCTGCTGCTTAGATGCTCAGTATTTTTGCTTTGCTATTTCCTCAAATCTTTAAGCATTGCTTTTCGTCTCCCTTAATATTTCCCTCATGTTAAATTTAAATAAATGGCCCTTTATCTTTGTCCATCTTGCTGCTTCTGCTGTCTTCCTTTAATTTCCTTTCTGAAATATGGTCACATCATTGCAGCCGATACGTATTTTTTCTAATATAAGATATACAAGAGCTATTTTGGAGCACATTTGTTCACTATAGCTTCTCTGTTTTGATTATCCCAGTAAAGGACCAAAATTCACATTAAGTATTTTTGCAATATTCTCTGAGAACAGCAGACCCTTTCAGTTTTTAGAAATACATGAAAGATTCCTTTAAGTGGATTATAAAAGTTTGCTAATTTTGACAGATTATGTCATTGCAGAAAGCCGTGGGTTTATTTTCCTGTTAGCTGGAAAAACTGATACAAATTATGTATGTATGGGACTGGTGATAGGCCTCCATTTGTAGAAGCATTGATGTCAGGTCTAAAGTTAATGGTGTGCAGCTTTGTCAGTTTTAGGACATCTTTGGCTAATGTGTGTGTGTGTATGTCATTTTCTATTGTGCTCATAAAACTGAGCTGAGGAGGTAGGCACATGTTCCATAACTACAAGGAATTTGTGCAGTAGTACTGTGTTAGTTGAAAAGGGGAAGAAAAGGTCATGCTTGTGATCAGTTGACACTCTTACTGCATTGTGATGGGACATTGATGTTTGTTACTGAAAAAAGCTGTCAGATTCAGCGTGGCAATTTTTCCCTTTGTGGGAATGAAGAATGTTTATTTGATGGCATGTAGGTGGTTGTAGTTTAGCTAGAGTTCTGATGGACAAAGAGCAACAAGGGGCAGAATATACAATCTCTTCAGATCCCTTGTTTTTAGTGCTTTATTTTTAGATGTACTATTTTTAAACAGCTTGAAATACAAAAATATTTGCTTTTTTTTCCAGTTAAAAGAAAACCCATGTGACATAGCATGACTCAATTTTTATAGATACATCAAATACATGTTGCTTAGGATAATGTAAAAATATACAAAAAATAATAAAGGTAAAAATAAGAAACCAGCAGTTGCTACTGTAACACAAGGTGGAGGGCAGCAAAAAGAAATTCTGTAAATAAATGCCTTATCCATACTCATTATTAGTTCCAAACAAAACAATGATCTGCTTTAACCATATTGTACTGCCAGTACCAGAAGTAGCACAGAAAGCACAGACAGTATTTAGTACATAGAATATATTTTGCATCCCCCTCCTTGGTATTAATGTAGCAGTTGTGTTAATCTCTAATGAGTGGGTGTTAAGGGACATGCACAGAGTGAGAGCAGAATGAATTTTGAAGGTTCCTGGGTGCTGGCTGTTCGGATGCTGGAGATCCCAGAGTTGCTGAGGGGGCCCTGCAGTCCGGGGGGAGCTGGGCCCGTGCTCCTCAGGCTGTGGCTTGGGAGCAGCAGGCCCTGAGCTCACGGGGTCATCTTGTGACTCGTAAATATTATTCTTGTCAGTGCAGAGCAGATCTGATTTTGAGCCTAAAACAGCAACCAAATGAATAATAACAGCTGACAGCAGTGTGGTACACGCCTTTAACAGCAACCTTGCCAGTCCAGCCTCCACTCCCTGCGCAACGTCAGGTGCTGGGGTTGGAAGCTCGGGAAGAGCCTGGGGGAGACCTGGCAGCCAGGTTGTTCTACACTGGTGTTTCCACTTCTGTGGCTTTTAGCAGCCTGTTGAGATGTGTTTTTGTTTTGGGGTTGGTGTTTTGTATTTTTCCTAATCTGCCAAGCTCATCTTTTTCCAGCTGCTCAGCATTGTTAGTGCTGACACAAAGACTTTTATTTGCTTACTTACTGTACAGTTAGATCACATCTTTCACTGAGAAAACCTAAGAGAAGCCAAGTAGCTGTTTGCTGACATCTGACCTGCATGGCTTGGCCCAGGGCTGGACTTCGGGCTGCGTTGGCCATGTCTGACCGTGCCCCAGGGGAGCTCTGTCGGAGTTAACAGGTCCTGGCTGTGACATTGGGTGTGGGGCAGCTCTGCCAGCCTTGTGCTGCTGGCTCTGAAGAACCTTCTGGGAAAGAAGGACACAAGCAGGCCAGGAGACCTGGCCTGTGTCTGGAGGATCCCTCTGGAGAGGGGTAGAGGGAGAAGTGTGTTGTGTGCTGGACATCAGAGGGCAATTAGCAGCTGAGTGAATTAGCCGTAGTGCACTCTGCAAAGCAGGTTCAAGTGGACACCAGGTCGCTAGCTCAGGTGTCAATTGTCTCCATATTAGACTGCTGCATTTTTATCTGGAGGATGGAAAGCTCTCTTTAAAAAAAAAGCTTAAATTCTCAAGAAATATGCAATAAGAACAAATCATTAGTGTGATTTTTAAGCATATAGCCTTGACTATTGGAAAATACGGAGCCTGGAGAAAGATGAAGAGTTGCTTTTATAATTGCTATGATGTGGAGTTTTTTCAGATGATTGATGATAGGAAGATTTTATAAATTTTTTGTTTTCATTTCAAAACTCTATAAAAACCAGTTAGTTGTTAGCTGGATGTGGTTGTGGTACCAGTTAGAAGTGACTGAAGTTGCTAAAGTCAGGTTAGACTCTATAGTCATTGCTCATGCTTGGAAGGGGAAGAACGTGGTAGTGGGTGGTGTACTCTAGACAAAACACTTCCTATTTTGTTGCCCAGACAAGGATGTGGTAGCCACTGTGCCTGGCCATCCCACTGGTGTTACCTTCCTGGAGAAGGAAGAGTGAAAGCAAAACTTAACCATGGCTGTTCAGGCACTACTAAAGCTTGGGCTTATTTCTAGATCCCAGGGAAAAGTCTGACAATAATCTGGTGGTGCTTTGCTGGTTCTCTGCACATTTGCATTTAAGGCCATGTTTTGAAGGGAAAAGGATAATTCCAAACTACTATGAAACTGCCATTTAAATTGAGTTACAATATTATTGGGAACTACTTAGTGCCATGACTCTCAGCTGTCTTCTATGCCATTGCTTTATTGGGTATTTAGGTTGCTGCCTTTTTCTTAGACCTCTGCACGGTTTGCAGTGTGTCTGTGGTCCTGAGGCTCTCAGATTTGATTGCTGCTGTGATTAGAGGTGGGCGGGAGCTCAGGGCAGAGCTGCTCTCAGGGGAGTTGGGCCACCCTGGCACAGCCCCCCTTTCTTCCCTGCTGGCTCCCAGTGCTTTTGGGGAAGAACCCTTTGGCCTGGTCCTGTGTGTGGCTTAATCACAGTCAGCAACAGTCACTGACTTGCATAAAGCTGCTGTTTTGCAGGCAGTGTGCACATTTTCCATGTATCCCGTGGCTTTGCAAGCTTTGTGCTCATTGAGCTCACTGGGTCTGATGCCATGGCTTCCAAAGGGACATTTGATTGTTTTCCCAGTCTCATTTCTTATACGTTTTCTGTAGCTTACTCTGTTATATGATACTAAACTACATTCTGTATAGCTTTGTGAACAATCTAATTATCTGTATTTATTTTGATACTTGTACCTTTTTGTCCATCCTGGCAGTTCCCTTTTCCAAGTGTAATACCACAAATAGCTGATGAGTGCACAGAAGGAAATTATGCTTCTCCATTGGACTTCTGTTTTCTCCAATACCCCAAGCTTCAAATAATATTCAGTCACATGTTTTATGACAATTAAAAAAAAACAAAAAAAAAACAAAAAAAAACCCAACTTTGTTTTTTCAGTGCTTCCAGATCACTGCTTTCATTGTACAGATAGAAAAGTGACAAGGTTCGCACAAACTAAACTAGTTTGAAGTTACTATTTTATTGAAGCTCATGTACACTTGTGGATGTTCAAGCAAATTGCTGAGATTGTTTTCAGACTTATTTACCTCTGCTGTACTATATTTGAAAGCATTTTTTTGATTTAAGTTTGCAACTGTTCTCCATTGGTGTTGGCAGTGGTGGATCTGCATCAGGCTAGCAATGGCTGGAGATGTAAGAGAAAAGACACATAAAGCCTACAGCTTCTGTGCTGTCTTCAGTAGCAGGGTTTAGTGCAAGTTAATTTAACTTGTAGTAAAAATCTGGTTGGTCTTTGGTTTTTGTGTCAGTCAAGGCGAGACAAAGCCAGGCTGTAGGCCTGCTGTAGCACTTGGTGTTAGTACAGTCGTGTGGGTCATTTGCTCCTGCAGAACTGTGTACACACAAAAGTTGCCCCTCTGTAAGTTGCTGATGTCCCATTTCAAAATACCAATGCAGCTGAAGTGTTCAGAGTACCTAAATTTTTTTAGTTAGCCTGTAAAATTTTTGCAGAATAAAATAATGCACATACTTTATAATAAATTGCTTGTATTCTGGTGAATGTGACTTGATCCTGTATGATGTACACCAGAGCAGTGTAGTTAAATCACGTTGTTACAAACTGTAGTATTAAAGAATGAGGGGAATTTGCAGAATTGGCATTTTGTTGGCCACATCTTCCATGACAGCATACTTGATCACTTCTCAGTGTTAAATGTGCTAATTCCAGCATCACTAATTTCAGTATTGTGTAAGCAAAAATTAGGTAGAAAAAGGCAAGAGATCAGAACTCCATCAGCATTGTCTGCCAGTCTACAGAAAATAGGTTTGGGTTTGGAGAGCAGATTTATAGCTGAATTAATAGCCTTGATGTTGACTGGATTTAAATCTGTTTGTGGGTGTATCCATGGAACCAAACTACAGTTCAAATCAGCTGGAAGAAAAACAGATTTTGATTTCAAGTGGTACAGCATGAAATGTCACGTGTTTTAGTAGCATCCTGAAATAGTAGTCTCTGTGTGTGGGGAGAGACTATTTAGATGTCAGTTAAGCATGGTGACTAACAGATCAAAAGGGACTGTGAAGACACGCAGCCGACAAGCTGGGGTACATAATTTGCAGAACATCCCTGAATACTTAACTGCAGCAGGCTCACAGCTTCCCTCCCAGTAACAGCATATGTGCAGCTTTGACTTAAAAGACTGTAAAGGATGAAGAATTCACTGTGGTGATGGTAATTATCCTCACTGGTAATAGTTGCACTGTAGGAGTGTAATTTTTGCATCCTTAGCTTCCAATAGCTGCATCTCAGTTGGAATAATTGGGGTTTTTTTTCTATTAGATTTAAAAATGTCTGCCATCTGAAATCCATTCTGTGTGTAGGTGGTCACAAAACCCTATTGAATTACCTTCTAGTTTTGGGGCACAGTGCAATTCTTTAACAGTGCGGAGGCAAGTCAGCTGACACCATTTATGTATACCTTTATAGAATGCCTGGATCAAGGAATAGAATTCAATGGAAAAAAATATTTGGGAAGCTGGAATTTGAATAATGGTTTTCAGTTACTTAATGCTGATGAGAAATGCAGTAACCTTTGTGATGTTCATTGTGCTTTCCTGCAGGGCAGCAAAGGACACTACAGATACCACTGGCAGAGCCACAATGTCAAGCACAGTGGAGTGGATGATATGGTCCTGCTTTCCAAAATCACTGAGGATTCCATAGTGGAGAACCTAAAGAAACGATACATGGATGACTATATTTTTGTATCCTTTGTTGGTTTTGTGGGGCCCTGTGGCCTTGCTGAGCCAACGTGACACTAATTACATATGTATGTATTCTCTTTAGGCAGATTACTCAAAGATGCTGAACAGTTCGTGTGACACTTCTCCTGAGAGAACACAAAATGCTTTGAAAACTCAGCTAATTATGAGGGTTGAAATTAAGATAGTAAAAATTATTTTAAGATACTCTTTTTAATATTTGGAATTGTTCTTGCCAGTGTTGAAGATTGTACCTCCATATAGTTATACATTCACGTGGCCCCTGAAGCCTCCTGAAGTAATGCTACTTCTGAGAGCAAGAATTAATAGGTTTTAGATGTGTGTACATTTATTGATGTGTTCTATACCTCCAAAATTCGAATGCTTTCAAAATAGCATTTCTTCTGTGACATAACCCCATTTACAACTTATTCTGGAACTGCTAATACTGTGAATCATGGGATGATGGTTTTTCTTTCTTGTAAAAATAGCGAAGTTAACATGATCTTTCTGCTGAAGCAGGCATAAGGGTGTTTTCCAAGGGTCGCATTGAGGGATCAGTCTTCCCTCATGTAGGGAGGACTCCTTTTGCAGTTCTGTGAAGGCTTTTCATTCAAAGATGAAGATCATCTCTTGAATATTTGAATTGTTTGTGTGTCCACCCATGAATGAACATTTCTCAGTGCTACATTGTACAGAGATGACGGAATGATCCCAGAAAATGCTGGTATTGTTTACCAACAGAAAACTGATGCTTCAAGTGTTTATACTGACACAATGAGTAATTGATTTATTATATTCAAGACCCAGATGTTGTCACTCTTTTTGAATTAAATTAAAAATTTATTAAGAAAGCATTTCAAATTAATATTATAGAAGTTATGTTCATTGAGTTGCAGTTCTTCTCTAATACATTACCTTTTGTGCCATGGCACCACAGTAGTAGATTCCTACATAGGACAATCCAGCTGAATAGGTTAATTTTCCTACTTTGTACAGAAAGCTTAGCTAGCAAGCTTGCCTGTGAACAATTCCAGGTTGTTAATGAAACTGCAGTACAACATTTTGGACCCACAGGTGTGGGCTTGTTGCTAACTCCCAGCTCAATGAAAAGTGATACTGATGCCTGTGAATTACTATCAGGTGCTTCCTATGTGTACACTGCAGCTGTAGTTCCAAAGGTTTATGAAGTATTTGAAATGCAGGTCATGTGCAGCTGAATGCAGACTAGGGAAATATTATATTAAAAATCTTGCAAAAATTCTAATAATGGTTGAAATTGAGTGTCTTGGTACAGGGCAGCCTGCAGGAGAGGACTCCGAGGGACTGTTAATAGTTTCACTCATAAAATAACACCACAGCCTGAATTACCCAATTCCCCCAGTACCCCCCCCAGTGCATGCAGCTGAGTAATTGTCTAATTTAGCTTGGCGGTGGCCATTTCCATCCGGCTCTGCTTGCTCAGCACTGTCCTGTGAGATCAGAATGTGTCACTGCATTGTATTCTGCAAAGGTCAAACCAATATTTTCTAATACTGACAATACAGTCTCCTCAGTTATGAAGGACTAAAACCAGTTCAAATATGCCATTTCTTTTCTGTATTTTTATTCAAGATGTGTCATGATTTGGCCTTTAATACGTTTCTGTACTTAGCTTGCCTTAAAATAAGATAATATGAAAATATTCCAATTGAATGATATGTTTATATTCTTGTAAGCCTGCTAATTTAATTTTTATTAACAATTGTTGTAAGCTGTTGGATGTTTTACTGTTATTTGAAGTATTATGTAATAGGTGGAAAAGTTGTCACTAGTAGTAAGATAATACTTTATGAAACTGTAGTTACCTTAACTACTTCTGAATGCAGACGTACATTGGCTCCGTATTAATCTCTGTGAATCCTTTCAAGCAAATGCCATATTTTGGGGAAAAGGAAATTGAAATGTACCAAGGAGCAGTAAGTAAAGCAGTCTAAAATATAGTGCAGTATTCAGGGGCTTGGAAATATTATTCTACACAGTTTAACACTTGGAACCATTTGTTTCTGCTAGCATCGTGTTTGCCTGGGAGAACTTGGCAGATAGCCATTACCATAGACCTAGTCTTCAAATTGACCTCCTTGGAATATAAGATCAGTATTTCAAGAAAATACTTGTACTGATTAGCTCTAATCCATATCAGGTTTCTCTCCTTGACGTGTCCCTGCTCCTGCAAAGGCGGTTTTTAAGCTGTCATATGCACAAAATGGCCATTAGTGGATTTGGAGACTGTGATTTCAGAACTCTCTAACTGGACAAGAACAGTAAAAAAAATTGAGGTGCCAAAATTAGATGCCACTTTTGAAAATACAGCTTGAAGAGCGAGTCAGCACAAGAACATTAGGGACTTAAAATTCAATTTCCTCCTCAAGTTGGGTGTGTCCACTCAGGGAAACTTGGGTTTGAATGGCCCACTGGATGAGAATGGGACCCGAGGCACCAGGCTCTGAGTGCTGGCTTGTTAGCACATTGATCACTGGTGAGATAGGCTTAAATTATGTGAGTTTCCTTTGGACAAGTAATACATTTCATGCAGAGGCCATTTTTAGAACAGGGTGTTTGCAATAGTTTAGGAGAAAATTGTGGATGAGAGAAAGACCACTAACAAAGTCCAGAGACTTTGGTTTGTTTTTATTAAATGTACCAAAAAATTCTTGGGGAAAATTAACTATAAAGTGCTATTCAGAATTTTTTCTTCCCAAGAAAATAACCCTTCCAATTTAGATACGTATTTATTTTGCTCTTTCTGCATTTTTTAATGTTGTCTTGAAAAATTAATCTTTATTTCCCCTCCTAGGCACAGTATGAAAATCCACCACATATTTATGCTCTTGCAGACAGCATGTACAGAAACATGATTATTGACAGAGAAAATCAGTGTGTCATTATTAGGTAAGAAAAAGATCTGTAAAAAACAATTTGTTTTCTTACGGTGTTTTAACTTGAAGAAGCAAAAAAGTTTATTATATCATTAAAAATCTTCTATCCATGTTCACATTTTGGGATTTTCTAGGATAGCTAAGTATTTTCTGACCCTCCTTTTTGTTTTCCAGTAAAATCCTGATGATAGCTTAACCATGAGAACTCTCTTACACAGCCAGCTTCTTCTCCAAAACCAAAATTATAACAGCTCGAATGACTGCATGAGGGGGCTGGATTTACAACTGTACAACCACAGATACTGTTAAATTCAGCAATCCCACATGGACTGCATTTATCGTGGTCTTTTGTTCCTTTTGGAGTTTTACTTGCATTCACTCAGAGACAAAAGGAGGAGAGGGATACTGGGAAATTAATTTCATCTTCACTGTTAGTCTATTTTAATTATTAAGTGATGAAATTCACTGTAGAATTATTACTCAACTTTTTCAATGACAGGCATTATTTAAGTGACAGAGTGAATTTTGGGAGTAGACTTTATGCTTTGTTCTCATCGAGGGTTTTATAGGTGGTGTATGATAAAAGAAAACGTGTGGAGAGCAAGAACTGCAGGATCCTGCAGCTGGTACCCTCTGCCCCTTCTGAGTTCCCTTCTTGCAGGGCTGCTGGGGAGGTTGAGTGCAGCATGGAGCTGCCCTTTACCCAGAGCAGGGTGGGGCCTCCCAGGGGCTGTGCAGGGATTTTACACGTGGGAAGACCAAAACAGGTGGTAACAGTTTGCTGTGTCCAAGGAGGGCCTCTCTGTTCCTGGGTCCCTGGGACAGTCTGGTGCCATAGGAAACAAAAAGCTCAGAGCTCTCCTGGCTGTCACTGGGATGGCTGAATTGTTCCCTGAGCTCAGTCTTTCTCTCTGGAAAACTGATGCCTGTTGCTGTGCTGAAGTTTACTAGGCACATGTAGTCAAATTGAGACCTGTTAGGAACAGGTAAAATTGGGATTTATTTTGCTTTTGTCACAAAGTAACATCCCAGAGAGTGGGATGTTTCACATGAAGCTGAATTTACAGTGAAAATCTTTGAGCTGTTGTGGATTGTGATTAAAAACCCTACTTTTCGATCCTGTGCTGTGCCCCACAGTGCAGTGCATGCAGCGAGTCACATTGTGAGAGAGCAGAGATAACAGATCTGAGATACAGACTTAGAGTTTTAATTTTACGTGACAGTTCTTGTACTTGAATGCTGGATGATGTACTTGAATGCTCTTTGGAATGTGCATTTTGTATGTGCAAAGTGAAACTTCCCTCAGTGTGTGCAGGGCCTAGTCATAGACTGCAGGAGTTAATTGAAATCTACTGCAAAACTGAAACAAGAAGGATCATATTTACAAGGGACATTTCAGAGACTTTTTTCCTTTATACACATTTATTTTTCCTTTGATATTCTTGTTACAGACACTGTAGAAACTGCAGAGTAGACTTAAAAGTAGTTTTCCTCACAGTTTTTGGTTTTTTAGGACACCTAGAAATTACATTTATAAATAATAAATCAACTCAGCTGCTCATTAAATATCTATTGTTTGGTTGATATTTTAATCCTTTGGACCACATTTGATTTAAGCTGTTTAGATACATCTTATATTTTCTGATTTAATGTCATCACTATTTCCAACAACCAGGGCTGGCTTTAGAAATAAATTTCTTGGAGTTTGCTTGCTTTATGTTTTATTGTGGGGACCAGAAGGCACTGAAATTGCTGCAGACTGGCAGCTCCCAGGATGCTGCTCTTGAGTGAAATGAATGTTCTGCCTAACTTAGTGTCTGCTACCACTCCATCAGTTTCACTTGATAGCTGCCAAGGGCTTTACTGTTTCTGCCCCTAAACTGGTGATTCTCAAAAAATTGAGACACAGCTCTGTCTGTTGTCAGTACCACAGAAGCTGCTGAGCATAAACAGCTCCAAATGAACCTTTGTGTTCAGTGAAACATCACTTTTGTTGTAAAAATCTGTCCTGCGGAAGATGAGCGATGATAACAGTATGTTATAGTGAGGTGCTGCTTGCTTCTCTTCTTCGTAACTAGTCTAAATTTGGAGTGACTCCACTGAAAATCCCTGGTGGAGCAGAACCAGCTAATACCCAGGTTTTTCCTTCTTTTTCCTCTTCAAGATGGCAGATTTCCCACTAAAGAAAGGTTTGCAAAGAGAGAAGGTAAGAAATAAGGTATAGACTGGACCTATTCACAGATCACAAAGGCTAAGTCTGGCTTCTGTTGCATATGGAGCCTCTGGAATGGAGACACAAGGATGGTGGGGAAGGGGCTGATGCACACCTGCTGTGTCCTCCCTCTGTATGCTTTGGGCACCTGTGGCATCTGCCGCCAAACCTGGGAGGAAAAATTCATTCCCACAGACTAGATGTGTGTTTCCAGGCAGGTGAAGCAGGGTCCCTAATGTGGGCAGAGCACCTTTTGCCTGGACATTAATTCCAAATGTATTTAGACACTGTTAGAAAAACTCATCTTCTTCAAAAGTTAGTGAATGAACTGGGAAAGCAGATCCAAAAGAAAATGCAATTCTTGGAAAGGCTGGATAGGTGGCAACCAAAAATAATCTCTTTTCATATGATAATACTAATTTTAAAAGAAAAATTGTTACCAAACAACCTTTCCAAGGCCAGGGAAGGCATTTTCATTAGCTGAGTAATTTCAGCATATTTGCATACGTGTTAAGAAAATTACATGTGCACATGTCTAATCATAGCTGAGCTGCTTTGCATGGCTGCTGCAGAGTAAATAAACAATGAGGTTATTCATGGGCTGCCTCCGAGCTGGGCTGAATCCAGGAGCAGGGTGTGCTTAGGTGGGAAGAGGGAGTAGTGCCCCCAGGTCTTCCCTGGCCGCGTGCATGGGCAGAAGTTCACTCACAGACTTAACACAGCTAAGCTGGACTTTATTTCTTATTAAGCTTATGTTTTACTGAGGCATGATATTTAATTTAGAACTTTCTTGAGCTAAGCTCATCGGTGGCAGTTAAAACAGACTGTTGGCATTTCTCCCCCATGTGACATGGCAGCCCTTCCGGACTATCAACAAGTTGTGCAGTCAAGATTTTAATTATGAAGGATTGTCTCGTGTCTTTTAATTCCTTTTGAGCTATCGCTGTCCTTTAATTAAGAGAGTGGAGGTTATGATTAATATTTTTCTATTATGTAGCAATAAATGCATTTCTTCAGAGTGTTGTTAAGGTTTTACCTTTCTATAAAGCTGAGGACTTTAATTTCACTTTGATTCTGTGATCCCTGCCAGGAGATGTTGCTGTTGCTTTAAAGCAGTTTTTCTTGTTTGTAGTTTCAGTTTACATTTGGCATTTGTGTGGTGACATTTGAGTCCAGGAAGGCAGTGTATGATATCTAAAAAGTCAGTGCATCTAATATACTATAAATATGTGTTAATGAAAAGATCATTTACCCCAACAGCTTTTAGTGAACAGCTCATGTCTATCTTAAATCTATTAAGTTGAAAATTTAATAAGAGATTTCTAGTCAGCTTCTGTATCTCAGCTTTCCAGAAGACTCAGATGACTGATCATTCTAAAATGTCTGTAGAGAACCCGACTGGAAGTATGGTTGAATTTTAATGAGGAAGTCGTAGAAACAAAAATCTAACACAGTAAGAAAAGTTAGGTTCTCTGATTCAGAAGGGAAAAATATTTCACTGAAGTAGTGCTACTGACATTTCTCTGAACATAATTGCAGAAGGTAAATTTTCTGTGTAAACAAGCTATAAAGCTTATCCAAACACATCAGAGTATTTTACATATACAGTGTTCTTTACTGGCAGATTGAAGAGTTCTTTATAAATACTTGGTATTAAAATTTCTACATTGTCCTGGCAATGTAGATAAGCATCACTTGTATTGTTCTACAGCCATGGATACCATATCAAATGTCACTCAGAAAATTCATTTTAGAGAGAAGGATGACACTGTGTATCAGATCTTGCTTCTGTAATCACCGATTCCTTCCTCTGGGAAGGAAGCAAGGAGCAAAACAATTTCCTTCTGCATTTGTAGTCTTATTCTGATTTCAGCTAAGCATTAATTGACTTGGTGGAAGAAAATGTCATTTTTCTGAAGTGGCAGATAGTGCTAGAAGAAACAATACATCTTTCAAAACATTGTAAATTTTGTTAGTGTTTGAGACTATGTGATGGTTTTACTTTTAGCAAGAAAAGTCTCTGAGAAAATTGTCAATACCACAATCCACTTTAAGCCATTTTAAGAATTTTTTTCAAGCTTTCAAAACCTCCATACTTGCAACATACTTCAAACTACCAAGTTAGATGATTCTTACATCTTCTTAAAATAGTTTTAATAACAGCAGAGCAGTCAGATTTATACAAAGAAGCTGTATGAATATCATTTGGCAGGAATTGCA
>NW_008236184.1:2981844-3000915 GCF_000691975.1 Corvus brachyrhynchos
AGGAATGCCACAATTTCCCTGTTCCATTTGAATACCTGAGCTTTACTGGGGGCAGGATACCATCCCATCAGATAAAGCTGCTTTGGTTCATAAATAATGCATCTTCTTGTTTAATTCTAGCTTAATTGGAGCAATTTGCTGGTCTTTGATCAATAAAAACATAAAACTGAAAACCAGTGTATGCATGCATAAATTTAAAGTAAACTCTGGAAGGCAATCTTTCAGCCAAATTAATTTACTAGGAAGGACCACTTACATTGAAACAGTGACTAACAATAAAACGGAGCCTTATTGCTCCAGGTCAGTTCTGTGGCAGACACTATGGAGTAAGAAATACAAGCCACACTTAATTTGAGCAAGGAGGAGAAGGATAATGGATGCATTGAAGAAAATCTTAACAGAAATGTGTTATATTTTTACTGTGTGCTAAATAATACCTGATCAAATTCAGGTGTTGTGTTTGGCCCTGGATCCTCCCCTGTACTCATTTGAAAATTGTAATTTGTAAGCTCAGAGTATGATTCAGTTTCAATTTGTCTGGTTGTACAACAGGAAGAACAAATTTACTGCCAGCAGATTTTGAAGAAATGTTATTTTAATTATTGAACTATTCATGGTGTGAACTTCTAAAAGCAGTTTGCCATTCATCAAAGTCTGTCCCTGTAAATGTGGTAGATATCCATAATACAGGCTTTCTTGGTTGTTTGGAAAAGGTGATTCAGAAGAATAATAATAAAAGTGGTCTGTGCTCCACAAATGGATGCTCAATAAGTACTTTTTCACCTTTTCAAGTTTTCAGTTTGATCTGTAAAACTGTAGTCAGGAGAAGACAAAAGCACAAAAACATTTCTCAGAAAATAATTTATAAAAGCCTTTCAGTATTTCTGTAGTGTTTGGAAGCTTTAAAGATGTAAAATTACATTTGCAGCTTGGCAGTTTGGGGAGTTTTTTCAGAATGAAACCTTTAAAAATGTCTCTATTAGTCATGCTGATAGGGAGCTCTGAGTTGTTCATTCTCAGTGAGTCCCTTCCTGTGCAGGACATGCTGATGTTTCTTTGGCAGAGGTAGCTAAAATTTGTGCAGGAAAAGATGTGCATTTGATCCATATCCAGGAACAAGTGGGCACAGGATAGAAGAGTCAACAACATTCACTGAAATTACTCAGAAGTTTAAAGATAGCACAGATTTTCATAAAAGAGAAGACTAATTTAGCTCTTTTTTGTGACATTGAACCAACATCTGTGCGTTGGTCTTCTTGCTTTGGTGTAGTTGTCCAGGTCATGGGACATGCATTAAGGTCAGAGCTGACTTGCACCAAAGTTTACTAAGTCTGGAGGAATTCTGTTGAAATGAAGTTAGCTTTAAGGGATGAAGTGAAGGGAGATTGGTTTGTCTGGCATGCCGGTCTTCTTTCCTTCTTGAGAAACTTACTGATTGCAAGAAGGCAAAGCTGCTGATGTTGTAAACACCATTCACTGTTGAAGTGAAATATAAAGGAAGGAAGGAATTGTGAGAGCTAGTATGGGATATTAAGACTCCTTGTACCCTGTGTCAAGAGGCATAGGAACAGGAAGGTAGTTCTTCCGTCATTCAGGATGTGATTAATAATGCCTCATTATTTTATTCAGGAACACCTAAAACAAAAAACTACTAAAATGAAGTAGGTATCTGGCATGGCATGCACAGCTCAGATTTTCAAATTAGTTTTTGTGTCAAGACCTGAAATCCCCCTAAATTTAGATGGGAATTGAGTTTTTAACACACATATTCTGTTTCAAGCATCTTGGTTTAAGTAGAGGTTTCTCAATGTATGTACTTTTTTGACCTTTGAGTCTTGCAGAGGTTCTGGTGTCCATGCAAGATGGTGTATTCAGAGTTCTGTATTCACAAATACATCCAAGCACAATGCTACCACACCGTGTCAGTCTGTATTACCTGGTTACCCCAGTGTGAATGTGGTGTATATAATTAAGGTACCTCACCTTGGTTGGATGAGATGAGCTTCAAATTACCCCATTGTAGAGTTACTTAAAAACTAACATGTACATTTTTGTATTTCTTTTTTATAGTGGGGAAAGTGGTGCTGGAAAGACTGTAGCTGCTAAATATATCATGAGTTATATCTCCAAAATTTCAGGAGGTGGCCCTAAAGTACAGGTGAGTTGATATAGAGTAACACTGAAGCATAAGCTTAGACTAAAGATTCACTTCAGAGGTGGAATGGCAAAGGCTGTTGTGGCAGACACTGGCAGGTGAGAGGCACTTTTGACCTGGCTAACTTGTGGGTGAGCAGCCAGAAACGTGTGGGCCCCAAAGCAGAGAGCTCTGGGCTGGGCAGCTTTCCTCACCTGCAGGATGCTGGATGGGAGCCATGGCAGGGTCAGCTGCAGGGCCGGAATCAGCTCTGCTCCAGGTGCTATAGCCCTTATGCTGAATTGCATCTACAAGCTAGGGGGTTTTTTGGTTTGGGGTTTTGTTGGTTTTTTTTTTTTTTCAGTTAAGTGGTAAGAGGTACTTTAATTGTTCTAAACCAGATTAAGAACAACAATCAATTTAGTGGGTGTGTGATTTTTTTCCTCCTGTGTTGGCATTTTATTGAAAACTGAACTGGCATTTTGGGTTTCTGTTGCTTCCTTTAAATTTCTAATTTGTGTGTATACATCAAAGAGGCACTGCAAGAACATAATTTTGTTTTATGAGCTTATCTAGGCAAAATTAGGGTGTGTGAAATCTGCCTGAAAGAACAAATAGTTGCTTTTATTAATAATTATATTGTTGCTGTCTGCTCTACCTATGAACTGAAGCTAATTGAGTTAAAAAGCCATAAAAATTCCCTTAATGACATTACAGTGTCATTCCTCCACTGAGAGGCAGTGGTAGGTAGTGGCTGCTTTTACCAGTCCACTCCTCTTGAGTGCTTACTGTAATTTTTGCTTTATTGCAGTCTCTGATATTGAGTGTGTTCTTTCTGCATAGTTTTGCACAGCAGTGATACCGGCAACGTTGCAGGGAATAACTCAGTAACCAAGAGAATGATCCATAACCAGAGAGAAGGCATTGTGTTATTTTTGCAATAAATGTAACCGTACTTTATAAGTAAATATTTTGTTTTGTTTAAAAGATTTCAGCTTTTTGTACAAAATTAAAAATTACTCTTAGTAATTATAGAGTTGGAGTTGATGAGGTTAGTAAGTTGCCTTGAGCATTTATTTTGGAATAAAATTCCATCTTCTTTTCACAACCCAGCATGCACTGGGTTTTTCCCAAAGCTGATGTCTTCTTCCTGTTTCCAGCTCCCAGGATCAGATAAAGAGACAACAGTAATATGTTACGTTGCTTTCTGAGATAAGTGGATAGCATTATCCATGATCCCAAAACAGATTGCTCAAGCACTTGCAGATTCCTAAATTTCATGCTGCTCTGACTTCATTATTTGTGGTTCCAGACCCCCCCAAAAGATTTAAATGCTCATGTGTAAGCATGGTTTAAATTGAAGATGATGGAAAAACCAGATCAGTTTATCGGCTGTGTTGCTTGGCAGAACAATGAACAGAAGAACCAGGTTTTAGCCTCAGGCATTTTGTTTAATTCTGTAGGATTTTCCTCGAAGAATAGGAACTAAAAGCCCTCAAAAAAAAAAAAAGGTTGGATTCTATTCCTTATCTGATCAAGAGAATTTTTTACAGATGCAAGATTTCATGCTTTTTTTACTATATGATTTATATGTCGTGGGGGTTTTTTTAGAAAATCTGTAAGAACTTTAAAAATGCCTGTTTCTAAATTTGTATTTCTTTTGTTTCCTAAAATTTTAGCATGTTAAAGATATTATTCTACAATCCAACCCTTTACTGGAGGCCTTTGGGAATGCAAAAACTGTACGGAACAACAACTCCAGCAGATTTGTAAGTCCCTCTACCTTAGAGCTGACTTCACTCTTCCAACTTCTGTGCTGTTACAGAGACAGTATTTAGGGGTATAATATAAATTTACTGCAGGTGAGGTAAATCTGAATAAGATACAAAGTGTGTTTTAAAACCAACATGGTATATGTCAGAGGCTTCTGTTTCATGCCGTATAGATTGTGCATTTCTTTCTCTATATGTACTGGTTACAGTTTTTGAAGTATCAGGGCTCTGCACCCTTTACTAATATATACAGGCAGTAGGCAGGAATTGCCTTCAGTCTGTCATTCCAGAAGGGTCAAGATAATCTCCTGAAATGACTGCTCACTGCAGTTTAAAAAAGTTATTTTAAAAAGTTACACATGTGGTTTAAAATTTGAGATGTGTTCCTTAGTAACATGAGGGTTAATGCAAATAGTGTCTCCCTGAAAGCAAGAAATCATGGCTTTGCTTTGCTTCCAAGCAGAATGGTTTGCTGTTGGTTGTAAATCTGTTGAACTGACTTGCTGTGTAGGTGAACCTCGTGGTTTCCTTTATACTAAGCAAGAGTCTCAGCAGTGAAGAGAAGCCACTGATCTCTCTACGTTTGCATTAACATGTGATGTGTTAATGTCGAGCTGTATAAATGCAGAAAAAACGACGTGTAATGCTTCAAGAGTTTAGGTTGTACCTTGAGGCAGCTTTGTTCTCTGCATCCATAAAGATGAAATATCCTCATAGCCTTGCTTGGAATACAGTACAAGTGCATGATTTTGAATTTGCATTTACTAATCATTTAACAGCTTGAATTATTTATTGCAGGGGAAATACTTTGAAATACAGTTTAGCCCAGGTGGAGAACCAGATGGAGGGAAAATCTCCAACTTCTTACTGGAAAAATCTCGAGTTGTAATGAGGAATCCTGGAGAGAGGAGTTTTCACATTTTTTACCAGGTCAGAAGCGTCTAAGTCCTTTTTGAGTTATGTACTGTTTTTGCTTTTGATTGAAAAGTCATTCTCAAAGCAGTGAGATTTGAGTGCACACTGCAAAGGTAAACTGGCCTCTGCTGGGGAACTCAACAGCATGGTGAGACACCATCTGCCATAGACCTACCTGGCTGTCTTTCAGCTCCAGAACAAAATACTGCAGTATTTCAAAGCCTTGCTTGGAAATTCGTTGTGAACTCCCATATGAAAAAGTCCAGGAGAATACAATAGGAAATGAGAACTTTTCAGCAGACTTCTTTTTGAACTGGCCTGGCCTCTGCTGGGGAGCTCGACAGCATGGTGAGACACCATCTGCCATAGACCTACCTGGCTGTCTTTCAGCTCCAGAACAAAATACTGCAGTATTTCAAAGCCTTGCTTGGAAATTCGTTGTGAACTCCCATATGAAAAAGTCCAGGAGAATACAATAGGAAATGAGAACTTTTCAGCAGACTTCTTTTTGAACTGGCCTATATCACGCACATATATGTATATATTTCCTGTGAAAGAGAGAATTGATTCACAGTTAACTTTTCTGGGACATTTATGATAATACTCTTTGTTGAATCATTGAAGTATCCCTGTTTTTTGTGTTTGGAAAGACTTTGCTGGCCTTCACTGGTCCTTGATGTGCATGGTCCTCACTTGCTGGAGTGCTGCTGACCAAGCTCTACAGAGCTAGGGACAAGACAGGGCATTGCAAGTGTCTGTAGCCAGCTTCACATAAAGTTGAGGTGCCATTGCCAGGATGGAAAGCTGAGTTGGAGCTGGACTTGCTCCAGGAGGTGTATTCTCCTCTTCTGAGGAATATGTACGATTTGCTCTGTCCTGCTGATTTTTCTGTGGCCTTTAGAGGGTTTTTGATGCGAGAGTTAAGAGACATTGGGATTTTGACAACTCTATTTTGAGGTTAGTTTGTTCCTCCCTGTTGCAGCCATGTCTGTGCATGACTGCATGGCCTTTGCATAGGTTTGAGGAGCATGAAGGGTGCTTGTCCTCACAGTGAGAGTCACAGATGATGCTTTCTGAATGTGCTTTCAGCTCTGCCTGCCTTGCACTGGGTGTGGAAAACGTTGCTCCTGAGGATTCAGGGAATACGTTGCGGATTGAAAAACCCACTTTGCCTTTTCTTTATGAGGTAAAGATAATGGAAGGCATTCAAATCAGTCACATTTTTAGCTATTTATTAGTTGTGAAGTTAGAACTAAACCATTCATGGGAATGGGATTGAGAAGCTGGTCTTTTGGATTAAGCAGTTACCAGAAGATAGGAAGGATACATCCTTGGCACAGCACCAGCCGTCTTTCTCTCAGTAATTTCAGGCTCAGTCACCTGTTTTTGACCTGCCTCAACTCTGCTGAAGATTGTTGAATGATACCTAATTTGGAGGTTTTTATTCTGCAGCTAATTGAAGGGGCCTCCTCAGAACAAAAAAGCAGTCTTGGCATTACCAGCATGGACTACTATTACTATCTGAGTCTCTCTGGGTCCTACAAAGTCGATGACATCAATGACAAATCAGATTTCCAAGAAACACTGGTGAGTTCTTGACTGTATGATTTGCATAGTGGTGGATGTACGTCCATTTCACCGTTCATTTGTAGCAAAGACACTGGTCTGTTAATGTGGGAATGAATAATTATTGTAGATATGACTTCTAGTTGTATTTTGCCCTGAGGAGGAGGTATGTTATCCTGAAGATGGTTTTTGTAGAAAGGTGTTTTGTTTTTCAGTTTGTTCTTTTTCAGAAGAGTGCAAATTTAATGAAATTTAATTTGTGCAGATGATCTGTAGTATGAAAAGTGTGAAAATGCGAACACAGTGAGGAACTTGCATTAGAAGAAAATATAAAAGAGTGCTCTGCTTTAGCTGAATTCCCAGTGTTGGCTGACATTCCATGCTTATTTGAAACAGTACAGCTGAAAAGCTGGAGAAAGGGAGTGAGCACAGATCAGGGATCTTTATCCAGTTCTGTTGCCAGTTCATTTTGTGACCTGCCAACTGCTGGTGTCCTGTTCTTAGTAATTTACTATTTAAAGTAGGTGTATTAACACATTTATGTATGTAGTACATTTAAAGGCCTAACAAAATAATTGTTACATTTGTATTGGAGTTTATTTGGTATTTTAGAAAGACAGTTGAGAAGACATTCTGTACGTTATCATGTACTCTGAACTCCAAAACCCAGGGGTGCTGTGGATTATTTTGTAGTAAGTGGATGAAATTCACAGCCTAAGCCAGACACTGGGCTGCTTTTTAGTGTTATTCAATACAGCTTCAAAATTCTTGGTCTTGGTGGATAAACTGTCTGTGTAGAAGGAATGAAATAATTGTTTCTTAGGTTCATTATTTCTCAGTTTGCAATGAAACTATTTATTTTTAGTGTGGCACTTAAAAGCAGGTGTTTGTTTTTCAGTAAGTTTATTTTTTTCAGAATTCATTTTGTTAATACATCTACTAAATAGTGTATATGCTTCTGTATTTAATTAAAAAAAATACAGAAATGCTTTAGTAGGACATCTGGTACCCTTTGAACTTCATTGCAGCTCTAATGATTTGGTTTCCTTAGGAATCTGAACTGCTTTGAATAACTCTACTTTTTGACATCAGAATTTTAAAAGGACTTCTAAGACAAGAGTTATTGACTGATGCAAGTTTGTTTGTTTGTTTTTCTTCCCAGCATGCAATGAGTGTGATTGGGATCTTTGCAGAGGAGCAGGCATTGGTACTGCAGATAGTGGCAGGAATATTGCATTTGGGAAACATCAGCTTCAAAGAAGTTGGCAACTATGCAGGAGTGGAGAGTGAGGAGTGTAAGTACCTCTGGAAAGTGTTACAGGAGCAGCAGTGGGCTGCAGCCCAGATGGCAGAAGGTGAACTGCAGTTTAGAGCTGCTTATCCAAACAGAGCATCGTTTCATAGAGTGTGAGGCTGCCAGTTGAGAGTCTCTGCCAAAACCAGGTGCTGAGGCCCCTCTTTTGTCTTGTAAGAGGCCACTGACTTAACAGGAGTGTGATTTTGAATTTAGAAATCCTGTTCCAACCTTTGAATGTGAAATAATAGACACTGTAAGAAGGGCTCTACTTCTTTCAGTGTATCAGCACATATTCATAGAAACCCCTGTTTGTTATGTGGTTTGTGTGGCCTCACTGTCCTGTGAAAGCAGCTCCCAACTGTGGGTGTCCCTGGGCTCAGGACATAGCTGATGCCCAGGCATCCATACAGGTGTGTACATGTGCCTTGTGAACAGAGGTCCAGAGCTGAACTGAAAGGCAGAATTTACATTCTACAGTTATGTTTCCTGTCTCAAATTGCTCAACTGATACCTCACTGTTAGGTACTGCTACTGAGTAACTATTTCTTCACAATTCTGTTTTCCACAGTGCCCCTTCCTTGCATCCCTCAGCCCGTGCTGCTGTTCTGTAGCAGCTAGGCCCACAGCAGCAAGGTGTTGGAATGTTAATGGACCTTGAGTTTTAAATGTTTTTGTTGTGATTTATACCTTGCATCTAATGCAAGGTGCTACTTTGATAGTTTAAAGACAGAATGGATAAGCAGAACATATATAGTAGGACCTTATACATACCCATGTGTTCTCTTAACTCTTAGTTCAGAATGGGTCTTATGTTTAGGAAAATTGCATTTGTTTAGCTTTAGATACTTTATTCATAACTAACCTATCTTATGCAGCCAACTTCACACTCAGCTGTATTAGTACCGTCCTGCTTTTTGTTTTAAGAAGTTGGGAAATAGAAAATATGAATTTTTAACCTTACTAGTCTCTCAAATCAAGAAATTAAGTAAGCCCAAAGAAAAACATTTTGTGGCATTGTATTTATATGCCTTTTGATTCCAAATGAGTTACTGTGCTTCGATTTAAATCACAGTGCTAAATCTTTCAATGAAATCAAGGCATTTAAAAGCCATACAAGATGGATACAGAGTGAGTTGCATCAAAATAACAAATGGTAAAGGCATGAATTGAAAACAAATCATTAAAAGTGAATGTGTTTCTATGATGAGCCATGTCCACTGTTTCTCCTGCTCACTGGGATACAAATATAGAAATTGTGTATGAATAATACATGGGAAGAAATTAGAAGATAGAATGAATATCAAAATTACACATAAATACGCTGATTTTAAAGAAGCCAGAGAAGAAATAGCCATGTCTAGTACAGTTTCTGCATCATGAAGGTGAAAGTTGGGCTCATTTGTTTTTTGCATTAGTCCTCCCCCCAGTTTACTGTTTGTCCTAGCCAACTGAATAGTAAAGCATTTATAGCCTGCATAGCCACGAAAGATAAAGCACAAGGAATGACCAGTGGTCAGTCCTGTGTTGCATAAGCCTGAAATAATAAAAAGTTTAAGACTTTGGTTAATAGTGTTCTTGTTGTTATACAGCCAATTGCAGAAAAACATGCAAAGGCCATTCTTTGGGACACCAAAAATTCTACTCTCTTGCTCTGAGTCAGAATCAAATCTACACAGACCATTCTTGAGAGACCTTTAGACAAATATATCTTTAAAACTGCCAGTGATTGCTATCTGCTCTAGTTTTGATTATATTAATAGATGAAAAAAATTCTTATTTAGTGGACATCTTCCATGTTACAAATCATGGCAAATACTAGTACTTCTCTCTTGGAAGTAGAAAAGAATTTAAATCATCCCTTTTTACACTTGCATTGTATTGAAAGGGTTGTTTTTCACTTCCTGGAAGCCCATGAAGTGAGCCCAGTCTTTTCAGCTTTCCTTCAGAGTGTATTTAAAACTATTCCACTGAATGCTACTGATGACTCTTTGAGGATAATTTTTTTCAATTACATGCATATCCTGCTTTATAATAATTTCCAGACTGTAGCTTTATGGTCGCTAACTAGGGAAAACAGTCAGGCATCTTAAGAATGTGAAGTTGTATCAAGTGCTGGCCAGCTACTCTTCCCTTACAGTAAATCATCAGCACTGGGAAGGGAGAGTTTCTGAGCTCTGCGTGGTGGTTCTTGCCATTAAACTGTCTTCATAAATTCTTACCGGTAGTATTGGTTAAGCATTTTTCCTGGTATCTTACAGTATATGTGAGCATATTTGATCTGTAATTGCCTACATTCTTTCCCATTTTGAAGCATATAATGATGGACTTTTTCATGTGCTCTTCAATCTGAGTTCTCTGAATTACCAGAGATGTTGCCAGTGACTTGACTTTGATGGTGTGATTCCTGGTACCCCAGAGTAAATTTAATCAGTTTGCTGATGGCAGTAAATCATATTTCAGAAAGCTGGTGGTTATTTTCAATTTTAAAAATACTTTAGGAATAATGTACTAAACAGTTCAGTGAAGTCATGCTGTGACATTACACATGTGTAAAGTGCAAGTGGCTGCTGCCTTAATGATTATTTTACATCCTCCTCACACCAGTAAAGTAGATCTGAAACCAATGGAACATGGAGGAAACACTGTTAGAGGATTATGTGGTTTAATGGAGGTGCAGTACCAACTCCAGGAGTTTTTCTCGGGAGCTGTTTCCATCTGCTTTCAAGACACTTCTGTTTTTCCACTCTTTAAGGTGTGCGACACCTGCAGTAACATCTGCACGTGTGGTGAGAGTTCAGAGAATACAAAACCTGGGGCTGCTCATTGCACAGATGTATTTTTGTGCTTTTGTTTTAAATGAGGGGAAACAGAATTGGCAAAGTACTTATAGATTAAGGGATTAAAAAATAAAAGGCAAGGTAATTGAAAACTTTTTGCCATGTTCTAACTTATAAGAAGGAAGGGAAAGGATATTAGGAAGCAGATAGCCTATTTTCTATTATATTTTAAACATTTAATGTTTTTTACAAAGAATTTTCAATTGTGTCAATTTTATTTCATGTGTGAGCTCTATATTTTCAGTCTCATCCAAGAGTGATTTGTTTGAACCACAGTTCAAAACTATGTCCTGTGGCAGCTTACATGTTTGAAGGACTGAAGGTACAGAAATAGCTGACTATTTTACTTCAAGATGGTTTATCTTAATTGAAATCCATGTAAGTAAAGAGTTGAAAATGTCCTTGAGGAGCATAGGGAAATTTTGAAGACATAAATTGTTCCTCTTTTCCTTTTTAAGCTGCACACCCCATGAGTTTTATTGTTATTTGAGATACAGACTAAATGCAGAACAAAGAAAAAATTAGCTGTAAGTCATAATCCAACAAGCCTGATCTTTCTTGCAGTTTTAGCTTTCCCTGCTTTTCTCCTGGGAATTAACCAGGACCGCCTAAAGGAAAAACTGACCAGCAGACAGATGGACAGCAAGTGGGGAGGCAAATCTGAGTCCATTAACGTCACACTAAATGTGGAACAAGCCTGCTACACCAGGGATGCACTGGCCAAGGCCCTTCATTCCCGTGTTTTTGATTACTTGGTGGATGTAAGTTGGATTTGCTTGATTCTACTGAAGTATCAAAACAAGTTCAAGTGCACTAGGAATGTTCCTTGCGGGCCTTTTCTTGCCTGTAGGTGCTTTGCCCAAGCCTGCACAGTGCAGTGGGAGTGTGACCATGGATACCAGACACAGGGCACTGACTCTGACATGAGCTGTGGTTTCAGGCTCCTGCCATAACTGTCCTGTATGGGATCCTGATTTTCTCCTTCCTGGCAGCAGCCATACTTCTCTGACTTCCTCCTTTGTAGCAGAGCAGAATTACTTGGTTATGGTCCCCTGCTCTCTGATCCCACTTCCCTGCAAAGAGCCCCTTCAGCACCTGGATTTGGTGGTGGAGCCAGTGGCCAAATTCCATTTTCCATGCCAAAGTGCTCTCTTGTTCAGGATGAGACCCTGGACTGGGCTGGGAGCCCCAGATGCTCCTGATGCAGCAGGGATCTCCTCCGGGGGGGGCACTGCAGTGACCCAGAGCTTCCCTCCTCAGGCCAGCCCTGTCATCCCACCCTGTGCGTGTACCAGCACTGACGCTGCAGAGGAGGGGAATGCAGAGTGAGGTGAAAAGATTCAGTGCACCCTCTGCAAAATTCATCAAATGTCAGACTTAAAGCCGTTCTTTTTCTGTTGGCTCCTTTTATTTAACTGAGCCAATTACATTGAAGGGGAAAGTTTTTTATAGACAGTAGAGCCAAAGGCTCACTGACCTGGAAAACAGGATAACGTACTGCTCATTTCCTAACTGTTAGTAAAACTTTATTAAAAAGTGAAAGCAAAATAACCTATTATGGATATTTGTATTTAATTCAAATATATATTTTTAAAATAATTTAAATATAAATATTTAAGAATATTGATATATTTTAAATGTATAAACTACACGTCGTTTTATGTTTTGTTTCTGTTTTGTTAGTCTATTAATAAGGCTATGGAGAAGGACCATGAAGAATATAACATTGGAGTCCTTGATATTTACGGCTTTGAAATATTTCAGGTACGGCAATGCAAATACTCGGGGTTTGAGCAGATCTGACCTAGGAGAGTTTTTTTGTAATTTAGAAAAAAATTAAACCAGAAAAAAAATCACAGATCCTGTAGCCAGAATAAAAGCAAAAAAATCCCAGCCCAGCTTCCTGGACATTGTGATCTGTCTGACTGGTAATGTCTCACTTAATAAACATGAGGTATTGAAGAAACTTCAAACAAAATCATTGATCTTAAAAGAAAGATCTGACATTCCACAAAATGTCTATAAAGTCAGCAACTCATCTATCACTGACAGTGTTTCTTTGAAGCTTATTGCCAGCATAAGAACTAAAAATTATTGTATGTAAGGCAGGAGACTAATTTTTAAATTGTTTCCTTTTTTTACAGAAAAATGGTTTTGAACAGTTCTGCATCAACTTTGTAAATGAAAAGCTGCAGCAGATTTTTATTGAACTGACACTGAAGGCAGAGCAGGTAACCAGACATTTATTACTTTGGAGCTCACAAATGAGCTGTTCCTTTTTCAGCTGGTGGAAAAATTGAGGTTTCATCATCTGTTAACAGTAAAATCTACTTTGTTAAGTAAGACAGAGTGAAAAAAAACAACCTTTGTTGTTGGCTGACCCTAAAACTATAAATGACATCAGCTGCAGGCATTTGTTCTCTGATGGAGTGGTGCAGAAGCCAGTCCACCCCTCGGTGTGCTAATGCAGTCATATGACTGTGCCCAGGCTTGCTGCAGAGTCTGACTCATGGGCAGGGATGGAAAGCTGCAGCCTGGCTCCATCCCTGGGCTTCCCTTGAGCATGACACACATTTCACTGGGGATACTTTCCTTAATTTCCACCACACCTTTTTTGTTTTTTAAATATATATATTTATATATGTGTATGTGTGTATATGTAAAAATGAAATCAACCAGAGAAATGCAAAAATACTTGTGAAAGTATTTGCAGTTCTCTGCTCACAGTCTTACTGCCAAATCTCACTTTTTTTTATTTCTGCATGGGAGGGCAGACAGGATGCAGCTGAGACAGGAGCCCTGTGTGCAGCGTGAGCTCAGGGCTGGCACCAGCTTTGGGACAGTGTTTTCAGGAATTCCCAGACACAATTGCCTTTGTGGGAAAGTAACCAGTCATGGCACTGAGTGCACAAGTGACCTGCAAAGTGTCTACTGAGCCCTTATATGTGCAACTGACTGGGTCAATTTAATAAAATTTTAATATGGATTTTTCCCCAGTCATTCTCTAGGTGTCTTTATGGATACAATAATAGCATACAGAAATAAAAAGCTGTGCCTTCATTTCATGTGCATTTCCATATGTGTTATCTTGGGGATCTGATCCTCAATGTGCATGTTACAATCTTAATTTTTAAAATAGATCAGGGTATGGATGCTTAGGTGCACTGCCAAGATACTGTAAAAGTGATTTTGTTACTATTTGTAAAGCGCTTTGACAATAAATACACTGTTGAAATCTTCCTGCTGTTGTCAGTAGCCACGGAAGGGCTGTGAATGACAAAGGAATGTGTGGGGAGACAGAGTAGGATTCCAATTCATCTTTTAGGCAGCAGAGAGCTGGATTTAACTATCAGTAGGGTCATTTCTCCCACCTCCACCCAGTCATACATTTGGCAAGTCTTCCTGAACATGAGTAGTGCAGAGTTTGTGTCTGTGGAGCGTGTTGTAAATCTAGTGCTACATCTACAGTGCAAGAAATGTTTGCATCTTTTTACTTAACAGGAGGAATATGTGCAAGAAGGAATTAGATGGACACCAATAGAATACTTTAACAACAAAATAGTATGCGACCTTATAGAGAACAAAGTGGTAAGTGTTTAGAACAAACAGGTGGAGGAAACAAGATTTTTTTCTCTTAAATATTTGGGCAACTGCTTTTTCTGTAAAGAAGGTTCATAGGAATATGCAAATACTGTTGTTCAGTTACTGAGTCATACTAAGTCTATATATAGATCTTACATAAGATGTCTTATAGGAGCTCTAAGATATGTCATGTGAGATACCATCCAAAAAGAGAGCTATACCATAGCATGATTGCCATGTGACTGAAGAAAACAATAATGGAAAAAAATTGTATCTGCCTAAATTTATGATGACCTTACTGACATACTGTACATCTGATAATGTTCTTTGTGTCCCTGGAGATGTAATTCAGTTTGGGGAAGCTACAGCAGCACCACCTTTCCTTTGAGGTTCTGTTGCAAATTAAGCAGAAACAAGTGAAGAGACGGTATTGTCGATAAAAAAAATTTTGTGGTTTTGCTCCACAGACTGTTCTGCATTTTCAAGTCTTTATGTTCTGTTTTGGGGTGACAACAACATCGAGTTGTCGTTTAGGTCAGAAGTAGGGTGTTTTTCAGATAGTTCTTCATGTAGGCCAGAACAGTAGTTCAAAGATTGTAGTGACTTGTGCTTAAATGCACATCACATTTTGCCCATTTCCTGTCTATATGAGGATAACTAGGAAGAGAATAAGATTTCCCTCCCAATCTCAGATATTTAGCTCTAAGTTCGTCAAACTGCAGCATGTGCATTTAAATACTTTCCTCAGACATGGGTTTACTTTTTGGTAATGAGGAAAGAAACTTTAAACAAATGTTGAGTATTTTGGTGGTTTTGTTAATGTTTTTTTTTTTTTTTCCCAGCAGTAATCGTGGTTTCCCCCACTGTCACTATCATCCCATGAAATGTCATCTCTCCTTAAACTATTTGCATATTGCTGTAAAAGTTAATCTCAGTTGATTGGAGGGAAATCCTTCCTGACTGTGCTCTAGCGTTTTTGTAGCAAAGACGATTTTCTGTTTGGGGGGAAAAAACTGGCATCATAATTCTTTTCTTCCTCACTTGTGCTGCTGTTCTTGTTCCCCAACATGTTAGAATCCCCCAGGGATTATGAGCATTTTAGATGATGTGTGTGCCACAATGCACGCAGTGGGAGAAGGAGCTGACCAGACACTGCTTCAGAAACTCCAGATGCAGATTGGGACTCATGAACATTTCAACAGCTGGAACCAGGGGTTTATCATCCATCATTATGCTGGAAAGGTAACATGGGAAGTCATCACTGAATTCTCTGTAATGTATTTATGAAGAAAGACAATAGTAATGAGAGGAAGGGGGAAGCCCTGCCAGAGGGCTGGCTTAGTTTTACACAGCCAGATTATCTCAGGAGACAGTGTCCCTTAGTGCAGGGAGCTTAGGACAAAAATGCCATAACAAATGGCCCTTGCTGGAGAGACGAGTCTGGGCCTTGCTGCTCTCAGAGCCACAAATTAAGTGTAATGAATGAGTGCCCCATGACTTTTATTAATTGTGATCTCATTTGTTTATTACAGTAGCAGTAAATTTAAAGAATTCAGATATAAAAATTGTTTAGGTGATGATACACCAATAAAACTGGGAATATAATGTACAGTTCTATCTTGTTTGGGTTTGTTTCTCAGTATTCATGGTTTTCTGCAGTTAATAACAGTAAATCCTTACTATGCAAAAATTTTTCTTAGTAAAATTTGGTATTAAATTCACTTGTCATATTCCATTCACTAATTCCATACTTTTTAAAATTTGAATTTAAACTGAATTTATACATAAGGATGACACTCCTTTGTTTGCTGTGAAGAAGTTTAATAATACATGCCAGGATTTAGTGCTCATTGTAGTATCTAAGTTTTACCAGACTAACCAAAAAGTACAGAACAGCAACTGATGAAGACAGAATTTAAATTTTCTTTAATTATTGGGTTCTCAACTTACCACAAACAATCAATTTCCACCTTGGCCCAGGTATCTTATGATATGGATGGATTCTGCGAGAGAAATCGGGATGTTCTTTTCATGGACTTGATTGAACTCATGCAGAGCAGTGATTTGTACGTAAGCAAAACTTGCTTCAAGCACTGGTGACCTCCTTTGTGTAACAGTGCAAATAACCCATGGCTGCAGTAGAGCAGCATCACTTAATTATCCTGACCTTCATTTTCTACAAATTGGACTAAGGGAGGCGCTGCAGTGTCAGAATCAAATACTGTAATGGCAGCCTTTGTTTTGGCCTAAAGCAAGGCCATCAGTGCTCTGGCATCTTCTCAGAAAAGGCACTGTTTTGACAAACAAAGTAACATTTTTTTCTGATGTATTTTAATTAATTGATGCATATTTTAAAAGATACTTTAAGTGCATTTCTTCAAGTCTTCTAGAAGTCTGATGTCATGTCTTTCAATGCTCACTAAAATAGCAAGGGGTCTCTGTGAGGAATGAGGCTCATGGAAAGTACTAATCTTAAAATAGATTTGATATAACTCAAGATTAATAGAAATGGCTATTTATATTCTGCTCAACTATCAACTTCTACAGCATATTCCTTGACATGCCTGCATTGAATTGTCTTTCTGTGCCAACCCTATTTTATGAATTTTTTCCTAGGCCTTTTATAAAGGCTCTGTTTCCTGAAAATCTTCAAGTGGACAAGAAGGGCCGTCCTACTACTGCAGGCAGCAAAATCAAAGTATGTCTCATTTTGCAGTGTTGGTGTGTGTATATGTGGTTGTGTGTTTGTGTATGAATAGCTAAATAAATAAAAGTATTTACTTTTTTTTGCTGTCTAGACTTTTTAAAAGATAGTAGGAGTATCTTCATGGCAAAGCGATGCATTGTTTCAGCATTGTTAGAATTGTTCTGCCCAGCATCAGTGTTCATTAAATGTTGTATTCAGCTGCATCCTATAGCAGTGAATTTTCCAAACCAGCAATTGATAGTACTTTCATGTGCATAATGAATGAGCCACCTCACTCAGCCTCTTGATGTCCTAGTTAACTGCAAGTAACTGGTCTCTCTACAGTGCAGAAATGCCTGATCCAACACCCACCCAGTCAACAGAAGTCTCTCTACTGACCACAGAGTGCCTTGCCTAAGGCAGCAGGTGCCACAAGGCCAGGGTCTGTTTGGAGACCGATAGCAGAATACACACTTAGATTACACATGACTTTGCAAATCAGTATTTTACCAACCTCTTTTCTCACATTTCACCCTGACAGGTTCACTTGATGCATTCGCTCCATATTTTCATATAGAAGCTCAAATGTACTATGTAGCTGGCACCTTCTATTTACTGATAAGTTTTTAATGAGGTGCATATTATCCCAAGGCACGTTGATTGTTGGAGAAAGACCAAAGGCAACTGGATCTAGCCAATGGAATCATCAGCAGAAGGTTGATAACTGTAGAATTCCCTCAGGATTTACGCTGTTCAGCTCAGATGCAATGGTTTTCCTTTGTTTTACAGAAACAAGCCAATGACCTTGTTGGCACTCTGATGAAGTGTACACCCCACTACATCCGCTGCATCAAACCCAATGAAACAAAGAAATCTCGAGACTGGGAGGAGAGCAGGTATGGATAAGCAGAGCGTGTGAGGAGAAACAGTGCTAATGGTCAAAAGAAGCCACAAAAAGTCGTAATTTGTAATTGTACAGCCTACAAAGAGAACTACATTCTCTTAAACCATCAGAAATGAAACCTGGCATGACGTCTCCTAAACTTTGAAGATAAGTGGTGGTCACTTGGTCTAAATCAGCACTTAGTGTATGCAGCTCTTGGCTTTCCTTCTGCCAGTTATGATAATCAACATTTGCATGAGTAACACAACCAGTACATACGCAGTTTTCCATGTAGAATTTGCACACCAAATGTATTGTGATCACTTCTAACTTTATGCTTTGAAAACAACTTCTATTAAGAAGCTAAAAAAACAGTAAGGTATCTGTTTTTATTTATCAAACTTGCCAAAAACTCCACCAACAATGGAGAAGGTTCCTGTTTTACTTCTTAATTGGCCAACTCCTTAAAAAGAATTGACTGGAATGTCACATCAGGTGATTATATAGACATTAAATAGATGTCTAAATGATCAGTTTGGCTTATCACATCTGTTTTAAGGCATCTTTAACTACATGGTGCTTATAGCATCTTCCTCTTCTCTGGAAAAGGTGCTGCTCTTTTTGCACTGGGGTACGTGCTCAGTAGGGTGTGTAAACTATGTGGCAGCCTAATGTAGGTAGCATTTATTACTATATACCAGGTAAAATTGCTGATAAAGCAAGTGGTTATTTTTATCACGATGAAACAACTTGCAAAGTCTGATAAAAAGCATTCTTGGACAACCCCAGCAGAATTCCCTTCCTGCCTTTCTAGCAGATCAGCACAGTCATATGCAGATGGAGAGCAATTACAGAAGCCATTGGGATTGCACTTCAAAGTCTCAGTGAGGGTTTGGCAGTAAATGCAGACCCTCTTTAGCTTTTCCACCCTGAAAATCCTACTGTGCAGCACTTAATTTTCCACTGACACTGGGGACCAAAAGAGGAAACTAAGTGGTCCTGGGAAAAGTATTTATAAAACTTAGTTAAAAATTGAGGGGCTTTTAAAATCTATCATTTGCATATTGGGAAACAGGCCTGTTATTGTGGAAGGTGTTGCTAGGAAACCAGTGAAATAAATACAATCCTAGTCCTGAGAAAAGGACAGCTTTCAGGACCTTTAGGAGCAAAAACAGGCAAGATTTTTTCTTGTTTTCTTGTAATGAGGATGTTGTGTTATCAGTAGCTGCTGTATTTGCCAAGTGAAATACAAAGGACTGTATACTATCAACCTCAGACAGAAATGGAAGTGCTGTTTATAATGGTAATCCTTCATCCCTGTTTAAAAATCCCAACATTCTCCCATTTCAATCTGTGATTGCCCATCTAGGACTTCATTGTGGCACTTAGTGCCAGGTGT
>NW_008236184.1:3001112-3019780 GCF_000691975.1 Corvus brachyrhynchos
TTAGTGACAGGGGTAGGGAAAAGAAATTTATATGCATGTGACAATTCAAAGTTAAGCTTAATATTGTTGTTTCTCAGTTTTACTGTGAAAAAGATTTGAGGGAAATAAAAAACATAATTGAGTTTATGTAATATTTTGCTGATTGGTTGATTTTTAAATTTTTTTGTCTTGCATTGTTTTCTTGTGTGGTCAACATAATGCTGCATCATACATAGGCTGCCTTAGTGTGATGGGAGTAGCAATTTGCTTATTAGTAGCAGGTTACTAGACCGTGAAAATGTAACTGAAAAAGGAAAAAACTCTTTCACAAAGCCTGTCTTACTTCATGCTCAAGGAACTCCACCTTTCTGCTGCTGTTGAATAACTCCAGAATATTTAGCAGTGAAACATAGGCCTTGTGTAATATCTAAACCTTGTATAATACCTTAGTTATTCCAGAAATTGGGGTGTTCTTGAAATGTGTTTTTGTTCAGGTCCTGGCACAGCCACTGCGACTTGTATTCAAAACTGCTGCATTAGCTGAATTCCCAGACCCTGACCTGCTTGAGGTTGCTGCCTGGAGGGAGATTTTCAGTGTGCCTTTTCTCAGAAAGGAAAGGAAAAAAACAGAAAAATGTCTCAAATTCTCTGGTGCTGGACAGTGATACTGGCAGGACAGTAAGAAAATGGGAGTAGTACTGTTGCTCCAGTGCATTATTCCAGATGTGAACAGGAGAGAAAGCTATAAACAGGAAAATGTATTTTTGTCCACCAACTTTGTACTGTACCAGAATTCTTGGAGTGGGTACAAAATATACTTTATTCCTTGAACACAGCAAGATTAGAATCTGTAGTATTCTTTATTGTAAGCTAAAAGAGCAGTATCACTCATCATTTAGTAAAACACCTCTCAAAAGTGGTCTTTAAAAAGAAAAATAACTGAAGAGATTTTGTCATTTGTAGCAAGAGATTTCAAAAGATTTTTCCCTTCATACTATGAGTCATTGAAAAAAAAGTCTCGACAAAAAAATCAATGGGCAGTACATTTTATATTCGAATTTGACTTTTCAAAATAGCTAGAGAATTAACTGAGAGTGTTTCAGGATTTGAAAAATCTTTTGTAAAATCAGAGAAATAGTAAGCAAAAAAAATTTAAATGGCTTCTTACACGCTCACTTTTAAAAAATTATATGTAAATAGATGCTCTTTTATATACTGTTTGTTAAACTTGCAGGACTAAAATCTTAACAACGCTTACATTTCAGACTGAAAGCTAAAGCTTTTATACTTTGCCCCAACAGAACAGCAACAGAGTGAAAAACTGACATTGCTTCTTTCAGCACATGACTTAGATTAGAAAATTAAGGAAAGGCAAAGGACGTCAGTAACTGAAATTCTTCAAATCAAATTACCAAGCATTAAGTAGTAGACTAGCAGGATAAGTAAGAAGAAGCATAAAACCATAAATGTGCCACGGGTTTAGAAGGAGGGAAAAGTGCAAAAGCTTTTTTGTTTTGCTGGTTTTCTGCTTTGCATTTCATGGGCACATACTTGTTCCCTGGTTAGAACCTAATTGGAAGTGTTTGGTGTGAGGCAACTCTGATGGTGTTGGGATGATGCTGCTTCAGTTCCCATGTGCAGCAGAGTTCCTCCACAGCCATTAACACTTTCTGTGGGACTGGTACCAGCTCAGCTTTTGTTTGTCATTTAAAACGTGCCATGGATGAGTCATCCATTACTGGCTTCAGCCAGTCTTGTGCTTATGCTTGAATCCTTCCTTTGCAGCATGGTAAAATTAGGAGGAATTCTAGCTTTTCATCAGTATGCTGACCTGGCTTTCTTCTTTCTGATTCTTTGTGTAGTGAAAGTTTGGCATCTGGGGCTTTTTCCAGCCATCAGATTTGGTCTTTTCTCCATAACAACAAGAAAAATAAAATGTTACTGTGTTGCTGTTTGAGCTATGTAAAGCATAGGAAAAACGTACAGTAAGAGAACACAAAACAATTTCCCAGCCCCTTGGATACCAGCTGTGTAACAGTATTGGTAATATTTACTTGGCCTTTTATGGGTTTTATTATTACCTAAGAAATTTATACATAAATTACTTTGGAGATGGGAAGTTAAACTAGGAAAAAATGCTAAGGTAAACTTGTTACTTATATTTCTGTGCTCCAGTCTACCTGGAAGGTCTTTCCTACCATGCAGTGGGCAGTGTCATGTGCAAAAATAGATTCATTTACCTGTGCATGAATTTTAGCAATCAGTAGTTAAACATGATTCATATGTTTAAGAATACCTCAATCCACAAGTATGCTGAAATAAAATGGATTTTAAGCCCTGCATTGTTTTTGTCCCCAGGGTAAAACATCAAGTGGAATACTTGGGTCTGAAAGAAAATATTCGAGTAAGAAGAGCTGGCTACGCCTACAGACGGGTTTTCAAGAAGTTTCTGCAGAGGTAGGTAACACTGGTTCAGAAGCATTGCTGTAAACAACAGCACATTTGTTTACATGATGAGGAGGGAACTAAGAGGCTGCAAGTTTTGAAACCTTCTCATTGCCCCCTACCCCTTTCTCCACATGTGCCTTGCGCAGTGATCCAGATTACACAGAGATTTTGAAGTGCTTTAAAGCCTGGCTTTGTGTTGTTGAAAGTACTTCATTTTTTCTGTAAACTTGCCTAAGGCCTCAGTATTTGTAGTGCTATGAGAGGCTTCCTCAAAGTTACAAAGAGTTAAAGGAACCACTGCAGTGCTGAAATCTGAGTGTCCAGCTGCAAGCCCTTGTCTAAAATGTTACTGCTCCACGGCAGACAGAAGACACGTAAAGAAATCCATGCCTGCCATTCAGCCATTGCAGTGTAAAGAGTAACCTTAGTGTACAGTGCTCGTTACCCTTCCACTAGGGTTCCACCAGCTGGGAATGGGTGCAGCTCAAACCTCTGCAGCTGCTCACTGAATGAATGAAAGCAAGTCAGAGCTCTGTAAGGTCAGTCCTGTTCTCAGTGTCTTAGGACCAGCTGTTAACATGATTAACTACCTCCACTAGCTAATGAAATCCTCTTAAATAAGAGCAGTTTCAAGATTTATACAACATTCAGCTTCTGTTTTTCAGAAGCTGGAGACATACAGCTAATAAGTGCCCAAAAAAGGCTTTATGTCATAAATCAGCTTTTGTTGGAAGTCGTTGCATTGAATTTGAGAGTATAAAATAAAAACCCAATCAGTTTTTGAAAGGAGTGGAGTATAATTAATCAGACAGCACAGAACAAAGCCATTAGTAATACTTCATGATAATACCAAGAATATTCTGATAATGTAGTAACTGTCAGACCTAAAATCTCTGAAAGTATGGACTTAATTTTCATTATAAAACAATTTAAAATTCCTTTTTCTTCATGATCTTCAAGCCCAGACATATAAACATGAACATTCTACAAGCTATGTTACTTAACACAGACTGTTGCTGAGACAAGTAACAGATTTATACTGTGTGTCAAATCTAGCCTGAGCACAGACTGTGAGAGCTCTGCCCAAAGGAAAGTTACGTGATACTTCTGGATCCACAGGCAACTGAAACTCTTCTTTAGGGAATTCATCCTTTTGTTTCAGATTAATTAGCTTTGTTAAATTTAACATTTTGTTATGAGTAAAACTCTTCCTGCACCCTTTCCATTCACAGTTCCTAGCATCCAGAACAAGCTCTGTTCTGACCCCCTGAGTCAGTGTGAGTAAAAGCGGGCTGAGGCATGGGATGGACAGGAAATGCATGCTTGTACACTTGTTTTCATTGGGCGTTCCTTGGCAGCTCCATGCAATTGGAGATTGCTGGGCTGAATAGACTTTTATGTACAAAATTTACATTTGCATGCAAAAAGCCACAGCCACTGAAAAGGCCTGTGTGTTCCCAAGCATAACCAATCTGAAAGCTGAGCTCCCACTCCCTATTTAGCCATCAGACCTAACTGCTTACTTATTGTAATACATAACTGGGGGCAGTCATGATTTGAAATTGTTTCAGAAGCATGTTAAGAACACATTTAGTACTTGTGCTGAAATAATCTGCAAGATCAAATTACACAAGCTTGACAAACCTGGATTCATGGATAGTGACATGACTGGTTTCATGGGAAGCATGCACGAGGACACTGAAGTGCCATTGCTAAACAGCAGTGAACAGTAGGAGTTATCACGTTATCAAACTGAAATGCTTAAATAGTGCATGCCATAGAATAATGTTTATTCTGCCCTGTAGACTTGTCACACCAGTAAAATGTATGAAGTTAATTTGATGAAAAAGGAGAATTTCAAATCTATTCTTACTTTGTACCCAAGAGATTTACTTGTATTAAAAGGGCTTGAATCACGTTTTTCCCTGTGCCTTCCTTTACAGCTCGGGAGATGTAGGAGAGAATTTGTAGCATGCTGAAATGTCATGTCACAGTCTCTTGTGTGGAAGGCAGCAGTTTCAAACACCTTTATTCACCTCGGCTCCTTTACCTTCAGACTTGGTTAGACCTACCTGTACAGCTGCACTGTTGGCAGTACATGATGAGCCTGCAAAAGAGGCTGGTAAATAAATGAGCTGGGAGTTACTTTAACTTACAACTCCTTACTGCGTTGCATCTGTTTATGCCATAATACTGATACATCACATAAATATGTAAGTGTACACATTCTGTCTAAACATAGATTGTGTATAATATGCTGCTATATTTAAGGTGGTGTAAGAGCTACTTCATTACACCATACAGCAGAGTACCTGAGCATTTGTTAACTGAGAGATTTGAACATGAGAACATCAGTGGTTTGAATCCTACTGAATTATTCAGAAGTTACTCTCTCTCGATGCACCTTCTATTCAAAGGTGTTTGGGTTTCGTGATATATTTCTTTTTAAGTGTTTGCTATTTCTGTTTGTGTGGCATTGTTAAATTGCATGACACTGTTTCTGCTTCTTGGCTGGATAACATTTTAGATATTATGATAATGGGTAATCAACATTCCTTTAATGTATTTTCCACCAATTCCTTGTGTGATTTTTGAGAACATTTTATTAGGAGTTGCCTAAATCATCTTAACAACTTGGGAATTACCACAAACTGACCTTCATACTTGATCACTTTTTTCATGTGTTGAATACTTTTACTAATAAGTGTGATATAGTTTACATAACTTAAGTATGCCTAAGGCATTAAAAGGAAATTGTCAAGAGTAAAGAACATAAGATTTTGGGGAGAAATTTGTCTCAACGTATTTAGCTGTTCTCTAGTCTTGTCAAAGAAGCCTAAACAGCTGCTGCCAGAGAAGTTACTTACCCATAGATATGCTGGGGCAGCTAAAGCCCAGCAGTGCTCCTTTGGTGGGCAGTTGAACAAGGCATCTTTGTAACTCCAGCCTGGCAGTTCCAAGAGCCTAAGTGAGGCCTGGAACAGTGGACAGTTTAAAAGGGGCTGCAACCCTGGCATCCACTTAATTCTCAATGCTTACAGAGGACACCATGAGAGAGAAGGCGAGGTGTTTCTTTCTGTCAAAGACATGCTGTTAGAGCCACTTCCCTGCTCCTTCCGGGCCCTTTGTGGGGTCAGTTCCCAGCGTGCCCTCAATGTAGCACCAACATCACTGTTGCTTCCTTCTTGCACCAGAGGCCAAGCCAGAGGCTTCCTGGGATAGAGCCAGGAATTGGCTTCTTGCTAAATGCAGCCCAGCTGTTGAACAGGTGGGTTTGAGCACAAACTGTCACTTGCTCAGAAACAGAAAAGATGTTTGTAAGAATAAGACAGACTGAGAAGGCTTGAGTGAGAAATTGGATGTGTGCTTGGGAATCAGTTTAGAATACCAAGGATTTAGGTACTCAAATCTGGACCACAGGTCATTGCTGGTGAATAACCTCCCCCCGGACTTCAGCAGATTCCAGCAGAACTTTCTGCAATTAACTGCTGCTTACCAGGTAGTAACTTAGCATCTGGAAATGGGAGACTTGGGGGCACTGTTGTCCTTCTCAGTTGTTTGGTCTCACTAAACAGGAAACATCCTAATACCGTGCATCTTCACACACACCAAGCTCTGAGTCCTGCTGCCATTGCCAACCTCTGCCAGGGTAATGCTGGCCAAGAGTCAGTGGTGTTCTGCTGCTGCTGTTTGACCCCAGGTTTTAATCTCTTCTCCTTGGTGGTTAAGGTATGCCATTCTGACCAAAGCAACCTGGCCCTTGTGGAAAGGAGAAGAGAAACAAGGAGTCCTCCACCTGCTTCAGTCAGTCAACATGGATCCTGACCAGTACCAGCTTGGGAAGTCCAAAGTCTTCATCAAAGCTCCAGAGTCTGTAAGTGTGCCAGAACACAATTCTTTAAATATGCAACTGTTTGCTGAAATGAATGTCCTGCCCACTCAGAAGCTGAGCATGACACCTGCTAAGGTGGGGGAAGTGTAAAAATCTAAGACAGGCTGGGCACATCTGTCATAGAGGCTGTGTAAAAGGCACACTATATAAGGCCACTGCAGGGTTTTGGCACTTAATACAAAGAGAATTAAATGCATCAAGAAGAGGAAAAATGGGTTATGAAGATGCTTTGGTATCAAGAACATTGGTCCTCTTCTCATAACAAATGCTACTGATGAAGGTAGAATAGTCCCCAGGGATGGTAAGGATATGTTACACAGCATGGAGTAAATCAACATTCCAGAATGACTGCAACTTGAAATTCCAAAGAGAATATTAAGGAGGCATCACAAGGCTGGTTTTATCCTGTAGCTACTAAACCATGCAAAATCTGTTGGAAAGAAGTTTTCTTACTTTGCTATTCAGGAAAGTTGTTAAGGAAAATCTGTGCTCTCCTCACCCTCATGTATTCCTGATACATCAGAAACAATGGGGCTTAGTTTGTGTAGCACGTCGTGCAGTTGAGCATTGATTTCTTGGTGCTTAATCTGAAGTTACATGCTAGAACAAAAGCTGAACACTTGCATGGCTACCATTTGCTGTTCCAAGAACATTTTTCTCTGTAGAACGGTAGTAACTCAGGCAGTGACACTGCTGTGTCCAATCACATAGGAAGATATTTGTTAAAGGACAAAAGAATGCTTCTCCAAGTCACAATAGAAATTTTGTTGTTTTTAGCATAAATAGGGTAAGATACTGTTCAGGAATAATGGGATTTACATTCCTGCCCGCATCTGAGGGACATGTTTATACACTACAGCATAGAGTGCTCAAGATGTTGGTTATTACAATACTCCAGGTGCATATTGGCAGAGCAGGAAACTAATGTGGGATTGATCCTACTTGGTCATTACAACAACACCCGGCTAATTCTGAGGGAGTGTGAGCCTTACCTGCTTCTCTGGAGCACAGCTGTGATTTGAGCCTTACCTGCTTCCTCTGGAGCACAGTTGTGATTTCTTTCTGGAGATAATTGGGAGTTTTGTCTTACGAAGTCAGTGCAATTTCCTGGTGTCTGTCTTCTGTTTAGTAGCCAAGTGGCAAGTGCTGCCATGGGGTTGATGGATCCAGTTCCCCTTCAGTCAATTAATAATCTATACCCCAACATCATGTGCTACAGGTTCTTTTCAGAGGAAGATGTAGTCCAGTGGAAGCATCTTCCCATCCTGATGCATTTTTGTGATGCTAAGTCCTGCTTGCATGGATATGCCATTTAATGGTGTATCTGTGAGTTTTACTGAAGGGCAGTTCTGCAGCTTAGGACAACATGAAGTTGACTGGAAATTTTTGGGGGGTTGTGTTTTGATTTTAATTTAAAATAATGCTTTCAATTACTGTATATGTTTTCTTTCATTTTTTTAATGCCGTGAAATCTATTTTTAAATAAGTACCAAAAAGAGTTTGGCTTTTTTTATTTTAAGCAGAAAATGTTTTTGTGAACTGAATATTTTAAAGCTTGATTTATAGATTTTATTAAGAAAGATAATCATCTTTCATCTTATATTACTAAGGTACTGGCTAGGGTTGTATTGCTTTTGAGAAAAATAATCTTTTAGATGGTAAATGAAATTTTTTCTTTCTTCCACCAAAAAGAGCACCTGTTGTGGTTAATCAGATAAAAATATTTTATTTGCTTGCGAGTGTAAGGGGAGGCTTTACAATACATATTTTAGGAAAGGGCTTGTGCAGTATCTTTATTTCTATAGGTTAAGAACTGTATTTTAGCTCAGTGATTTAGTTGAACTTCCTTAACGGTGACCTTCAGCTGCAGATGATAGATTATTTTGCAATTAGCATTATTGTTAGAGAAATAAATGGGGAGTGCTCAGGAGAGGACAGCATCAATATTGTCACTGTAACCTGAATTGCAGGAGGGGTTGGTCATGTCCCTGCTGCAGCTGAGGATGTTTTTGCACCAGGAGCTCTCGTGCCTGTGCTGAAACCCCAGTGAGTCCTTGTGTTCGGGAAGAGATTTTAAATATTTTTTAAAATAAGTTTGCTGTAGATGGAGAATTGCCAACTGTGAAATAAGGTTTTATGGGTGGCAGAAAGAAGGCTTTGTTATTTACATTTCTATCACACACCTGAATAAATAACTCTGTATGGGAGCAAGTGAGGTTCTGTGGAAATGGTTTGCACCAGATCGAGTTTCCTTTAAGATCAATATGAACAACAATATTTTTCTAGATTTGCATGGGTTAGAGCAGCAAAGTAAAAAAAAAAAAAATCCTAAAGCCCAGGTTTGCTTCTCCATATACCTGTTTTTACTAATTTTATCTCTTGAAAGCTAGGAGAAAACTTACACACAATGGAGGGAAATAATAAGCAACAGTCATGTCAGTGAATTGATTGAGTGCTGCAATTTAGCCAAATGCTTATGCTCCTGATAAGACAAAAACCCCATTTAACTAAAGTATGTAAAAGGCTATAGTGAATATGCTGCATCCTGCAAAAAAATATGAAGTTGTTCTAATGCATTGAATTTACATATATTTAGTAGGACCTGGGAAATTCTCAAAAAAGGGGATGCACCTTCCATTCCTGTTTTAATAAAACAGTATTTTCTCTTGATTTATGACATTTTAGACCCAAAAATCTTACTATGACATACTTTTGACATACCTTTGGGGGTGAGAGAGAATGGAGCCAGGGGACACAAGGGTATGAAATTCAGCCAGGGAAGAAAGTTGCTTGTGAGCAGTGCGTTATGTTACACATTGCACAGATCCCCACAGACATGGTAACATTCTGACTAGAGAAGTAGGAATTTTGGAGAATGTGTGGATGGAGGCTGAAGAAATGGCCAGTGGAGAACCTTGAGTTGCACCAGTAGCATATCTCAGGGAGAATCCATGTTCCTCTTCCTTCATCATGGGGTATGGAACTTAATGGGTAGACTGGTAAGAGCCACAGCCACTCAAGCATCGGAGATTTCTTCCAGAAAAGGTTACCTTAACATTCCAATCTCACATCCCACAGTTGTGGAAGAGGCACCAGCTTGGATCTAGAGTGAAATGTACTGGAGAGTTGTTGAAAGTAAAATGCAGCTTTTTCTTGAACTTTGCATGTAAAATGTTTGACCCACTGCATTGTCTCTTTGTACAGCTGTTCCTGTTAGAAGAGATGAGAGAGAGGAAGTATGATGGGTATGCCAGGGCCATCCAGAAGGCCTGGAGGAAGTACACAGCCAGAAAAAAATATGTGCAGATGAGAGAAGAAGGTAGGTCGTAACTTCTGCTGGCAGGCACTTCACACACACACATGGTTCCAGGAAGAGCAGGAGGGACACGAAAAGGAAGGCAATCTCTCCCTCTCTAGGCAAAAGTTGCATTACAGGTGACTGTCTCGGAATGATGACCTTGTTGGACCACTAAGGTACCACTAATGAGGTTGACTGCTCTGCATGCACAGACCTCTTGGACTGCCCAGTGTTTTGCTCTCAAATCAAAACCAGACTGAGTAGGACAGACAGCAAAAGATGCTGCAGGGGAGGCAGAAAAGAAAACTTCCCACAGTTATGCAAAATCTGAATAATCTGTAGGTGATAAAATCAATCCAGGGACTCTACTGGGACTTAGTTGTGTGTGACCTGAGCTGTGTGAATGAACACACTCGGTTTAGAAGGGTTAATCTTTAATTTCCAGCAGTGAGTGAGAAATTTCCGACTTCCAGAAGTGCTCCCAATTAACCAGAACTACTGAGCTTGCCATCAGTGTATTTCATTAGGAATTGATTTAATGATCACATACATCCTTATCTAAAGGATCAGTAGCAGTACTTCACTTTTTTCCATATTAGAAACAATTTGGTTATCACTTCCCAAGAAATTCCGTGTGAAACAGTTGGCTCTTTGAGAGCATGAGTTTAGGAAATTTAGTAGATGCTATTAATCAGTGTTTATCTTTGGTGTTTAAGCATCAGATCTCTTGCTGAACAAGAAAGAGAGAAGACGGAACAGCATTAACAGGAATTTTGTGGGAGATTACATAGGCTTGGAGGACCATCCTGAGCTACGGCAGTTTGTGGGCAAACGGGAGAAGATCGATTTTGCAGACACTGTAATTAAATACGACAGACGGTTTAAGGTGGGTGGAACAGCAACATCCCCTAAAGATGAGTTTTGCTGGGAGTCAGAGTTGTCTTCACCATCCTGTCACAGAAACTGCCCAGGTCAGGGTCACACCATGCAGGACACGGCTGTGTATTTTTAATGTTGTGTTTCAGAGCGTGAAGCGAGATCTCATCCTGACTCCCAAGTGCATTTACCTGATTGGGCGTGAAAAGATAAAGCAGGGCCCAGAGAAAGGCCAGGTAAAGGAAGTCTTGAAGCGAAGGATGGAAGTGGAGAGAATTCTTTCTGTTTCTTTAAGGTCAGTACCTGGAATATATTTTTCCACTGACAGAGCAATTTGTGTAGGATGGGAAAAATAAGTTGATGAAGTGGGAATTGAAAGCTTTCTTTCTGAATTTGCTTGCTTTGGGTTTCCGACTTGCTTCAGTAACCTTCAAATTTCCAATTTATCTCTAATCACAAAATCTGCCGTTATTGAAGAGAAGAATTATAATTGTAACTTTATTAGCACATGATTTTTTGCTAACAGTAATTACTATAAGATGACTAAGTAGTATTCCTGTCTCTCAAAAGGGATTATTTCAGATATTCCATTACCAACTCCTGAAAAAAAACAAACCTGTTCTCAGAAAGCAAGGTTCTGTAATTAATGCTGCTTGGACTTCGTATGTTTTTAAAAATTAACCATGAGTACTCTGCAAATATCATTATAATGCTGGCTGTATTTGCTGATGACATTTTAAACTGGATGGTATATGCTCTGATTTCCTTGCAGCACCATGCAGGATGACATTTTCATTCTACATGAACAGGAATACGATAGTTTGCTTGAATCAGTCTTCAAAACGGAGTTTTTAAGCCTCTTATCTAAACGATACGAAGAGAAAACACAAAGAAAACTACCTCTGAAATTTAGCAATACGTGAGTTATGGCCTTTTTCAATGGGCTTTTAGGGATAAATGTTTTGTTCTTGCTGTCAGGGCAAATGAGTGAGTGCAAGCTGTACTTTATTTACAGTAACAGGAGGTAGCACAGTGTAAAACCCTGTATGTGCAAGGAGACCAGACTTTGTGCTTGCCTTGTTGGAGTAACAGGTTAGGATTTACCAGGGCCAGTTGTCCCTTCCCACTGTGTGTGCATGGAGAGCTGCCTTCTTTCTCCTGCCTGTGGCACTGGGCCCATGCCTCTGCAGCTCTGCCACGGAGCAGCTGTGCCAGCAGAGCCCAGGGCAGGGCCCTGCACAGCCACTGCACAGCTGCTGCTTGGCTCCTGACAGGAGCAGGGAGCATCCCCTTCCTGCTTCTTCACCTTCACCTAGGAGTGCAGACATCTCAATGAAGAGTTTGAAAGAATTCTTGGCACGTAATATAACAGTCTGAAATGCTGAAGTTTGTGGGTGCAGGGGACTGCAGGGTAAAAGAATAATTCTAAAGAGGCCTCACTTAAGTAAGTGATATTGGGAACATTTTTTAGAAACAAGCCTGAAAACCTAGAGCATGTCTGATGAGCATTTTGGCTGTGAGGACATCCTGGAAACAATCCCAGCAAATGTGCTTTTGTTAATACTTCCACCCATTAAGGAGATCAGCAACAGCAGGCCTTGGATTTGTATGTTTATTTTATTGCCTTCAAAAAGGTGGAGGAATTATGAAAGGCAGCAGTAGATCACTATTTTTGTTTGTAAAGGGTGTAGAAGGAGCATTGAGTGTGGAAGTATGGAACATTATTGTAGCATACACTCCTGTGCACTGGGAATGCAAAGCTAGTACCAGGAGTAAATGTCATATATTACGCTTCTGGGGTCTTGCCCAAAACCGTATCTGGGTACAGTTCAGAGCAGATGGATAGTGTGGCAGTGCTGGGAAAGAATGTGCGTGTGTATGTGTGTCTGCATGGGAAGGACTGTAAAATGAAAGGGTGAGGTGTTTGTATGCAGAACTGTTCACCTGCAGCACAGCATAGGGCCTGCCCCAAAGCCCACGCAGGGCAGTGTACAGCCACCCACACCTCCAGTGTGCGTGCACCTCTGACAGTGTGTACAGGGCAATGTCCCCAAACACAGCCTCGAGCAGCACCAGCAGAGGCAGTGCCAGAGGCACTGGTGGCTGAGGGCTCACACATCTTTCTTCAAAGCTCACTGTCCTCTCCAGAGCATCTTAAAACTTCCTTTGAGAAGCTGTACCAGGAAAGTTAGTGTGTCAATTAAGAAGAACATTAAAAAAAAAAAAAAAAGCATGGAAAAAAGATTTAATTAGGTGGTTATGTCAGCTGAGTCTCATGGAATGCAGATTCTCAGTGTAAGCTTTTAATTTTGTATTTCTAAGTTATCTGCTGCCAAGCAGTACTGTCTTGATTTGATGTAGGAATTCTGGGTTTTTTTCATTCATGTGTTCACGTGCTTCTGTCAGACTTGAAGTGAAGCTGAAGAAGGAGAGCTGGGGGCCCTGGAGCAGTGCTGGTTCTCGACAAGTGCAGTTTATGCAAGGCCAAGGAGATGTAGCCATTCTCAAACCAAGTAATAAAGTGCTGCAGATCAGCATTGGACCAGGGCTACCAAAGAATTCCCGTAAGTATGAATTTCCTCTAGAAATTAGGGAAAGGTTTATAAATTCAGAGAATGGTGGACTTTTCTATCCGTCCTGGCTCTAGCCTCACTGTGTTCTTTATTAATTTCTCTGTAACACTTACACAAAGATCTTAAGGAAACAGCAGAATTCCTTGCTGCTCTACAGCTGTCAGTGTTCTGGGCCTTGTTTACTGTAGTGGCAAGAAGGCTTTGCTTTATATCCTCAGGTTGAACTGGATCACAAAAGGGAGAATATCCCAAAGTCATCCTTTTTGCACCTAATGCTTTGTAACAGCCTGGCCAACCCTGCAGCAGTCAGATTCCTTATTCCTGAAGATCAGCTCTTTCTGATGACAGAACAGGGGGTCTGGCAGCCAGCAGGATTTACCTAATTAATGTAATTTTGAAGGGGTAACAGAATGTTGCTGGTTTCTTCTAGGTCCTACTAGACGGAACCTTACCCAAGGCAGAGGGTATTCCAGCAGGTCTCAAAATCAGGCTTATCCTATGAGAGCTGCACCACCTCCTCCGGGTAAGTCCTCTTAGCCTGGGAAAAACAGAGTTCCAAATGGCGACTTTTGTTTTTCTCTTGTCATCTGGTAATTTTTAGCCAGTAAAAAAATAATGGTGACAGTTTAAATTTCTCTTACAAAATCCTGCCTGGAAAGCATGTTTGTAGGCATTTTATGAAGTGTCTTGCTGGATATTCCTGCAGAGATGTCCAGCTTGTTGTGGATGGTGACTTGTTCAGACACTTGGTAAAAGTCACTGAATGTAAACCTGAGCCTGTAGCTGTCTCCATTGTGAAGAGTACAAGCTCTGTGCTTATCAAGCCATAGACAATCCTTTGCAGTGAAACTGCTTTCAGTGCCAGCCACAGCACAGAATGCAATTTGTGTCTCATTGTCCTGCCCTGTCAGACATATTACAACTCCTGTGTGCCTGAGTGCTGGGAGACAGCAACTGTGCCAGTGAACAGCCCTTTCTGCGGGGGACTGATGTAATTAGGGTGTTCCACTTCTGCCCTGGGCAGATATGATTAATTTTGCTTGTGAACTCAGAGGGGAGAACAATATTCCATTGACCCGGCATTTCCCAAGAGGTTTTTTTTTTACTTACACTCCCAGAGTAGTTTCTTTTTAACAAAGAGTCCTCTTTCAGTCAGCTGCTGTTTATTGAGAAGCACAGTGCTAATGGTGGAAGTTGGGGGTGTGACAGTCTTGGTCACCAAATTAAATAGACAATTCCAAATCCTCACAGCTGTATTGAGTCAAACTAAGGACTGTGTGATGTGTCAGAACTGGTTGTGAAGTGGGAAATTACTGTAAGGAACTGACCTGTTGGCAGACATATAGTGAGTATTTGTACATCAGTTAAAGCAAGGACAGAGTCTGGTTTATACTTTCAAAAACTGTTTCAGCAATTTTATAGCTAGGAGAAGTGTCATTGCTGAAGTTAAGTGCTGTGTTGACCCTCAGGCATTGGGGTACATTTAAAAGGTGACTAGAAGGTTTTCTTACAGACCTCTCTGTAGGTTCTAGTAACATGGATTTTGGTTTATTTGGTTGTTTTTTGTATGTTAAGTAAAGTAGCCACATGTAGCTGGAAAAATAAAATTGCAGACGTGTTACAGAAGAGTTCCAGTTACACTGTCCAGACTTTCAAGGAGTTTGAAGCCTTGTCATGATTTGGGCACATTCCTCCTTGAAAGTCCCAAACAACTCTGGGTTCTGGTATTTTCACATCTTGGTTTGAAATCAGTGGTGCAGCAGCTGAACAGAGTGTTCTGTACATGTTCAGAATAACCCAAACCTTTATTTATATCACCTTAAAGTATGTGCCATGCTGGCTTGGATTGCGAAGTGGGGTTTATGTAGGTGTTTATGACCCTTAAGTTCTGCCACAGTATCCAGAGAATATCAGAAGCACAGAACAGCTGTTGAATTCAGTAGGGTTTTCCCAGGTGCCATGATTATGAATTCTCCTCTCTGCACAGCTGTTCTCTGCTAATGTTTAGCAGGCATAATCACAATGGCAAAGGAGAGGGTTACCCCGTCATTAAGGAAATGGAATTTTAATGGAAGCATAGCTCCTGCTTTGCTCCATAGGGGTTTTAGGAATGTAAAGCATGCTGACTTGTGCTCTTCAGGCCCTGATACCTCAAGTAGCTCAGACATGGGTGGGTTTGCTTTAAATTCAAGTTAGAGGCATAATTATTTATTTAAAGGCATAAACCCATGTCACTTCTAGAAAATTCAGACTCCTTTTCAACTATCAAAATAGCATCAAGGTATATTTTTTTTAACAGAACAATAAAAAAGCCCAAACACTCCCCCCCACCCCATGCTTGTTAAAACAGACCAGTATTTATAGCGACTTAATAGAAACAGTCTAATTCCTTGAATATGTGGTAGACTGAGTTTGAACTTCAAAAGAAAAAGAAACAATTCTGGCTAGCTTTGGATTAACCCTTATCTGGATAAAATATTTGGCAATGTTTTAGAGGTGTGGTGGTACCATGTTAGCTAAACTGGAACTCGGCAGAGAGCTAATCCTTGTGCTCACTCAGGGCACACATCTTAAACCTGAGCACAAGTCCATGCAGTTGTGAACCCAAAACAGATTGTCAGCAGACCGGAAACCGAGTATAAATCAACATTTCAACATGATTTGGTTTTCAGGTTCCTTGATAGGTGGGGCTCTCTGACAGCTGTGTCTGACAGTTAAGCCTTCAATCAGCACAAGGAAAAGGTTACCTTTACTGAGCTGGAGTTTGGAATGCATGCATTCATGCTTTATTTACTTCTAGGTCAGCACCAAAATGGAGTAATAAATTCCCCCCAGTCTGCAGCCCATCCCCAGTTCCCAGGAAATCAATGGGCCAATCAGAAGAACCTGTACACAAGTATGACACGACCAGCTTTACCACGGCAAATGTCGGGAGGATCAGGCAAGATTTCACAGCAACCAGAAAGCTTGGATTTCTTGAAAGTACCTGACCAAGGAGCAGCTGGGTAAGATTTTACATTGAATCTGAGAAAAAGATGCCCATTTTTGCCAATTGTTTCACACACTCAAACTCTTCATAACTGATATACTCTGTATGTCAATCACCAGGTTGTGCTATTGAGCTGTACTCTAAGGTATCATCAATTCCATCAGATTCCAAAACACATATGCTATCCTAGAGCTGTAGGAATAAAGGTGAAGCAGTACTAGTTCAATATCTTAAATTTGAATGTTGATGGCCTTAAAAAATTTTAAGGTTTTTCAGTGACCCAGCAGTTTCCCTTATTCCACTCCTGTAGAACATCAGTGGAGCTTCACTATAGTGGGAATCTTGAGTGTCACTTAATTGTCAAAGACTGCTTCCTACTCAGCAGCGCTATGAAAAAAAAAGAAAGAAGCAGCAGTTTGCTGATAACTCCCATGATCTGCATGAATGGGGATTCTTGGAGGCAGCAAAAGTATATTTATTTTTAACCGTATCAAGGGCACCTTTTTGTACAAACAGCCCTGTCTCAGCTGTCAGTCAGCAGACAAGCTCCTTAGCAAGTGTTCTGCACTGAATTACCCTGTTGGCCTAAGCATTCTTTTGCTGATTTGATATATTAGTTACAATGTTAGTGAGCATTAGACACCTCACAGAAATCAAGTAATACCATAAATGTGCACAATTGATAGATTTTGAGAAATGAAAGTGCACAGGGTTCCTTAGGAGGGGCTTTCTAGTTCCTGAACACAGAGCCCTCAACCAAGGTTAGGCAGGTACAGAGGTCTTTTCAGTTGTACTAATGGCAGTCATTTTACCCCACTGTGCCCAGTGTCACCCGTAAGGTATTTCAGGCATATTTAGAGCATTTTCCTGTTTAAGATTAATCTTCAAATAAGAAAAATCACAAAGAAGTGGTCACTGCTACTTATTTTACCACTTTCAAACCCATCGGCACATCCTAACACTTTCAGGCACGTTCCATCTTGTAATAACAATAAGACATAGAGTCTTTAGGTGGTGAGATGTTCTTGTCACGTGTCAGCTTCTTCTGTTAAACTCTTTTACTAATATTAGATTTTGTCTTAAGACTACAGTTCATACAACAACAAAAACACATAAGCCATAGGATAAAGCCAAACCCGAACATCTCAGCTGTTCTGCAGCAGTAACCAAAGGAAGTACTCTTAACAAAAGTGACATTCCCATGGCTGTCTTCCTGAGCATTACGAGCTCCTTTATTAATGCACTGAAAAGAAACAACATAACTGTATTCAGCCGTGGATTTCAGATGAGCATTTCTCTGCCTGTTCCTTTTCAAAAGGAAGCTGCAAGCTAGAAGAGGTGTTAATAGCCATATATAAGTAGATATAATTTTTAAGGATTAGAATTAAGTTCATTTTTAGCAAAGCTGCCAAGAAGGATACACTGGTACTAACAATCCAGTACAAGACCAAGATGAAAATCACCAGGCTCCCTTGCAACAGCAAAACATCTCATTTAAGATACCCTAGTTCTACCATGGCTGCACAAAAGCTGAGCTATTTTCCAAGACTTTTGCTGAATTCTTTAGTTTCCATATGTAGGTCTAGGTTTCACAACATCTCCTACCCTGAGCAAAGGCAGTAGATGCTGAAGAATGGGAGAAAATCTCTCCCCTCATAGATACATTGAGAACTGAAGTGCTGTTATAACCCATACTTCAAATCTTATTTTCTGGTGCAGTTCACTACAAAGTTAGAATTAGACAGGTTTATTGACAAAATTAAGCCTAGGACTTTGTGTAAATAACTGTAACCCTGTTCTGCAAAAGCTGTGTAATGTTACTGTGGCATTACATTACATGATCACAATTCATTCTCCTCCACATCATTACAGTTTTTGTCATTCAGCACATAGATTATTAATTTTAAACTGACATACTGAGTCTAATACCTGTTGTCTCTTCCAGCCTTTATTAGCTGATGAGCTGGCAAAATGCATTTCTTCCCTCTTTCCCCTTCCTAATCTTTGGAGTGGTCACAGCTGTAACAGTTTGTGCAGCATCTCCCCTGCTGCTTCAGAGTTGGCTATAACAGAACAAGTCCATAGATGGCCCTGGAATCTGAGGCAACTTAAAAGATATGCAAGTCTCTGTTGCAGCTTAGTCACAAGAATGGTAAAGTAGCAAGCCTGTGAGCTGGAAATTTGTTTTTGATACTAAAAACTAAATCCCTGTTGACATTGGGGAAAGGGGAGAGACACAGCCTAAGCTGTGCAGATACCAAGATATGCATGAACCGCATGTGCACATTTGCTTCCATTTCAGCCTGGGCACTAAATATCTTCATTTGAACTGCTGGGAAGTCCTTACTCATCCATTTCCATAGGAAAGAAATGGCAACTCTGTCCCTTTCCCAGGGAAGTCTCACACTGCTATTTTTAAGTGTTGTGACATTCAAGAAAATCTTTTTTCCCTTGTTCTGTGATGTTCTTCAAAATGAATTCATTAAGACAGAGGGGTTTGCTAAAGCTCAGGTTTCAGTCACAAGCCCCAAAGCCCACGCGCCCTTGCTGTCGGTCAGTGTCCGCAGGCAGACGTCGAGCCGCCCGCCGCCGGCCCGGGGGAGGCCCAAGACG
>NW_008236184.1:3020016-3027753 GCF_000691975.1 Corvus brachyrhynchos
GCCAGGCCGTGCGCCGCCCCCCCGCGGGCCGGAGGAAGGCCCAAGCCGCAGCCCAAGCCCAAGCCGCAGGTGCCGCAGTGCCGGGCGCTCTACGCCTACGACGCGCAGGACACCGACGAGCTCAGCTTCAACGCCAATGACATCATTGACATCATCAAGGAAGGTATGGACACGCAGGGGCTGGAATTTCAGTGCTGGTCTTGAAGGTACATTGTCACAAGGAGTTAGGACAGGACTTCCCAAGCCACCCCAGTTCCTCTTCTCTTGTTAGGCTTGCAAATTTCCATGATGGCTCAGGGGGCACAGAAGCCTCCACCCCAGTCCCACCTCTTCACTCAAGAGCATGTCAGAGACAGACCACAGACCTGTGTCACTGGGTACTGCAGAGCTGTACATTTAGTGAGACAGTAATTCGGTCACTGCCTCTAGAGGAAAATTAGCCTAAACCACAGCTGTAGCACAAGAAGCAAAAAGTAGTTAACCAATTCCAACTCTGGGTCTCCAAAGCACCCTCCCCAAGGCAAAATGATGTGGCCAAAAGATGAACACTCCACATCCTATCCCTTCATTCCTTCCCAAGAAGGCTCTCACTGAGTGGTACAGCTTTGCCACAGGTTGCACCAAGTACACAGAAACGCTTCCCAGAGCTCACTCCTTACCCTTGCTATCCTTGTTGCAGATCCTTCTGGCTGGTGGACGGGAAGACTACGAGGGAAACAAGGTCTGTTTCCCAACAATTACGTCACCAAGATTTAAAAGACTGTCAGAGAATAATTGACGTAGAGGTACCAGTGGTTGATGATGTTTTCCCTTGCCTTCAGGACATTGTTCTTCCAAGATCTGCTGTTCTCAGCAGTATTTTCACCAGTAAATTGTGTATGAGCAGGAAGAGTTACCCACAGTACAGACTTTGATCTTTGTCTCAGCACCATACAGCAATGAACTGACCAATTATTTATTATATTTAAAACCTGGTTTAAACACCTGGTAAGTGAAGAATGCTCAAACCTACCATCTTCCTGAAACAGGTGCTTTACAGTCTGGGACCAGGAACTTCGAAAGGGGTGTATTTAATAAGTGCCTTCAGCTGAATATCAGTAATCTTTTAAATTATCTACTGAAGATAATGTTAAATGCACATTTCATCTAATGCAGATCACTCTGGGGAACATGTTAATAAGTATGCTGCTACATGTCAAAAAGATAGAGGCTCATTTGGGATATTACCATCTAAAAAACTACTGTGATGGTCTATTTAAGTAATTCTGTACAGAGATGTAATGGAACTGGTTTGTGTTTGCAGGTGTGTTTAGGGACTCCCAACAGGCACTGTAAGAATTTAAAACAGAGAACCACATTGTACTGTATGCTAAACAATGTTGCCTTCTTCAAGATTTATATTATAATATGGCTGGCCCATGTTGGATTTATGTTTAATACTCTACCTGTTATAGGAAGTGTCTTTATGCAGAGCTGTACATTTACAGAAATAGTTATATACTGTATATAAAAACTGGTTATGATAGAAACATGTAAAAATGTATAATGTAGTAGTCCACTGTTCTTATGAAGTAGTACTGCTAGAATTTTTATGCCAGGTACTTACAGATATGCACTACTCCTTCTCCTTTTAAATAGCAAAAGCACAGGTGTTACTGCCCAAGTCTGATTGCCTCCCCCAGCAGAGTGGCTGGTGCTTGCCCTGCTGTTCTGAGAATTCCTGCTTTGCCTTTTGAACCTCCGTAAAATAAAACACAGGAAGATCAACACGTCTTATTTGTTCTCTGTGCAGTTTGTTCTCACATATACAATGTCTTCAGGATTTTACTGCACTGACTTCTAAAGAAAAAACCCTTTTCTTCACTCCCAATTATTTTTCCCTATGCCCAGCTGAAGTGCTGTTCTCTCCTGTTAAGAACAGTTAAAAAGCCCTGGATATGTTGGTATTAAGAAGTTGCATAAGCTTTAAGATACAGCTAAAAATCTTGAATCCCTCCTAAACCGTTGCCTAAGTCTAACTTAGGTACACAAACCATCTGCTGTAGAAACTGTTTCTGGGAGACAGGAATGAGGACCTCACTCCAAGGGAGGAATTACATCCACACAAGGAATGAAGCACATTTTTCAGAAGATCATTTGCAGCAAGTGCTAGGTTTACTTAGCACAGGGGAGAGAAAAATCTGCTTGAGGAGATAAAACCCAGTAAGTTCAACATCCTTCCCACACAGGAGCACTGGGGTCTAGGTCAGTTCTGTAGCATGAGGTTCTTGCCTTTTACATCACAGCCAGCATGCTCGTTAAGAAGAGATGCCGGAACAGTCATAGAATAGCTCAGCGTGGAAGGGAGGTAATGAGTTCAGTATAACCTGGAGACTACCCAAAAGGTCTGTAATTAAACATTACTGATACAGGATTAATTTAACGAAAAGACCTACATGAGGTATTGAGGTAGAAAAGTTGCATTAATTACAGGCTTGTATTCCCTGAGCATACAGATAGTGACAGAGCAGAAACAAAGACAAAAGCAAGCAAAATGTAAAGGAAGGGGCAAAGAAGAACTGCCTTATGGGGGGTTTGACTCTGTAATCCCAGGTACAGAGGTTTATTGGAGAAGGGGGGGGGGAAGAGAAGATACGGGCAAGTGAACAGGTAATGAAAAAACTAAGGGGGTCCTTTTCAGGAAGTGGAGAAGGTTTCAAGAGCTGAGCTGCTTTCAGAAGGTCTCCTCCCCACAGTTCCACACCTGTATTCCCTGCCTAGGTGTTAGCATTACAGGAGACTTCTAGTTTTTCTACCTTAGCTCCCTTTAAGCACACAGAGAAACACACAGATTTACAAGGTTAATACCCATTAAAGCTAGCCTACTTTCCCCAAGCTTGAAGGCAACAACCTACCAAAAAAAAAAAATTCCAGTACACTTTCTTGGAATAAGGCACTGAAATAAAGTACATATTTAGTGTTCTTTAAGGTACAACAGAAAAGATGCACTGTCTGCCTGTTCTTTATGTTAAGAGTGAAAATAAATTAATAAATACAATGCAATATATAAAGCTTGGAGATTCTCTTTGGAAGCAACCACAGAGAATAATCAAGCCCATTTAACTGCAAGTTGTAACAATCACCTATTTAGTCAAATGTTCTGCTTGGACATTAGATTGCAAATACGTAGGTTGTACCTTAAAGAGTCACACTCACAATATTTAAAAGAAAGGAGTTTTATTTTTAGATAGAAAGCTGTGTTACAAAGCAAATTTAAAATGTCACCTTCTGCGTGAGTCGGAACTGTCTGCGGGAGGCTGGAATGCTATGTACAAAAGCAGTAGACAAAGTGCACACCCCATCAGGCCCTGCTGCCCAGGGCTTCACAAGAGTGATGCAGCCAGATCCCTAATGATCTCGCTGTTCAGCTGAGGGATGGTGCTGATGGTCAGTAGTTTGCTGCTTGCATACTTATTCTTGATAGCCTGCAGAATAGAGAACAGAGATACAGAAGTTTTACACATACAGTATTTATGCTCAGGCAGATGATTTTTTGGTCAGTTAGCTTGCCTGCTTGGAAAACAAGCAAACAAACAAGGCTGGCAGTGAACCAGTTTGCAAAGTAACAAGAGCACAACTTGTTAAAAAGGTTTTGATGTTAACATTAATGCAACAGCCTCTCACAGGCTTGTCAGAAGAGCATAGGCTTTGAGATAACATATGGAGTCTTTACCTAAGGAGCCACAATATGCAGCAAGCTATTTTTAAAACATTATAGAGAGGATTTAAGTAGTTATACTTACAATGTATTTTGTTAACTTCTCATTTACTTTGACCACATTCTTGGCCATATGTTTCATGGTCATCACAAGACTGTCCTCTGCATAGCCAGTGTAGTACTGCTGCTTTGTACCCTGTAGCAGAACAGTAACAAACTTGAGATTTACGATGGGGGAATTGCTGCTGAAGGCACAATCACATCAGGCAGCAAACACCCTAAGCTTCATGGCTAAGACTCAAGTGCTGGAAGCTGTAGCTGTCAGTTCAAATGACAGATCCAGAGTAACCTGATGTGCAGAAGTCTGGACACATCAGGGACCATGATTCTGGACTGAACAGAGAATAAAAAAACAACCAGCTGAACTACAACTCACTACTCATGGTCCACAACTTCATTATGCTACGTGTACTTCAAGAATTATGAAAATCTATTTTTACTTACAGTGTAGCCTTCTGTAACTCAATTCCAACAGAAAAATCCTTTTATACCACACTATTCACACAGAAAAGGATTGTGAGTTTTTACTGGCACATTCCTTTTTCTACCTGCCCTTATGCATCAGGCTGTCCAACTGTCATTCCAGCACCAGCACTGTTACCAACCTAAACACAATTTTCTTAAGTGCTTTTTTTATTGGTTCAATTCCACTGACCGAAGAAAAAACTCCTAACAACAAGTTTGATTAAAATACTCACCCATTTGTTATGTCCCAGAATCTTCTGAGACAGGCACAATGCAGCAGCTGCAATCTCTGAAGGACGATGGTGAACCATGTCATAGTCTATCAGTGTCAGCTCCATCAGGTATTTTGCTAGAGTGTGTTGCTTAGCATCGGCCTAGCAGGTTGAGAGCTTGTTAATCCACAAAATTTCACTTCACTTCAGCACAATCACTCAGAATTGCTTATTGTGTTCAAGAACAAAACAAAAATAGCAAAATCTTTACTACAGTTTAGGGACCATCCTTTCTAACAGACATTCCTCTCAAAATCAAGACCAGTGACCACATCAGTCTAGACTAGCAGCCCTTTGGAATTTGGACACAAAGTCAAGTGAGGGATTTTAACAGAAAACTGCAGTATCAGGTACTGCTGTGCCCAACTGGGGATACAAGTGCTCCTTCTGTAATGCAAACTAAAGGAAGGAGGAGAGATGTAAAATTACTTATTTGAGTTAGTGGTCTGCTGAGACAATCGAAGCCCACCTCAAAGAGTGGACAGTTCACTTGAATGTAACTACTGAGGTGGAGAAAGAAAGGGTCGTGTCAAAGAGAAAGCTTATCTTTTGATTCTTAAATATCACAGTATTTGCAAGCAGAAATTACAAAGAACTGCAACACGGCTAATGTTTTACTAATAAGTACCCTGATCACCAGGATTAAAAAGATTAAAAGCAAGGGTTCTTAGCTGAACAGTAAAATTACTGCCTCTAAGGCTGAACATAGGCCGCAGTAGATACAAATGTGAAATACTACTGGCTACCACAGTGACATTGTCATGTTACTCCACACGGTGGAGTTTCAGAGCTGAGCATTTCTTCATCCAGCATTTAAGCAGGAGGAGGGTAAGATCACATGATAAAAATGCCAGAAGCAATCCCCATAGACTTTACCAATAAAGGAAAGTGCTAGATAATGAGGACAAGTACCCACCTCCCCAGCTTTTGATGCTCTTCTTAAGAAGTGAATTGGAAGAGGTCGTCCCAGATCAAAATTTAATTCTTTAAGAATAATCATCTCCATTTCTCTAATTTCATTACTGGTGTAGGCATTGTCGGTAATGTAAACGAAGTCTGCTACATCAGGAGACAATATCTCTTCATATTTTGAAGCTACAAGCAGCGCTGTTACGCCCACCAGCTGAAGCTTCTTGCGAGGTACTGGATGACTCTGCAACACAGGAAATTTAAAATGCCTAACTCTAGGTAAACAGATTATCAGTTTACGATACCAGCATGACAGTGCTCATTCTTATAAATTATGTTTTTCACTCTAGTCAAAGGTGCTCAAAGAAGGGAACAGCCTCAGTTAAGATGCTGTACTGTAACAGCTCTTATACACAGAGCAGATTTTGTAGATTGTTAGATTTCTAAAGAAAAGTTAAATCCTGAACTCCTTTACAAACATAGTAATTGAATAATTACTGAGCATGACTTGAAGAATCTCTCACCTGTAAGAAGCGATCCATGATCGCCACACACATGTACAGTGTTTCCTGCAGGAGGTGGAATCTCGAGTGCACCTGGACAAGCCAGTCCACCAGAATTGCGCGCATGCGCCCATTGATCGTCCTCCCGTCCAGGTAGTGTGGCCGGACCGATTGCTGCAGCTGTGGGGAGAGCGGTGTGAGCAACCAGGTAACCCCAGAGACACGGGGGCGGCCGTGGGGCATCCTACCTCGAGCTCCCTCAGGTACAGGTAGATGTCTTTGACATAGTCACTGCACAGCTGGGGGTTCTCCCAGTCCTCAGCATCAATGTCTTCTACGTTGTTGAGCAACACATCAGAGAAGGCTTGGCACAAATCTTCCTCTTGCATTGATACATCCATAGGGACAGGAGACAGAACCTAAGGAATAGATCATATCTGTTAACGCATCTTATGTATCTACTGTTTACATTTCAATGTTCCTTTGTTTCCATGTTTCACCAGTCACTAATACAACTTCTTTAGACGGAAGTTCAAACCAAGCTTGGGCTCCAGTGCAGCAAGTTTTCATTGAGATACTGCAAACATAGAATCCCAACATCTTCTAGTAATTGCCAGCTAAAGCAGAAACTTCATCCAGCACTTCAACAGTTTGTTCTGTCACTTGAATGTCAGCCTTTAAGTACAACCTGCATTAAACCAAAACCTCAGTACAGAGGCTTTGCTTTTTCAGCAGAGGAATGAGATACAGCCACAGATAAACTTTTGTGAAGGTAGAGCTCTAAGCTGCAAAGCAAATTAAAAATCAGAACAGTATCATCGCTTTCTACCTTTGGAACATCAGTTTCTTTGTTTGCTTGATTCACAGCAGGTGGAGCTTTAGGCAGTGCAATTCCATTTGTCATCTTGCTAGGTACTTTCACAGGCTTTATGGATGCTTTGGGGCATTCTGTTTTCTGTAGTAAAAACAATTATTATTAGTAGAGAGCTAGCAATCTAACTTCTCCCTCTATATAGATTTCAAATGTTCCTTTACCTTAGATATGTGCGTTCCTCTTGTTGCAACTTTATTTCCTATTTCTTCTAAAGCAGCCCTTTTGCCAGTCACATGAGGTTTCGCTTTACTTTTAAGGTCAGACACAGCATTCTCCATCCCTCTAGTGATCTAAAATGATAAAATTGCAAAAGCTGAAGAGTCAGAGACCAACAACTTTCCAATGCCTGACTCCATTATACGCTTACCACCACTCCACTGTACCTGTGTACCTCTGTGCCTGCTACGCATTACTCAACCAGCTTTTCTTTCCTAGCCAGTCACATATGTTCAGATGAAGAGGTCTCCTCTAGATTCAGAGCACTGTACTCTCTGAAGGGTGTTGTAAAATTAAGCAATGCATCCTATCTCATACTTTGTAACTTTTTAAGGTCAGAGTGCTCAACTGCTATTTAACTATTATACTCACACACTTTGTAACTGTAGCAGCGCCCCCTAGAGGCTGCATAAAGCAAATTCCTTGTTACATATATGCCACATAAAATCAAAAAGCTATACTACACACGCAAAAATTAATATTCTTTGTTATGCTCAGCAATGAAACCACCAGGCTTCAGGTTTTTCGTGGAGTTCAGCTTAAACCACTAGACAATCACCACAGAAGAGAGGCTCCCGGAGTCCCTTCCTACACCTACCCCTAAAGCAGCTTTAGTTTTCCCACTCCCACATCCCCCCCGCGTTCAGTGGGGGAGGCGCGGCGGCCAAGGCCAGGCCGAGGCGGGAGCAGCGCACGCGCTGCCCTTAACGGGGCCCCCTCCCACCGCTGGGCCACAGCTCG
>NW_008236184.1:3028153-3043256 GCF_000691975.1 Corvus brachyrhynchos
CAAAATCCGCCGGCACCGCGCCCGCTGCCGCGGGAACGCCCCGCCACGACAGGTGGCGAGGTAAGGGCGCTCCCAGCTGTGGGGAGGCAGGCGATGAGGGCGGAGGAGTATCAATAACGAGCCCCGAGATTCAGGAACTTCAACGCTACCGTAGTTGCCTAACTGACAAAACAGTCTACTTACAATTCTCCAGTCTCTCAAAATTGGCCCTGAATTCCAAAAAAAAAGATTCTGCTCAGCAGGATAATTAACTTCAGCTAAATGCTGATTGTTCACTAAGATAGTGTTTTCTTAGGCAGTACCTGTAGTAATTAATACATGTAAACAAAAATGTTCACAGATCAAGATTTCAAGAGCAAAACAAGGGAAGGGGAAAAAAATTGCAACGAAAACAGATTTTGAATGATACCAGTCTAACATTTTATTTATTGCATACAAAAGGATTTCTTTTGACAATGGAATTTTATATGAAAAGTAATTTGATGCATACTATTGAGAATCTTATCTTCAAAGATGCTGCAGAAAACTTAAGGCAATGCATCTAAGCATATAAAGCACAGTAAGAGGTGGAAATGTTCAAAATGAAAAGCCTATTCCTTCTCCTTCCCTTAAGCTATGGTTAAGTCACAACCTTCTGGAACAGAAGTTGCAGCTTTTTAGCCCCTGCAATAGCATTAAGATCAGAACACTGTGATTCCTGACAAATACCTACGTGTTCAGCATCACATTACAATGTTATGCATACATTTAAAAACAAGACAGTATCAGTAGCTATTATATAACAAATCAATTCATGGATCACTAAGATACCTCTAGTACCAGGCACTCAAATCAGACCCATAAAATATTTCCTAAAACAAACAAACAAACAAACAAACAAAAAACCCAAAAAAACCCAAACCAACAAATCAACACAACCCAAACCTGTGCTTCTTTGTCCTGTAAGAAAGCCAAAATAGATTATATCGCATACCCAGGGTGTCAGTTACTTCAGAGACCCTGGATTTTTTGTCCCGTATCTCTCAAGTACCTTCTTGGAAACTTTTAGAAGTGAGTATCATCAGTCTTCAAGCATTAGTGGTCAATTAACTTCCCTTTAACAGTCACTGGAAAACACAAAGTGTTTGTTCAGTCCTTCCAGTTACTTTTATTGATTTCTAGCAATGCAGCTTGAACTTGGCAGCCACTTTCAATTTCCTACAGCCAAACTGTTCAAGAAGCTTTAGCATAAACCCAAGTCAGATTTTGAAGCAGTCCAATCTCTGCCTCTCTCCCATATCCCCCATTGTACAAGCACAAAGTGAAGTTCAGTTTCAGCAATGCAATTAAGCTCGAAAAGGTCCATTTATCACACATGCTGGAATAAAATTTCTCCCTGTTTAAAGCCTCAGTGCCAGAGGTGTTAAGTTTGTTGCCAGCAATAGACTGTACTCACAAATGCTACTACTAACAGGTAAAAAAAATAAAATAAAAGGTAAGCAGCTTTAACCAGAAACAGGCAACAAGTTAGGTAAGGTAATATTTATAAATGGATTTTTTTTTAGTGTAAACATAACAGTTTATCTTTTAGGTTTACTGTAAACCGTTTTACACATAATCTGATCATGAAAGACAAAGACAAGAGAAACTGAAGGTATTTATTATTCAATCCACTTACAAAGCAGGTGGCTTAATGCAAGCTAATAGACATGTTCATATATGATCCCCAAGGAACATCTTTTCCAAAGTGACAGTAATACTGTCTCAATGTTTTTGCACATTTGCATTTTGCAATGTTGAGCACATTTAAATAAACTATATCATACGTGAAAGAATGTTGATGAGCAACTTGAATCCTGATATAGATTAAAACCTCCTTCAAAGGCAAAATGTTAGTATGTTATAACTTAATTCTATATACTATACTATGCAGCAAATCTTAACTATAGAAAATATTTCAATCAGTGATGGACTGTTGGTAATTTATAAAGAGGGAATCTATGATCAAGGCAAAAACTAGGTAACCACATAATTTGTGTCTCAGTTTCTACAGGAATTTACAGGCTTTCAACTTACTAATGAAAAATAAAAACAAGAGACAAGTGGATTTAGCTAACTTTATTAACTTTAAATCTAATAAAAGTCCCAAGACAAGCCTGGAATCCTTAAAAAAATCTATGAATTCACGTATATAAACCCAAACAAAAACCCTGCAGCTTTAATTCCTTATTGAATGGTTTTATATTAAGAAAACCACAAACCAACAAAACCCAAACAAACAAACAAAAAAACACAACCAAAAAAAAAAAAAAGAAAAACAAACCAACCCTCAATGTGCGCAGATACTTCAACTTAAGTTAGCAGAAGACCAAACAGATTCTAAGCTCTTTTTCCATGTCCCTAATAATTCTTTCAATCTGCAAGTATCTACAATCCAGCTAACTGAAACCAACATTTAGTGTTCACTAAGAGCTGTTTCACAGCAGCATATATTTAAGTTAGGGATTCAAATTTCTAGACATAGAAGAAAATGATAAATACAATCTGAACAGCAGTCTAAATGTTTAATATTGACATTCAAATATATCCGCATTGTGCTGAAATTTTAAAAACAAACACAAGAATCTGATCAGACAAAAACTCTGGTGGTGAGTATGCTATATGTATCAGTCAAACTGAATATAGTTCATATTCTGTTCCCAGTATTAAGGATGTTATTTGACTCATAACTGATCTTGTAAATATACAGCAGCCATTTTTTCCTAATTAAGGAATGTCTCAATACATAATATTATCCTTTTCTAGATGATCTTTATACATTTAAACTAAAATATATATGATCGATTAAATTAAGGAATTTGAGGTTAGTAATGAGTGAAATCATACTTTCAAAGCTTGATACTACGTAAAACAAACCAAAAAAGAGACCACACAATTCTACTTACTAAAGCAGCTAATCTCGCCTGCAAGTTTGGGGTCACAAAGCCCATAATATGTGCAAACAAATGCAATACAAGGAACCATGCAAAAAATACAGTAATGAATTTAAAGAAAAAAATGTAAAACCTAAAAAAAAAAATTATAAATACACTGAAACTCAACTGTCTTCTACATACACTGTAGGTCTAGCATTAGTTGTACCATATAGCAGAGCCAGCACTCTGGGTTCAATGCTTCCAAATCTGCGCAGGTAAGTCATGCCATCTTTGGTTGACTGCAGTACCAGGAAGGATGAGAGGGAGCGAGAGGGAGGACAAGAGTTCTGGAAAGCAGTGTCAACTTTCACTAGGCAGCTGAGCCTCAATGTCCACTCTGCAAATGGGGCACTTCTTGTTAGTAATCAACCACTGATCTACACATACTTGGTGGAAAAGGTGCATACATGGAAGGCGCCTGTCATCAGAACAGAAAAACATTAGTGTTAGTAATTTCCATATCAACAAACCCATTGGAAAAAATGGGTGTGGGCTTTGCTACTGAGGTCTGTTTTTTCTGTTTTCCCACAGGTTTATCATAGCCTTTTCCAGTTGAACCTACATTCTGTCTAGTTCCAAAAAGAAATGGATATGGGCAATGAAGTCAAGCACCAACTGGCTTCTGCTGTATTAGACTGATTTAAACCTGCTGGAATTTAAGTTGCATTACTCCAGAAAAACTGGACTAACAGTCCTGATTAATTCAGGGCATCAGCTTGGGCTCATATTGTAACACAAGCAGTCAAACTATGGGAGATTGTAATAAAATAACCTACATTCTACCTACAGACAATACAGACTGAAAAACGTGTATTTTCAACTGCAACTTGTTTTATTGTATTAGTTCAATGACAGTAGTTAATTTCAACTGTTAACCTGGGCAGTGCTGTAAAGCAGTGCACCAGATTCTAGTATCAAAGCCAGAACATTACCATTATATTCTGATATTCAGTGTTGTATACCTGACATCTTCACCTTCCTCCAATATAGACAAACAGATGGTGCACTTTTCCTCTGTGTCTTCTTCTGTTCCTTCCTCCCCATCTTGTTTGCAGTGCAGTTTCCTCTGTGAGAACCAATCAGTTGTTACCTTATTAGTAGAGATGACATTATTGACAAACTGAGTAAAATCTGGTTTTGATACATATTCATCACATATTTCTTTGAAAACATTTTCTAATATTTATTCAAATGAATTTGAATCAAAATGAATCAAAAACCAGCACTTAGAGCAAAACCCAGGACATTTCAGATTTAACTGTTGTTAATTACAGAAGTCCACTGGGCTATTAATTTCAGAGTGCTGTAACCAGTCCTTTTACTTATTGTCTATGTCTAAATATCTTAATTCCATTCATGAAAAAAAAAAAAAAAAAATCAACCTAGTGTCTTGTCACTATTTATCAAGTACGAAATAACAATGTCATGTTGATGGGATTGGGTATGATCATAGACTGAACTCCAACTGAGAGACGACCTCAGTTGTCAAAACTGTGTACCAGATTCAAAACCTCCTAGTATTCCAGCCGTCCCCATGTGTTCAAAGTAAAGGTTAAATTGATATATACCACGCAGGGAAACACTGTGAACTATTTACTGCCAATGTAAAGCCTTAGTTTATGAGTTATCACTGAAGTCTGTTGACAATTTTGCTATTACCAGCAGTTATTTCACTACTCACAAGGCTACTTGTAACTACTGAACAAGTTAATCATATCACACCACTTTTGTTCATCACATAGCTCTTTATCTAAGGAACTAATTTTAAATTTTCCTTGTGAAACAAGTGGCATTGTAAGCTTTGTTTACAATCCTTGAAATTTCAAGATAGAGAAAACATGCCCTCTTTGACACTGACATTTCTGCAGATTTAAGCTAACCATAAACATTATTCTATGTTCAAAGAAATATTACAGGCAGGCCACAATTTGACAAATCCTCACCTTTTTGTATTTATGGGGATATGTGCATCTTTCTATAGTTCCCTGTGTTGCTCCACGATTAACATTGCCTAGTCGTTCCTCCAAGTGAATCAGCTCCTAAAAATCATGAAGGAATAAACAGTGTAAAAGCTATTATTTCAACTACCTTGAGGAAGTATTTATTTTATTCTAACCCATTTTCATTTTTAGAATGACAAACTTATTTCCTGACTTACTCAAATATAGGCAAAGCCAAAAAGAGTATGTTGTGTGGGAAAAGTGATGGGCTTCTGTAGAAAAACCCACACAACACTGTCTGGTATTTTTAGTTCTAGGGAAATACTATTATACTACAATAAAATGAGTGTTTGTCAGCTAGGAATGGCTATCAGTATGTTCACACATACTTCTGTATCTTCTGTGTCTAATGAGGAAAAGACAATTAAAATATGCTATGTAAATATTTGCTTTCTAACAGTCATTAAGGCTTTGAAGAAAAAAAAGAGTTGCTTAAGTTGAAATACAATGACTGATTTATTTTTCTCCAGCAATGAGTTTATTACAACCATGAGATGTCACTGAAGAGGTTTTCAGTGGATAGGGTCATTAACTCTCTGCATCTGATACCTTTTATGTTCTCCTGGTTTTTTTTCCTTCACTCCATTTCAATTCCTGCACTATACAACAGGACAGCACTGTTCACATGGCCAAGTTTCAGCCTCACTTGGAGGATCCTGGCACAGTTACTCAGAGACACCACTACCTTCTGCAAGAATGTTGTATGACTACTCTGTCCTACTGATGGGTGGTATGCACAGCAAGAGGTACTGTCAGTTAATTGCCACCTAACCTGCATTGTCCAGGGCACCTTTTCCTGACCAACTTTTCAATATGCTTTTGTCCCACTCCACAATGGTGAGGGCATTCTGTAAGTAAAGGGTATTTTCTTTATGATTCTTTTCTATCTATACACAGAACTAGCTCTATCATACACCCTCCCCATATTCCCTCATGACACATTTTGACATATATCTAGTTTTATTCTATTACAAACCTCAAAATTGCCCCTGAAAGGGCCTCTGAATGAAGTTCCATCCAATCCCGATGAAATGTAACGGATGTGAGGGTAGCCCGCCATGTCTGGTACCTATTCAAACAGCAGATGTTAAGTTAAACCTATTCAGAACAGTTTCAGTATTTTACTGTTCACTTTGAAAAATTTAAGTTCCTTTTGCTTTCATTGAATCACTTATTATTTACACTCCTCAGCCTGAGCATACGATTCCAACTGACAGCACAAGACAAACACCACTCTGACACATCTAAACATAACCAGAAGCAAAACAGAAGTGAGACTAGATCTCTCCTGTAATCTCTCCACATCTGCATTACAATTCCCAAGTCCCAAAATCTCAACCTACATTATATAAACCACCATAAATATCTACCTATTTTTGTAAACAGAACACCTAACAGCTACATACGAAGTTACAAAGAGGACTCGCTATAGATTCTCAAATGTAAGCTTTTGGTACCACAGGAGAAACAAGCCTAAAAAACTCAGTCTGGAAGAAGCAGCCAATATTCTTATCTCACTCAAACAACTGAACATCTTCAGACACACTTCAACTTCAGAGGCAGATAAAAATTAGCACTCAAAACTCGCATCTAAAGTCACAGTTAACACTACATTCAAGCATCCACTAACCTTCTTGCACAGTAAGAGATATAAGCAGTGAACAAAAGACCAGTGTTCAGTGCTATACCCCACAGGCCCTTCATGCACCAGCACTTTCCATAAAGCAAAGCTGAAGGATAGTTAATATAGCAGGGACAACCTCCACAGCAGGGCTGCTGCATTCCTTTTTTACCCCAGCAAGATGAGTGAATAATGGCATTGATTTTTTTGTCAGAAATATACCAGTAGCAATTTTTAATGAACAGGTGAAATAAACCCAAAATGATCAGCAGATTCAGTTCACTCAATCCCACAGCACACCGAGAGAAGACTGTAAGCAGCAATCCATTTGGAAATACTTGAATGCTATCAGCTGATAATGCCTCTGCTGCTGTATATGACAGCTCAAAATTCATCTCATGAGGCTGTCCACAGATCAGATATCCCAGATACTATTCATGATGTCAAGTATTCACATGCCACTTTTCTTCTTTCCATCCAACACTTCCAAGTTTAACACATATAAAGGTGTAAAACTCAATGAATGCACTGTGGAAAAGCAGACCTAGACAAAGCTCCCCACATCAAATAAAAGAGCAATAAGCTAGCTACCTTTCTACAGTTTTCAAATCCAGTCTTGTAACTAAAAGCTGACAGGGATAGAAAAGATTTCTCTGCCCTAAATATTTTTTTTCCAGAAAAGAAAGGCAGAATCTGATTATTTTAAAGCAATTTACATGGTGCTTGTCAAACGATGATGTAGTGCCAACATCCTCCACAAACACAGCCAGAACACTGGTCTTGAATTTTAACAAACCAGAGTAACAGAAACCAAAGATGCATATTCATGTCCATATCAAACCACTTCATCTAAGTAATATTTGCTGGTATCATAGGTCTTAATGTCTGATAACATAAACCGTGGCTGTAACTAAGGAATTTTGGGGGAGGAGACTAAAAATATGCTGATTTGTAAGAAATCTGTCTCAGATAATCACTGATTTATGATTCATTCTGCATTTAAATGTGTAATTCTACTTCAGCTTTCAATTACCGAAAATGCATTTAAGGAACTAGGTCACTCACTCACATTATGAACATGCTTACTGTGCCAGGTTTTTACTAGGCATAGACCTGTCTGGCATAATTTGGAAAATTTTATTGTCTATTACAACATTGTGAATTGATGGCCACCACTCAGAGGAAGGAAACTCCTGACAAAAACTAGCCTAAGTCTCAGAAGTGATATTCAGTGCCTGGTCCTTTATTGACCAGAATTTGAAATCAGTCTTCTGGAAAACAATGGATCTGATAGTGCAGATATTACATCATTACAAGAGCTGCAAAGTCACAGATGTATTGCTGTAATTCCATAATTACAGTTCCAATTGCCCCAACAGTCAGTTTATCAACTGCAGTGACACGCACCTGGACAGGTCTTCTATTTGGAAGAAATTCTGCTATTGGAGACTAAGAAACCTACTAAATTTAATTTTAACAGTACAAAACCAAAATTGTTCAGAGTACCTATCACAATTAACTACTGAACTCAAGACAACAAATGTTGTGTGGGAGAATGTGTTTTCATGCTAATAAATGGGCCTTCATATTATCTTGATGGGGATGGCATAACACCTCTGCTAAATTACCTGAACATACATTATATACAGGCTCTTTTATAAAATACCCTCAGAGCACAGCTTACATTTCTGGCCAGGTAAAATGGTACTCTGAAAAAATGTCTCTAAGAAAAAAATCAAAACAGTTCTTTTACACCTGCAGAATAAGCAGTCTGCTAACACAGCAAGATTTTAACTAAGTACATTTGCAACTACAAGATGGAGAAAATATTTGCAAGAGAGAACTACCAATAATACCCAACTAAGAACAGTCTTACTAAAATCCCTTTGACAGTTTCAAAGTTTCAAATGCAAAAAGACATCAGCTCTCTTGAAAGAGCTTCACACAAATGAAAGTTTGTTTTCACTAAGCTTTCATGTAAGAAAAAAGGAAAAGGTTAAAGCTAATGAAGAATGTAAGCAGTTAAAGGTAATGCCAATCTGCACTAAGTGTTTGTATATATTCTTTTGGATACAGACAAATTAAAATACATACTTTAAAGCAATATATTCTGGACATGCAAATTCCAGCACAAGTCTGCCAAGAATTGTAGAAGTATAATTTGTTTCTTGTTTTGCACTTTCTATTGACACTTCCCATGACCACAAAAATCTGCAGCAACTAAAACAATTCAAGGCTAAGTCTGAACCATTTACAACACAAACATTCTCAACAGTTTGAAACACCTAACCTGCAGAGAAGACTTTCTTCCTTGCTACTTCTCTCCTTTAAATACCCTCTGTCTTTGCAGGATCTTTCAGCTTTTCAGTTGCCAGAGTCAGTGGAGAAATTCCTAAGATACTACTTATCTTGTCCACCCAGCCTTCATGGTTCACATTAAGTATGATCATCATATGTATTAGAACAAATCCCCAGTGTAAGCCTTTTCAGACAACTAACTGCTCAGCTACCACCAATATACAAAAAGTAGTAAAGCTCATCAATTAATGTCTTAATAAGCCAAATTCAAACAAGGAAAAGCTGCAGTCTTCATACAAAAGCAGTGGGTGAAGTAACAAGTACTATCTGCTGCATAGATAAAACCCAGTGGTACCTGTGTCTGAGGGGAACATGAAATGAGCGCTCTTCAATAGCCTGTATTCTACAAAAAAATAACAGTAATTCATGTTTATATTAAGAAAAAAAGAAGAAGCTGCAGGACAAAATTCCATTTTCTTAAAAATGCAATTCTCTTTGATGCAGCTAATCAAGGCTATTTCAAACCTGAAGTTCATCTTGAACTACTATCACTATATCAAATTACAGCCTTAACTGTTCAGGTATTTTACAGAAACTTGTTGGCTTTTGGGGTACAGAACAGTTGCATCTCTTAGAGCTGCAATACCTGCATGACTACACTCTGAGCAATATTATTCTGACCAGCACACAACCACCATAATGTGCTGGGACCTACTGGCCTACACCTCCAAATCCCTACTGATTTTCACAGCTAAGTGTAAAGACAGCCTCAAACACACTGAATCAATCCACACGTAAAGGAACAAAACAGTAAGGCTCTGCAATAGAAGAAAAAGGGGGCACAGCATATTGAAAGTTGGATGTGAAACACCTGAGAGTAATGATTAAGGTACCATAAGAAACTTTAGGTTTGCTTGGGGTTTGTGTGGGGCTTTTGTTGTTTTGTTTGTTGCTTCGGGGGGGTTGTTTGTTTGGGGTTTTGGTTCTTTTAAAATATGATCCAAAGATCTCCCTCAGACTGAGAAGCTGCAGGTTCACAGATAAATTAAGGAATCTTCTCAAAGCTTGCATCAACTCTAGAGATATTTATTACACCATACCTAGCAAACTACAAAGTCCAAATAATTCCCCCACCACTACCCTGAAATTCACATTCAACAGACTACTCAAAAGGGCAGAAGCAGCTAGAGTCAAGAGTCTGAACACCGTACACCATAATGAATTACAGAAATTGCCATCCTGCCCACCCTGATGTGGTAAACAGTGCCAGAACCCCAAGTCAAAAAGCCTTTCATTAACAGCGGCAAAAGAGCAGCCAAAGGAAGCCAGAGTAAACAGAAATAGAAGTGGCATCTAACAACAAACACTGGTATCAGAGAAGAACAGAGGAACAGATAAAAAGCCTTTGTGTCCTGCATCCTTCTTGTCTAATGTTTCATTAGTTATGCCATGCACTGATCTTCACTTGAGTCTTCCTTAAAATGATCAGTTAGCAGAATGGGTATCTGTCCAGAATGGATTTCATTCAACAGCTCTTTCCTCAGCACACACATGGCCTTAAAACAGTAGCGAACACAAAGTCTAAGCTATGGTCCCAAAGTAATTTTATTAAATCAAGGAGGGAAGCAGCCTGACCCTTGGATACATAGATATCAAGAAAGCTCTTCCTAACCGCTTTTAATCTAGGACTTCTCCTAAAACACCACTTAAACAGGTAAAAATCTCTTCCAAACTAGTAGAAAAGGAGATTTTTTTTCCCCCAACCCTCTATTTAGACTGTCAAAGCTGCTGAATACCTTCCCCCACATATTTTTATCATTTTGTCTCCCTGAGGATTAAAACTGCAGTCTGCATTCCAGCACTGAGTAGATGAAGATTTGGTCATCTACATCTAATTAAAATCAGAAACTGATAGAGTACTAATGTCATTGAAGCCCAAATAATCCATTACGTCCTTTACAGTCTGGTGGTAGTTTGAAGGGGTTTCAGTAATCCACATAAAAAAGGCACACTGCCAATTGTGCTGCAAGCCATTTCAGAAAGCAGATTCAATATTAATGAAATTCTTAGCAGAGTGACTGCATCAGTTACTTTAAAAGACAGCCCCTCTCAAAAAAAAGAGAATAGTTTATGATATCTGCATCAAAGAATATGACTCATGAAACTCCTATTTAGTACCCTCTGTACGTAAAGAAGGAAGCATTTCTTAGGACATTAACGACTTCGCAGAGGGACTCTAATCACAGTTCAGCCCCTCCTCTCCCACCCCTACTCCTAAAGTTACAAAGAAAAAAACAGGTGGCAGATACAAGTAATCTGTTGCCTAAAACAGCACTTATGTTTAAAATCCAGTCAAGTTTGTTAGATGAAAAACTTCACTGACTACTTGCTCTCTGTTCAAAATGAGTTTTGCTGACAGATCTGCTGTACTCTCACACACAAGCGAACAAAACCTGTGACTTTCATTATTGCCATAGCAGGGGTAGAGTCATCAAAAGGCATTTGTAATGCTTTGAACTCATTGTATATGTAACTTCTAGCAGTGCTCTAACCTGCCTTCATGTTCTTCTAGTGTGTGAATACACTTAAAATTAGTCAAAGACTCTACACAACTTCAAAGCCATAACGCTCAATCTGATCACAGCGGGGTTCAAACCACATCCCAAACACTTGAGGAAGTGCTGCTTAGAGCAGTCTGCTCATGATACAAAATGCTGTCAGTGCAGTGTGTGCAAAGCCTCAAAACACAAACAACTTCAGTTTCACTCAGCGACTCATTAATTACTGTTATAAGGATCAAATATCCCTACATAAACACTTGCACAAATTTCTGTAGACTTAAAGACCCTTATATCATCTGCCACTTTTACCAATTAGAAACTGTAGTTACCAAGCAGAAGAGCAGAAATCCCTAAAATATTTTATCACACATTCAGGAAATACTTCTGAACGTTCTCTATCATAGTTTTCTTCTCTTCTACTGCTAAAAAGATGAAAAAGAGTAGGGTGCCAACTATCTGCTTATGTATTTTACATTTTAGCTGCAGGAACACCCCAATTAAAATACAATTAGAAGTTTCTCATCACACTGTAATATGAGGATCATCACAACTCCTAAGTTTCTAGAAACTTCATGGTGACAATTGAAGTAAATCCCACAGATGACTTACTAGCCCTGACAGAAAACGAGCTAAAAGAGGCACAGGTTTAACTTGTTGCCTCCTAACACAACTACAGTTCCCTGAACTGTTAGGAGGGAAGCTAAAGCAGCTGATGTTATCTGTTACAGTACAACACATGAAATCAACGTGAGAGAGTAAAGCCATCTTTCATCCACTTGAAAAAGCAGACACCTAACTGAAGAATGCAGAAAAACTTAGTTTGAAGAGATGACACACAGGAGACAGTTATGCAAGAAGAATCTCATTAGCTACACTAAAATATCAAATTCTACAGACTGCTTTAGAAAGTCTGTGCTAAATATGAAAGCAGCATCCAAGAACAACCAACTCTCATGTATCAGGGAGGTACTTAAGGATTATCACATCTGGTAGTTAAAGAGTGAGGAACACGCAATGCAAGACCAGACTGGAAACAGTTACTAGAGTTTGGTTGTAAATTTACAGTTCAAGCCCCAGATGTCAATTCAGGCTACTAACAGAGAAATTTTGAAAGGATGAGACTTGCAGGGTTTTTTTAAATTATAATTTTAGCATTCATTTACAGATGATCTCACAATTTTGATTAGATTAACTAGCTTTAAGAGGATTAAACATTATTGCTTGACCACACAGAAACACTAAATATACTCAGCTAAACTAAATTTGTTTCTCCGTGAATTTTCATTAAACAAAATTTTAAAAAATTTTAACTAAACCTGTAAGCATTCTTTCAAAAACAATACTTTGTAACAAGAGTAAAGATATGCTGGTTTGTTTTGGTTTTTTCTGCTGCATACTACAAAAATGATGTTTAACAGGGGACTATCTTACCCTCACACTTCCTGCAGGTTGTAACACTTCATGCTACAAAATCATATACTTTATCACATAGAATTAGGTTGATGAATAACATATTATTTGAAGACAATCAAATCTCTATCTGGAATTCTAACTGTGTGTATACACACCTTAAAAAGAAAGAATCAGTGCTAATACTCATGCACTGGGTGGAAAGTTGGTACCTTTAATAATCCAAAACTCAATAAAGAATAATCTGAACTTTAAAAATCAGATGCAGAGGGTCAATGCATTGCAATGCAAGTGACAATTTAATTCAAGTATGTTTCATTTTACAAGAGCTGAAGTTAGAAATGTAGATGTCCCTATACTGTTCTCTCACTACACAATGGGCCTGCTCAAGCTCCCTCGCTGGGAGTAACACACAGACAGACACAGTGAAATATTTTCTTATTCAGTTTAAGCACTTTTGCAGCAATGTAGAAACATCCCATTTTCCTGACAAACAAAATCATAGTGACCAATGATCATAATTTTCCATAAGCTATCTCCTTACCATTAGAGGAAGAGCCCCTATTTGCAAGTGATGCAGTCGAGGAGGTGCATGGTAGTGGGCCAAGTGAGGATGCAAGGGCCCTGGAGGGTAAGTGGCTGCAGTCACACCAGCTTCAATTCCTAGTTCCCTGTCACATGAATGAAAGTGGCATTACAGTAAAGGAACAGCTTGCCTCCTATGTACAATCCCACTGCTTTGGAGAGCCTACAACACAATACAGCTACAACAGTTTTACGCAAGAATTTTTTTTAACCATGTTTAAACTTTGCTAAAGAATCCTCCTGTAAGTAAAAGTTCTTTTTAAAAAAGCTGTGAAGATTTAGTATGAAAAAAATAGAGACAACTCCACATTTATTGTGCCCAGTAATATTATCCACGTGGAGTCTTCTCTGCAGCACATGCTGTGGGAGCCGCAGTTGACATTCATGCACCTCTTCACTAATGGCCAAGAGTATTTTTTTAAATAATAAATATATTGTTGAACTTAAGTGCATGCTTCATAAGTGGGCCTGATGCAATTGTAAATAAGTTCGGACAAAGAGGGGAGAGAACATACTAGCCTGTAACTCCAAACCTTAAAAAACACTAGAAATATATTTAAGATATTGAGTACTCAAAGCAGTATTTCCAAGTCATATCAACATCTACAAACTTTAAACTACAGGTACATACAGCACCTTTTAAAACCACAGCCAGCATTATCAGCACTGATCAGCACATTATGGTCTCCTGTCCTGAGCCCCAAGAGCTCAAACAGTGTCTGATTACTCACCAGGCAGATCTCTCTGGAGCCTGTCGAGGATGGGAAGACATAGTCTGAGGCACATGGATGTGATGCCCATGACCATAATTGGGATGCATTCTGTGAGGATGTGGAGGAGGCCGCTCATGAGCGCGTCTAAACAACAAAGAACAGCCACCATTAATTTCACATACTTTTTAGTATGAAGAAACCAACACCCATAACAAAAATGTTGCAGACTGAGCTACTACAATGCCTTTAAAATAAGAAGCTCCCCATGCAGTATTTTAATTTCCACTTTAGATATAAGTTACAAACTAATTTTAACACAGATTTCGTATTCAAAGCCAGCTTCAGCTACAGTGATCTGCCCTTCACTTGGCAGACACGACTACAGAGCCTGACAAAGTGTTTAATCCCAACCTCAGCGAGCAGGTAGGAAAGTGAGGGCCACATGACAATCATGTTCAGATTTGGTGCCATTCACAGCTCTGCAGCAGATTATTTCTAGTAAAACGATACCAGCAAAAGTAATTAGGGGAAACTTAATACACTAATCAGAGGACATTTTCCTTGAAACATGTTTGCATCACAGCTCAGGTAATAAGAGCACACAGTTTTTCTCCATGCCAGCTGCTGCAGAACAACTATGGATTTGAGAAAAAAACCTTGCTGGCTGATTTCTGTTACTTTACCACAGAAAGAAATTGATTAGGATTTTTCTTTCCATTGCTTTCAATGCAGAAAGGATGGTTTATTATTCAACCTAAAAACTTGGATTTTACCAAAAGCAGGATACATTCTCCAGGTTCAGTACCACCTTAAACTACTTGATGAAGTAGACCAGACATTTTGTAAATTTCCATGTCTAGAGAGGCAAAAATGTACTTAACAGCAAACTATTCTAATCAAGTAACTATGGGGAAAAAATCTGGAAGAACACATTGGGAAAAAAAAAAGAAAAAGGGGGGAA